>NC_133327.1:650986325-651310825 GCF_042186555.1 Aquarana catesbeiana
CTTCGGGGTGCCACGAGCGTGAGACTCAGCTTGCCCTGGATCAGAGATGGATGAGAGGACTCTGTGATTCGGGGGGGGGGGGGGGGACTCTGTGGCAATGGGGGTACTCTGATGTAATGGGGACCTCTGACATGATGGGGGGGGGGGGGGGGGGGCTTTGATGTTACGAGGGGACTCTCATGTGATGGAGGCTTCAGATGTGACATTCATTTCATCAAGCTGGTTGTGTTCATTGTCCTAGGCTCAGATTTCCCATTGATAAGTAACTGTTAAAGCACAACTAAAGGCAGAGATACTCACCTTTCCAAGGGTCCCTCCGGCATCAGCATCTTCTCCTGTGTGACAATTTTCAGGCTTCTTCATTGGCCAGCACGGGATGATGTCACTCCTGGGCATGCACAGGAGCCAGGATCAGGCCGACCATTGTAAAATGAGCTACGCATGCACAGGAGAGAGTCATCCTGGCACACAGGATCAGGCCAGCCATTGGCCGGCCATTGTAAAATGAGCTGTGCATGCACAGGAGCCAGTGATCCCCGCACACAGGATTGGGCCGGCCATTGTAAACTGAGCTGTGCATGCACAGGAGCCACTCATCCTGGCACACAGGATTGGGCCGGCCGTTGTAAGCAGAACTGCGCATGCACAGAAGCCGTTGTAAGATGACCTGGGCATACACAGGAGCCACTCATCCTGGCACACAGGATTGGGCCGGCCATTGTAAGATGACCTGGGCATGCACAGGAGCCATTGTAAGGTGAGCTGTGCATGTACAGGAGCCAATCATATCGGGACACAGGGACGGGCCAGCTGGCGTACGGTGAACTGAGCCGGAATTGGGAGTGGGTAACTGTCAATACCAGGAACCCGCTGCCCCCCCCAAAAGGTGCCAAATGTGGCAGCGGAGGGAGGGGGGGAGGAGGCAGACAAGCAGAGCTTCCCCTTTTGAGTGCTTTTAAATTGCATACTTACATTGGTCCAATTTGGCAAAAATGTAAGTACCCATCTCATACCTGATGGGCTGCTGGTTAAGCTGGCAATCACTGTAGTAGTCAATGCTACTACAGTGGTAGCTGTGATCTTCTGCGTTCTGTGCCGAGCAGCTTCCCCTTCTGCACACTGATCACAGGGGGTTGCACATTTGGTACTTCCGCCATTCAAAGAACATCTTGTATTATCGTCAATAAATACAAGCTGTTTTCTGATTCGATGAGATGAAGAGGGTGATGATGTCATGATCTCCACCTCATCTAATCAGAGAATGCCTTGAACTCACTGAAAGAAATACAAGGTGCTCAACAAATGGTCAGAAATAAAAATAAGAAATAACTGCAAGTAATGTAAAAAAAAAAAAAAGATGAATACAGTGCTGAAAAAAGTAAAAAATAAAAATAATTATTGGCTTATTAGCTTATCGTTACATAGCATATCCCCCTTCCGTCCATCTTGAATGCTGCTGCCAGGCCCATCCACCTTACCAACCGCTCTGTGTCTGCTACGCCTCTCTGCCAATCCCTCCATTGGCTCCCGCTCACCCAACTAATTAAATACTAACAACTTACAAAGCCATCCACAATTCAGTCCCATCTACATCACTAACTTAGTCTCAAATACCTACCTAATCATTCTCTTTGTTCCTCCAAGACCTCCTGCTCTCTAGCTCCTTCAGCACCACCTACCATGCTCACCTCTAGGACTTTTCCAGAGCCTCTCCCATCCTATGGAACTCCCTACCCAAATCTGTCCGATTATCTCCTACTCTGTTTGCTTTTAGATGATCCCTAAAACCCTTCTCTTCAGAGAAGCCTATCCTGCCTCTACCTAACAATTGTACTTTGATTTTCTCCATCAGCTCATCCCCCACAGTTACCACCTTTTGTATCACTTGACCCCCCCTCCTAGACTGTAAGCTCTAACGAGCAGGGCCCTCTGATTCCTCTTGTATTGAATTGTATTGTAACCGTACTGTCTGCCCTCATATTGTAAAGCGCTGCAAAAACTGTTGGTGCTTTATAAATCCTGTATAGAAATAATATAAATTAAAATAACAGCTGCACTCACAGATATCAGAATATTAAGATATCTCAACACCTGCATAAAAAAAAAATGTGTTGCGCTCTTATAATAAATATAATTAATCCACAAAACAATTTAAAGTGTAAAGCATTAAGTTCACAATAAAGTCCCAAAGTGAGCTGTAAACCACAAAAGCCTCCACCAGCCTCAGTGCTTCAACTACCACATGGACACTCAGGCAACCCTCTGAAGACGTTCTTTGGGACGATACGCATCAGGGCGGAGGTAAGGGCTGATGTTATCGTGCCCACCCCGGGCGGGTGGCGTTTGTCTTTTCTGCTATTACCTGGCTGTTCTTTGATTTTGATCTTGTGAGTATATGGATGTTTTCAATAAAAGCAAGTACTGCACTATGAGCTTCCCTCCTCCTTCCTCTGTAAGTGTGAGATGCTGCCTTGAGTTGATGTGATAAATTAGTGGAAGCCGGCCATTCATTCCACTAGAAAGAGTTTTAAAGCATCTCCTTTCTGGCAACAGTTAAAGTGATATTAGGCCTCTGTTCTCATGAGTTCTCAGGCTTCGGTAAGGTGTCCATGCAGTGGTGGTTGAAGCACTGTGCCTGGTGGAGGCTTTCATTGTTTGCAGCTCTCAGTCGGAATATCACATTGGGACTTTATTGTGAACTAAATGCTTTACATTTAAAAAACATTTTTTGGGGATTAATTATATTTATAACAGCACAACACAATATTTTTATGCAGTTCTATAAATGGTGGCAGACTTGAGTGAGTGGCTGCCTGTAGTCAGTGTCCAGAGTGGAAACCGCTTGCACAGAATCTGTAAGTTCGCAGCTATCAGTGTAGTAGTGCCGACTACTACAGTAATTATCAGCTTCCACAGCAGTATGATATATGCATACTTACACAGTGCCAAGATGGAGCAATGTAAGTATGCTATAAAGATCATACCTGGATCTGTAAACTGTTGGCCATGTTTATTTTATGCATGAGCGATTCTGGATGTATATTGAGTTACATGGTGATAAAGGATGATTTGCACAATTTCACCCTGTGCCCTAAAATGAGCAGCAAATCCCTTGCTATTTCAGATTGTGCTGGAAGTGATGACATGCACATACCTTCTGTATCCTTTACAGTAGTAATTTATTATACATTGGATGATTTACAAGGGCTTGTTCCCTCTAGGATGATCTAACCCTCCTATGATGCCCTCACGAAGGGTCATGGTGTCACGCTCAGATTGCTGCTTGTAACTAAAGCTCAGACAAGTATGCACCTTGAACTTGAAGTAGACAGATAGCCTCTGGGAAGGTTACAGGCAGGAGGTGAAAAGGCTGACTGTAGCATCCAGCCATTCCGGTTTGGACTTTACTCACACTATTATCATGTATGTGAAAACTGATCTTCTTTTGTTCCCAACAGCATGAAATGTGGTACTTTCTGAGGCTCTACGGGTAGTGTTTGCTGTAGAACCAGCAGTGACATGTTGAGTATGGAGTGCAAGCAGAACAAACGTTGATGCTCCTCCAATACAATTATTCATAAACCGGTTTGAGAAAAGTGCAGCGTTGACTTCAAAATACTAGAGGAACTCCAGCCTTAGCAGGAACCATTTCTATATTGACCATATTTATTAAATGTAGTGAGGGAAGGTTTGAACCCCTGGCATGGTTTTTATATCTTTCTCCAATAGGGAGATTCTCCTTACTTTCTACCCTGATGAACACAACTAGTAGGAGGAATTCTTCCCAACGAGGACATCAATAGGATTACAAAACCAGACAGAGGCTCTAACCTTTTCCACTGACATATCAAAAGCATAAAGCAAATTTTGGTTGGCGTTTCAATTTGAGTCCAGAGCAAGGGTTTTTAAACTTTCTAAACAAAGGGCCAATTTACTGTCCTTCAGACTTTAGGAAGGCTGGACTGTGGCCAGTGGGAGTAGAAAATGTCCCAGCGTCAGTGAGAATAAACAATGCCCCATCAATGGTGTCAGTTGGAGGAAAATTGTCCCAAGGGCCAGATAAAGGCAAGCAAAAGGCCACATTTGGCCATAGTTTGGAAACCACTAGTCATTGAAGGGTGAATGCCCAAACCAAATTTGGCAGGGTCAGGCAACTTTGCCTATATATGTGTGTGCATAAAAGGATATACGTAGAAAACTATTTATTTTTAAATTTTAGCCTTAAAATGTACAGAAGTGTTTACAATTACAATATTAGAGGCAAACCACCATCTACAACCTACAGTATTGCAGGCTGGAAGTTTATTTTGTGAATGAAGCCTCCACCCTGCATGCTATCACTATGTCATCAAACTTGCCAAAATATTCTTCCCAGCTATCGAGCCAATGTCACCCTTGCCTATGGCCCACACATATTAATGCCTCCCTCTGAATGGTCCTGCCCAGATCATGCCTACCTTCTGGTCAGTCCTCTGCTAACTATGTAGGAGCCATCTACTCGTAGCCTGTTCATGTCAATAATATCCTCAAATAAGGGTGATGCTATGATATCAGGACAGAGGACATAAATGAGGGACTGTCCCAGAAAATCTATGACAGTTGGCAATTATGTGTCATGGCTGACATAGTGATCACACAATTGGGAACCACTATCGTGGTCAATTATCAGTGGAGCTGTCAGAAACAGCCAGGTCTCAGGTTTTACATATTGTAACCATGCACAGTGTTGGCTGTGAGCAGTCAAGTGGGCAGGGGGGCGGTGGGGGGTACACATAGATTAATGTACCCTTAGGATGGAGCAGGGGAACATTTATTCACAGATTGTGGGTGACCATGTTGCCTCAAACTTTTCTATTCCTAAGTTGGATGTGCAGATATTGCCCAGGACAAGTATCTGCTGCTTCCTCAAGCATCTGGTTGTGAAGATTCTTTGACCAAACAATATCTCTTCAGTACAACGAAGATTGGGGGTGCATTGAGAGGATGCAATAAATGTTTTCTTTGCAGGGGACAGTTACTCTAGTCACTGTTGCTTTAACGCAAAGGTGTTTTCTCTGTGAGACTGTTCTCCTTCATATAGCACGATGCTACAGAAAATGTCTTAGGGCCCATTCACATTTTGGCTTTCTATGAGTTTCCTTAAGACAGCCATTTTAAAGGAAATGACTGCCAATGCCCTAGAAGGGACAAAAATGGACATTCCTCATTTATTCATGAAGCAGTACACCATATCACACGGTAGTGTGTTGCTGTTCGTTGTGGTTAAATGTCTGTTAGGTTAGTACATTGGAGGGTGCCATTTAACATACATAGCATGTAATGCATGTTACTGCAGTGCACCAAATGGATAAGTGTAAGGGGTTATTTACATCTTTGTGGTGCATTTAATGCATACGCATGTTGCGTTAGTCAGTAGGAAAGCAGGAAGATGCATACCGATGTTGACAGATCCCATCTGACTTTATTAAACCTGCACAGAACACACTGCAGCCCTACCTAGGACCACCCTCAAACACTTTACCCAATATTGGCTTGATCAAGCTCATACTGAATGAAACATTAGAGAGGGCTGGTCCTAGGTGGGGCTGCAGTGTTCTATGTCCAGGTTTAATAAAGTTGGATGGAATCTGACATCATCAATGTATAACGTCTTGCTTTCCTTTTAAGTTTATAGAGCGTGGCTGGACTCCCATTGGTCGACACATAGAGTTCAAGAGGTGAGGGATTTCCATACAGCCCCCATATCCAATCACTGGCTAAATCCTGCCGCCTTAACCTCTGCAACATTTCCAGAATTCGACCCCTCCTCACTAATGACACCACAAAGCAACTCATTCACTCCTTGATTATTTCCCGCCTTGACTACTGCAACTCTCTCCCTAATGGTCTACCCCTAAGCAGGCTATCCCCCCTTCAGTCTATTATGAATGCTGCTGCTAGACTAATACACCTCACTAATCGATTCGTGACTGCCGCCCCTCTCTGCCAATCTCTTCACTGGCTTCCCCTACCCCACCGTGTAAAATTCAAAATACTAACCATAACATACAAGGTCATTCACAAGATCGCCCCCAGCTACATCACCAACCTCATCTGCAGATATCGCCCAAATCGTCCCCTCCGCTCCTCCCAGGACCTCTTGCTCTCTAGCTCCCTTGTTACCTCCTCCCATGCTCGCCTTCAGGACTTCTCCAGGGCCTCTCCCATCCTCTGTGTTAGGTTCAACTTTTAAATAAGTTGCTTTAAGTTTATATTGCTTTGTCAAATTATTGCTTCTATAAGAAACATGACACGGAGTCAGGTATGTCTGTATCACAGTTCTGAGCCTAATGGACTGCCCCCTTTACTTCTTTTATAGGCAGTTCTCCAAGCAGTAATCTTATCGGCATTGCCAAATGAGGTTAAGGTACAAAGAGTTTCTTATCAGCGAACATGTAATGATTATTCAGCAGTTCCAAATTCCATCTAGGTACAGATTGATACGTACACAGAAGAGAAAAGAGCACAAACAATTTAAATAGAACAATTGATACGTACACAGGTAAGAAAGGAGCACAAACAATTTAAATAGAACAATTGATACGTACACAGGTAAGAAAAAGCAGAAACAATTAAAGTGGAACTCTAAGTCATTATTTCAACCCTATCAATTTCCCCCTTTGACATCATCCTCTCCTTCCCCCTGGGTCCTCATGAATAAGTTCTAGTCAGTTTTTCCCCAGAGTCCTTTCCCTGACCGCGAGTTGTCAGAGGGGTAGAACCCATCCCCCTAGGTATTACCAACATCTTAAAATTCAAGAAGAGGAGTTTTATAGGAGTAGGGTGATGTCAATACACATTTATCAGTATACCCTGTCTATTCTCCTAATTTTCCTATTTATTTTCCTGTATACACATATATTTGTGATTGTAAGTGATATTAATATTAGAATAATAATTACCATTGGACTTAACAACCAGTGAAAGATATTGGTTGCTGTAGAAGACATTCCACTAAATATATCCCACCAATGTGGTGCAGTATCCTGTTGTATCTGTGAGGAAAGATGTACTAGTCTACCTTTGTCAATAATCATTTGCTACTTTAGGATCATCTATAGCCCATTCGAAAGTTGTTGTTTCCTCTACTTCAAGTACATTAATACCAGGAGTCCATGCATATACTTGTAAGGTGATAAGTGCAAACAAACTATAGAGAAACAGCATTTTCATGATGGAGTTTTCTTAGGTTGTTTCTTGCAGTGCGATGCGTGTATCCAGGTTGGCTTTCCTTCCAGCTTTACTGAAGTGGCTGTGGTCAGGAGTACTTGATAAGGACCTTCAAACCTGGGTTCCAATGTCTTTCTGGTGTGTTTCTTTACATATACATAATCCCCTGGTAGCAGCGTATGTGTACCTGTTATTGAATTAGGGTCTGGAAGAGAAGAATACACACTTTTGTGGATCTTAGTTAGACGTTGTAATTGTATCACATATGCAGTCAAACTATCACATTGCAATTGCATACTCTGTGGGTGGTAAGGGGTGTGAAAACTTTGTTGAACCCCTAACATGGTCATCACATTCTGCATGATTTCTCCTGTAAAGTGTGTCCCCCTATCTGATTCTATGGTTTCAGGAAGACCAAACCTAGGTATTAACTCAGTGATCAGTTTCTTAGCTGTGGCTTTAGCTGTAGCCGATTTTAATCCCTTCTCCATGTTTTACAGGTGTACCTGCTGCTGTCAGATAACCTCTAGCCCTCCATATGTGGCCATAATCGTGCGCTACACCATAAGCGTAGGCAGAGTCAGTGTAAATATTCCCTTCTCGTCCTTTTAAGTATTCTAGGGCTTGTTCTAAAGCTTTTAATTCTGCTTCCTGTGCTGACATGTGGGCTGGTAAGGGCTGTGCATCAATCACCTGCGTATCAGTCACTACAGCATACCCTGTGTGATATTTACCCTTGTCATCAGCAAACCTACTGCCATCTATGTACAAAGTGTGCTCAGCGTTTAAAATCGGTGTATCTGTAACATGTGGGAATCCCATTGTCTCCTGTTCCATGAGCTGAAAACAATCGTGCTCATTTACTTCCTTAAACAAGAGAGTGTCAGTTTCCTCATTTCCTTTCTCACTAGTACTATTAGCACTATCATTCCCCCTTGCCAAATCTGGTGACTGAAGAGGCAAAAAGGTGGCCAAATTTAAGGTTGTACAGCGCTGAAAAGTAACATTTGGAGGTAAGAGTAAAGTACACTGTAACCTTAATTGCCTAGCCATTGAAATGTGTTTGGGCTGTACCTGAGACAAGATTGCATGTATGTCATGTGTGGTATGCACTACGACTGGATTGTCTAGAACAATCTCTGATGACTTATCTATGATAATTGACACTGCTGCTACCGCCCGTACACAAGACGGTGAACCTCTAGATACTGGATCTAATGCTGCTGAAAAGTAAGCGACTGGTCTTTGTTTTACATGTGCCTGTGTCAGAACACCTGTGGCATGTCCAGTGATCTCAGCAATGTACAGATTAAATATCTTGGTGTAATCTGGTATACCAATAGCCGGGGCAGAAATTAATAGCTTTTTCAAAGTGATAAACGACTCATATGCTACGTCTGTAAGCACATACGGTACAATTTTCAAACAATCGTATAATGGCTGCATCAAAGCGCTAGCATGTGGTATCCACTGTCTACAATATGACACAATACCTAAAAACATACGCAATTGTTTGAAATTCCGTGGGGGTAACATTCCCTTTATCACTTGAACCCTCTCCTCAGTGAGATGTCTCGTACCCTGTGATATACAATGTCCCAAAAAGATAACTTTTTCCTGACACACTTGTAACTTTTTCTTATTAACCTTGCAACCTTTTTCTGCCAAAAATCGCAACAAATTAAGGGTGGTGGCCAAACAAGTTTCCTTGTCAGGGCAGCATAACAATAAATCATCCACATATTGTAACAATACACAGGAATCTGCTGGTACCCATTCTCCCAACACTGTTTGCAATGCTTGCGAATACAAGGTAGGTGAATGCGCCATACCCTGAGGTAGGCGTGTCCAGGTTATTTGCCGATTTTTGATTGAAAATGCGAACCAAAGTTGGCATCCTTCAGCAAGCGGGACGGAAAAGAAAGCGTTCGCTAAATCTATAACCGTAAAGTACATACTGGTTGATGGTATTTGTGACAGTAATGTATGTGGATTGGGTACTAAAGGTGTCATCGGGGCTAGTATTTTGTTGACCGCTCTAAGGTCTTGGACCATTCTATACTTAACCGGACTACCGGCTACTAATTTCTTTTTAACCGGGTACAAGGGAGTGTTTGCCGGTGATTTTACCTCTTTTAGAACTCCACTTTTTAAGAAGGATTGGACCTGCATTTCTATGGCCGCCTCTTGAGGTGCACTAAGTGGGTACTGCTTTTGTTGGGGAAGCACTGCTCCTGGAATCAGCTGTAGGGTAACCGGAGGTATGGGCAAAAGTCCAACATCAGCTGGATGTTTCTCCCATAGTTCTCCTGGAAGGGACGACAAAATCTGATCTAAGTCTGAAGGAGGTGGGCCGGACAATTCCGATTCCTCCTCTAGGTATTGTATCAGGTTACACATCTCCATGTGTTCTTGATTATCCCCTATAGCTAAGGTGACAGTGCCATCTGGGTGATAGGTAATGTTAGCTCCTATTTTCTGCAAAATGTCAGCTCCTAACAAATTAGTGGGGGCTCCTCTGGATACCAGAAAGCGTGAAAGGAACATGTGGTTTCCTACTTTAACTTTCAGAGGTTTTGTAAGCGGGGCGTCGGCTAAAATGCCATCATATCCAGTTATTAGTAAAGTGTCAGGTGATTTTTGGCCAGGGAGTAGTTCAGAGTCAGAAAGTAACGAGCGTGAAGCTCCTGTATCGACTAAACAAGAGATTTTCTTATTACCAACCGTTATATTTGTCTTAAGCATTGTTGTTTTGGATTTTTCTAAAACCGGGGTGAGTCATGCTCGTGGACCATCTCCCTGCTGCCTGATATGACTATTTTTGTTGTCCCTGGGCTGGTTCCTTCTCTGATTAACTGGAGAATCAACACCTTCCTCTCCTTCATCCCTTATTCTTTTCTTACAGTTGCGTCTGATGTGACCAATCTTGTTACAGTAGTGACAGGTAAGGGGTTTGCGAAAGGAACCTCTACCTTGCTCTTGGGGACCCCCGAGTGCGTTGATAGCATGAGATTTCCTCCCTTTGGTTTCTGCTAAGTCCGCCTCTATGCCTTGCGCTTTTTGTAACAACGTCCCTCTATCTCTAGTTGCCCTCCACTCTGGTGTGCAGGCTTTCAGTCTCTCACTTATCTGTGGAATTAATCCTTCCATAAATTGTCTATTGAAGGCTCGGATTGTGACTGGCAGGGCCAAGTCCAATCCCTCATCTGCCATCATACTTTCCATAGATAAGTAAAATTCCGATACAGTCTGTCCTGGCATTTGCTTCATGGGTGATATGGACCCCCTCTCCTGTTGTTTTGCCTGACAAAAAGCTTCTAATCTAGCAATAAAAGGGGCCCTTGAGTCTATGTGTCTGACGTGTCCTGTCTCTAAATTGCCATCCCCCTCAGCTCAGTCTGCAGGTCGGTCATAAACTGGTTAAACAGGGTCAGAGTCATTTTATGTCTGCATAAATCCTCCCCATCCTGCCAGGTTGCTTCATGTGTATTCATTAACTGTGTCACAAATCTACAAAAAGCAGCTGGCTTTGCTACCGGGTCTGGGGCGCTCTGTATTAATGCCATAAGGGTGTCTGCCGACCATGGTGCCCAAGTCCTTATTTGCATTCTACGAGTGACAGTAGGTGGGGCATTTGGATGGGCTGCTTGTCCAAATTCTGGATTGTTTACCTGAACAATGCGTGTATCAGTGCGTACGGGAGCTACAGTTTCTGGATGAGGTTTTTGTGCCCCACAATGCACACATTCTACTGCCCATTCTGGGTTTTGTGCTCCACAATCCTGACAAACCCATCCTCTCCCCTCAAGTACCGGATATATCTTGTGTGGTTTGCGTTCTACGTCAGTGTATGGGGGTGGGATGGCTGAGCTGGGAGCCTCGACATTTTTTGTTCTTCTATCTTTCATATCCCAACCATCACAATCAGGATTATACTTCCACCCCTCTTCTTTCGCTCTATTTGAGACCTTAATTAAGCATTGAACCTGACGCATCCATTGCTTCTCTAACACCTCTCCTTGTCTGTCCCTTTTTATTTCACTCCATACATCCGGGTCTAAACCCGCTGCTCCTTTCACCTTAAATTTACGAAGGACATCCTTTAAGTCCTGTGCTTCGGTTTTCCCATAAATGTTCTTAATTATCTGTGGCACCGTATAGTGCGCCACAATTCCCTGACGGGGTTTTGTGTTCCTCTGGCCCATTCTAACAGTCCTGCCTAGGTAGCGTGTGGGACACTTAGTGTACAATATAATGCGGCTACAACATATACAAGAATGAATAATTACTTTATATGCTAGCCCAATAACAAACCAGCTAAGTTACACTAGTTCCTCGTTGCCTTCCTCCTAGGGTGCTAGAATACTAGAAACCTCTTCCGGAATGAGATTTCTGAAACCGAATTACTTTATATGCTAGCCCAATAACAAATAATTACTTTATATGCTAGCCCAATAACAAACCAGAATGCGGCTACAACATATACAAAAATGCGGCTACAACATATACAAGCATTCCTTTAAGTGGCCAGGTATCCGACTAGATCTCCGGGCTTTATGGAGACCTCATTACCCTCCCCGTATCTGGGAATCCCTCTCATACACTCTTATCCCTGCTTTATGGAGCAGACAGGGCTTATACTCTCAACCCGTCTATGGTTTATGAGTTAAATGTGAGGTTAAGCATAAGCGTCAGACCCCCAAGCTCACAAGCCCTCAGGTTCCCAATCATGTGAGGTAAGGCGCATTCCGTTGCTTAGTTCGGCAATCCCCTTCTAACTCATACCATCCTTGACAAGGCTCATTCACTTTCTCAACAAGACAGACAAGACAAACACAGATAACAAAAACAAACAAATAATTCCAGCAATATAAACTAAAATATGCAGTAATTCTAGACTCACCACTACAGAGGCTGGTGTTTTAAAACCAGGAGAACCGTAACTGACAGAACGGATAGGCACAAATCAGGGGAGCACAGAATATAAGAAAAATAAAGCTTTTTCTTACCTGGCCAGGTTTTTTTGATCTGTGGTTCCCGGAATGCCTATTCCTTTTTGTTCCGTCAGCGTAGCTCAGCCACCTCTTGTAGCAACTTGGTGAGTCCCTGCTCCGGGCGCCAAAATGTTAGGTTCAACTTTTAAATAAGTTGCTTTAAGTTTATATTGCTTTGTCAAATTATTGCTTCTATAAGAAACATGACACGGAGTCAGGTATGTCTGTATCACAGTTCTGAGCCTAATGGACTGCCCCCTTTACTTCTTTTATAGGCAGTTCTCCAAGCAGTAATCTTATCGGCATTGCCAAATGAGGTTAAGGTACAAAGAGTTTCTTATCAGCGAACATGTAATGATTATTCAGCAGTTCCAAATTCCATCTAGATACAGATTGATACGTACACAGAAGAGAAAAGAGCACAAACAATTTAAATAGAACAATTGATACGTACACAGGTAAGAAAAAGCAGAAACAATTAAAGTGGAACTCTAAGTCATTATTTCAACCCTATCATCTGGAACTCCCTGACCCAGTATGTCCGATCAGCCCCTACCCTGTCCACCTTTAGGAGATCCCTGAAAACTCATTTATTCAGGGAAGCCTATCCCACACCCACCCTCATCAAATCATTCTCTGCAGCTATTACCCTTAGTACCACCACTACCTTCCCTTTAGAATGTAAGCTCTACGAGCAGGGCCCTCCTGTACCTTTTGTATTGTACTGTAATTGTGTTGTCCCCCCTATACATTGTAAAGCGCTGAGTAAACTGTTGGCGCTATATAAATCGTGTATAATAATAATAATATAATAATACAGGCTTTGAGTGATGACACCCCTCTGCATGTCTATTGCATTAAGGACGCTTAATTATAGGATTGGTCCATAAAAGGCACTTTTTTCTTTTTTTACACAATGAAAGGCACCACATGTACATTGGTATACCATTCAGAATGAATGGCATCACAGCACACCAGTGCTCATATTACCACAACACAACAGGGTTAAGCTGGCTATAGATAAATTGAATTTTCAAACTAAAATTTTTGGAAAAACAAGGTTCTAAGAAAGTTTCTTCGTTTTTCCAACCATTAGTTGGTAAAATAATGTTTGTTTTCGACCACAGTGATTAGAAAATTTGAATTTCTCAAACAAATGAATCTCTAATAGTGCATGTGTAGCCAGGAGCTGGCTATTATGCCTGCAATTCAGGGACAGTGTACAGCGTTATTAATGCGGGGTTGTTTCCCTCTAGTGTTGGCTTTGACTCTCTGTGTTATTTCCTTTTAGACAAAACCTAGAGCAGAGCAAAGCATTGTGGGATGTGTAGTTTAGAATGTTGAAGGTTTATTTTCAGCAGGACTGGCTTGAACTACCACTACCAGAACGCTGAGGAGAGAGGAATAGACTGCTGGGAGTGGATATAAAAGGGCTGATTTAGGCCTACAATGCTCTCTTGGGACACCTGCTTGGAATCTGCCAGCAGGAGCTTTGTGTCAGTGTGAGCTGCTGCTGATTTGTGGCCTGCACAGTGGGGAATCATACAGTTGTCTCCAGAGGGATCTCTGCAGACAGCATCGCTTCTCCACTACAGCGGACAGGAGACTGTTCCAGATCTTCCAGCAACGCCTGAACTCCAGATCCGGGTAGGCCACGGCATGGTGTGATGGGTTCAGATGCCATTCCCAGAGCCAGGAATCAGAGGGAGTTCCAGAAAGAGGCTTCATCATCATTACCTGCATCGCTGGCAGCAGGATCTGTAACCAGTGTGGGGAGCGGGCATTTGCCCATATAGATCCATTAGAACACTGCATATAGACATCATCTACTTAATCCAGCTTTCAGATACTTGTGGTGCCACTGAAGTCAGTCTTTACACTCTACGAACACTGTATGCAGACATCTATATCCTATTTGCATCTTTATTAACAGCAATCCTATTGGATACAATACTATTAAAGACATATGGGAAAAGTTTGAAGTGAAATACAGAAACCTCACAGATCAGCCACCTTTGTTATATCCTACCATCCAGGATTACTTTATTCATAACACTATAAGGCTAGCTGAAGACTAACGGATTCCAAGGAGTGACATTTCAACCTTTATATCCTCTCTTTATTTACTCAAGTGACTAAAGTTATTTAGCACAAAAAGGTTTACTTTCATTCTGTGGAACTCTATTTAAAGGAGCCAGCCACATTATTTACATTATTTTGCATAGTGTTCTATTGTGTTGTATTGATGTTAATGGCCTGTGAGTTGAGGAGACAGAAGTGAGTGAATCTGACATAGAAAATAAAGTGTCAGTTCCCTACACTTCTGACCCTGTTTAAATAGGTCTCTGTGATCGTATAAGGGTTTGACTATATTTGAATCATACTCATAGGTAAACTTAGGTTTACCAAATAGCCTTTTCCATAGTAATATATTGTTCAGATAATAAATACCTTTATGATTTACAGTGTAATGTTTTGCACTTTCATGTGTCCCCTTTACTACAGTAAACAAACTTAAACCATTTCATTGATATTGTGCAAGTCTCTTATTACTGCTAATAGCTGGGGAAAAATGACCGAACCCAGGATGTCAGAGGTCATGGAGGATTTGCAGAGTCGGGGCAACCTGTGGGGTACAGATTCTATCAGCTGCTCTTATGAGGGTAGCGCTACACATGTGGTTTTCATTTGGCAAAGTCCATTCATTCCAAAATCAAATGTTAAAAGCAAATACAATCTTTCGAATGACAAACAAACGTTCTGATTTGCGTACAAATTTTCCTAGGACTTTTCTTAAGAATTTTCGTTTGAAATTCTATTCATGTATTGCCAGCTAAGTGGAACCTATGTTAGAGACAAATGGCTGTTTAACAGATTTCCATCCTCCTGTTATTGTTGAGAATTAATAGTCAATTGGGTGGTGCAGCGAAGTCTGGCTCTTATCTGTGGACACCTCTGGTCCCAGTGTGTGGACTTTCTTCTTCCATAATCTGTGGGCGCATCATATATGGGGCTTCAAGAATGCTGCTCTGTCCTGCAGAAGGTTCATCGTCAATATGTTTTTCTTTCACTCCAACAAGCATGTGTAGCTATTGAACTATAACCATAAACGGCAAGCCGAACCAAAGGCAACCTTTGCCACAGCACCCCTGTACTAGGGCAGAGGTGGGGCTCCCAATATCCTGTATGGAGAATGTCAGCGACACCAGGTCGCCAATAAAAATGTGTTTTCTGATCAGGAAACACATTACTAAAGATAAATGAGCCCTAATAGAGGCCACCGCAACCCTCGTTTTCAGCCTTAATGACCCCCAATGACAGGTAGCCTTCAGTATGCCTTTCCAGCAATAGCGAGGTGCCTCCGGCTTCAGCAAAGAATGTACGCTTATGAAAAGTAATGAGGGGGATCGCCGATGACAGGACAAAGAAAAGCAGACACAGGACAGCGAGTCAGAGGTCTGTAAAACAATACAAAAAACTGATCAAAAAAAAAAAAAAAAAAAAAGTAAAAATAAATAAAAGGATTAAAATAAATGAACTCCAGGCTTATTGAAAGGAACATTTAATTCACACGTAAACATACATTCTGTCCATTTACTTTAATGCACCCTTAATGAGCCTCAACGCTAATCTGTACATGTTCACTGGGGTGCCAATCATAATGAAGGACAATGCACATAAACTGTGCACTGATTAACGTGCATGCACAAACATTTTTTAAATGCTGCTGGTATAATTACACAAAGTCTTCATATCCCCTTGATCCCCACATAGCAGATTGGAAGAGCCAACAAAGAGAGCCAATTGGACATTACAGCATGCACACAATGCTGTTATCCTAACATGTTTCAGGCACTAAGGGCTGGTGAAGTATTCTGGATTTACAAGAGAGGGAGAGTACAGACTAAAACCGCGTACACACGAGCAGACTTTTCGACGGACCGAGTCCGGTGGACAATTCGACCGTGTGTGGGCTTCATCGGACCTGCAGCAGACTTTTTCAGTCGAAAATCTGACGGACTTTAGATTTGGAACATGCTTCAAATCTTTCCAACGGACTTGAGTCCGGTCAAAAAATCCGCTCGTCTGTATGCTAGTCCGACGGACAAAAACTAACGCTAGGGCAGCTATTGGCTATCAACTTCCTTATTTTAGTCCGGTGTACGTCATCACGTATAAATCCGTCGGACTTTGGTGTGATCGTGTGTAGGCAAGTCCGGTCGTTAGAAAGTCCGTCGTAACTCCGTCGAAAGTCCGTTGGAAAGACCGTCGGACCTTTGTTGTCAAAAAGTCCGACCATGTGTACGCGGCATAAAGCCTCGTACACACGATGCAATTATTGACCAACCGAGCGTCTGATTTTTGTCAAAAGGGCGTGTGCCAGGATCTTGTCTTGCATACTAATGGTACACAATTGTCGTGCCACAAACACGAACGTAGTGATATACTACGAGGAACTTCAGCTCTTGAGCGCCACCCTTTGGGCCCCTTCTGCTAATTTCGTGTTTGCTGAGCATTGATTCCAAGCATGCGTGTTTGTACTTTTGTGTGATGGATTTGTGTACTGACCATACGAAAATCAGACAAGCCCGAAAATTTACTAGCCTGCCATCCAACATTTGTTGGCCGAAAGTTGGACAACAATTGTCAAAAGGAGCATACTAACGGTAAGATTTTAGGCCAACAGTCTATCAACAGACAATCCCCTGCCAACAATCGCATCGTGTGTACGAGGCTTAAACCTCACCTGCAGGATGATGCTTTTAACAGTAAATAATATGGAGGCTGTAAACACATTTGCAGAGCTGATGATGAGTAGTGGAATCTCTCTACCTCTGTAATGTGGCAGGCGCAAATCATGTAAATCATGTGGCTGAACACATTTACCAATATTTTGACTGGGCTTGGCTGGACTTTTGTGTCCATGATATTTGTGTAGCACCCCTCTGACACCAGGATAGCACAGGGCTGGGCTAGCATTTAACCCCAGAACTGAGTTGATGACTAAAAAGGGGGACCGAGAAAGGATATTGGGCCCCAGTCACCTTTGTCTTTTTAAAGTTTTATTGCAGAACACATAAGGAGGTGAGGGTTGGGGTCTCAGAAACCATGGAGATCACTTACAGACTTTACAGATCAATGTCCAGCTTCAGTGTCAGAAACTTTAAGCTGACCCGGCAACACTGTAAGCATGTTCCAAAATTTCAGTGTATCCTCCAAGTGAGTCACCAGGCCCTTCTGAGAGACCGGTCTTCTTCCTGGCTCTCTCCAGCAAGGGGCTTCCCCTGAGTCTCCTCCTTAGCACAGCTTCCTCCAGACCAGGCAGGACAGCTTCAGGAGCAATTCAGCACATTAGGCCCCAAAACAGGCTATTGTGCCTAACAGCAGAGCTCCAACCAGCAGCACCTCTCTAGGCCCCAGCCTAGGGGAAAGGAGAGAGCACATGGTTTGTCCCAAATATTAATATTATCCCCCAGCATGTAGAGGTGGCATAAAGCTCCTACTGGATTGGATGAAGAAAATATAAATATTCATAACTTAGTTTTGTTTGTGAAATCTCATACTATGACCAGTGACATCTACTGGCAACAATGAGAAATCACAAGGCAACTTAAAGGAGAAGTATAGCCAAAGATTTTTTTGGAGATACTTCTCCTGTGGATCACAGGAGTGCAGTTCGTTCTGCACTTCTGCGATCTGTTTTCAGCCAACAATGGGCTGATGTCACTCAGCCAGTCCAGGCTCTGGAAAGATCCCAACCATATGGTCAGGATCCACCCAGAAGCATGGATCATCACCTGGCTCAGTCTCTCAGCAATCCCACGAGAGCCTGGGGCAGCCCCTTTCACTCCCTCCACAGTCCAGCACTCCAGTGAGCAATGGAGGGGAGAGCAGAGAGCCGCTGACCAGGGCTGAAACTAGGGGGGCACCTGCCCTGGGTGGCGCATCTAGGGGGGTGTTGCCAGGGGTTCCGCCCCACCCGCACTGGGAACCGCTGCTCTAAGGGTGTCACTGCCGCTCGATCAACTGTAATGGGCAGGCAGGTCTCCCTAGTCCTGCCCAGTGCCCAAAAAGCCTGTCTTTTCTGCGTGAGGTATCCCAGAGAAGGGGGAGCAGAGAACGCCCTGGATTGGGAGGGGGCGGAGGAGGCCCTGGAATGGGAGGGGGGTGCGGAGGAGGCCCTGGACTTGGGGGTGCAGTGAAGGCCCTGGGATGAGGGGGGGGGGTGCAGAGGAGGCCCTGGACTGGGAGGAGGGGGGGCTGCAGTGGAGACCATGGGCTGATGGTGGGAAGCGGAGGAGGCTTTGGGCTGGGAGTGTGGCGGAAACCTTGACCTGGCGGTGCGCAGAGGAGACCCTGGACTTGGGGGATATAGAGGAGGTCCCCAGCTGGGGGGGTGCAGAGGAGGCCCTAATCTGGGGGGGGGGGGTGCAGAGGAGACCATGGACTTGGAGGGTGCAGAGGAGGTGCTGGACTGGGTGGGGGTGCAGAGGAGATGCTGGACTAGGAGGGGAGTACAAAGGAGGCCCCTGACTGGGGGTGCAGAGTAGGCCCTGGACTAGGATAGGGGTACACCGGAGGCCCTAGACAGGGGGGTGTAGAGGCGCCCTGGACTTGAAAAGTGAGGTTGATAAAGGACCTGAATTCGGAGAGCAGGGTGCAGAGGAGGCTCATAAGTTGGGGTGGGCTGTAAAGGAGGTCTTGGACTGGGAGAGGAGTTCAGAGGAGGCCATTGACTAGGAAATGGTGGTTGGGGTGGCAAAGGCCCCTGGATGGGGGGGCACAAGGGAGATACTGGACTAAATGAGGTTGTGCCTGGAGGTCCCAGATTAGGAGAGGGGGTGTCTGGAGGCCCTGGATTATGAGAGGGGGATCGTGGAGGCCCTCTGGACTAGGAAAGAGGGTGCCTGAAGGACCTTCCAGCTTCAGGGAGAAAGAGCCAATGACTGACAGCCACCAGCTCTCTGCTCAGGGAAGACTGAGAACTGAGTGATCGGCGGTATTTGATTACTCGGTTCTAAGCCTTAGAGCCGATGGGGGGCAGATGCAGCATCCACCTAAGTAAGTATGATTCATAAAATTCCCATACTTCTCTTTTAATTATCCGACATCTCCTCTTTCCTGTTATCTGGCCCACATGACAATTAGGCCTCTTTCACATGGAGCATATGCATCCATGCCCAGTGTGATGGTCGTGTACCGCATGGGGATACTTGATGTTCTGTGCATCCCTGTGCAGGCAGTCCAGTCAAAGTCCATTTGGAGGCAGAAGCTGCATGGACATAGTCAAATATCAAAATTTGACATGCAGAGCAGGTAGAGATGCCTGTATCCAAACGAACAGTGTCTGCATTCAGATCTGTGCACCCACTTCTATAGGTGAAGCTCTCTGGTGGATACAGATGCAGCAAAAAGTGGCTCAGCACCTGTCTGAATGAGCCCTTAGGGGAATTTATCAAAACTCGAGCAGACAGAATTTGGAACAGCAATGCATGGTAACCAATCAGTTCATAGCTTTCATTTTTAAAGCTAAACAAGCTGAAGATAGAAGCTGATTGGTTGCCATGCACAGCTGTTCCAAATTCTGACTGCACCAGTTTTGATAAAATTCCCCTCACTGTGTTTTACATTTTTCTACAACCCCCCTCCAGCCCCAACCTGAGACCCCTCTCCTTCCAGCGAAGTCCACGAGAGCCTTGGCTGTCCGGGGACTTGCATTCCTGATTGGCTTTTGGCAGGAGCCACTGGCTCACACTGCTGTCAATAACAGCCAGTGAGCCAATCAGATAATGGAAGGAGCAGAGTCGAGTCATGGCTCTGTGTGTGAATGCCTGCTTTGGTGCCCCATAACAAGCTGCTTGCTGTGGGGGCACCCAGAAAGAGGGTGGGGACAGGGGTGCCGGCGAGGGACCCAAGAAGAGGAGGATCCTAGCTGCTCTGTGCTAAACCACTACACAGAGCAAGTAAGTATAACATGTTTATTGTTTGAAAAAAAAAAAAAAAACAAGACTTCAATATCACTTTAAGGGTAGCTGTGTGTAGTAAAGCATATGCAATATAACAGTTCTACTTTATTTAAATGAGTATACTGAGGTTTGTACTGTTTGCTACATACTCCCTTGTGGCACAGTTATTAAAGCATATGGCCCTTTAAGCCCCTCCCACTGTTGATGCAATCTGACCACACCCACAGTTTTGGCGTGGTGTCGCTATATTGCCCCATAACATTTTTCTTTGGGGGGGGGTGCAAAAAAATGTCCAGCCCTGGGTGCCAGATGTGCTAGTTACGCTACTGCCACTGACAGACAGTCACGGCTCTCTGTTTAGAGCGGAGGACAGAACTGAGTGATCAGCGGTGTTTGATCGCTCAGTTCTCACTACAGAGCTGGCGGGGGACAGATGCAGCATCAGATCGATGCTGCATTTCCCTAGGTGAGCATAAATATTAATTTCCTTGGAAAGCCGTACTTTTCTTTTAAGCTTAGAGAAAAACCAGGTGAAAATCATACAATCAGTCTGATCTAACTACAGCCCAGACAAAAACTAAATTGACATAGTTGCCCCTGTTAAGGAAAAGGGGGCTACATAAGCTACCCTTTAAAGTTGCTACATCAGTGCTGCTTGTTTTCCTGCATCCCAAATGCTTCTGGACAACTAGAAAGCAAATGAAAAAGCCAACGTGTTTGTGAGTTACACCTTCATAGGAAATAAGGAACAATGGTAACTACTGCTCACACTTCTCCTATTCAGTCATTGCATGTGCATACTTACCAACTGTCCGAATTTCCCGGGACATTTCCGGGATTTAGACTATTTTCCTGATTTTATTGTTTCCTGGGAACTGTCACGAGAAATCCGGTTTTTCACGATTTTCCGCCGCCGCTAGAGGTCCGCGGCCGGCGGAGACATTGTAAGGGGGGCACCACTGGGGACACCTGATGTAAGGGGGGGCTCCGCTGGGGACACCTGATGTAATGGGGGCTCCGCTGGGGACACCTGATGTAAGGGGGGGCACCGCTGGGGACACCTAATGTAAGGGGGGCTCCGCTGGGGACATCTGATGTAAGGTGGGCACCGCTGGGGACACCTGATGTAAGGGGGGCTCCGCTAGGGACATCTGATGTAAGGGGGGCTCCGCTGGGGACACCTGATGTAAGGGGGGCTCCGCTGGGGACACCTGATGTAGGGGGGCTCCACTGGGGACATCTGATGTAAGGGGGGCTCCGCTGGGGACATCTTATGTAAGGGGTGCACCGCTGGGGACATCTGATGTAAGGGGGGGCTCCGCTGGGGACACCTGATGTAAAGGGGGGCTCCGCTGGGGACACCTGATGTAGGGGGGGCTCCGCTGGGGACATCTGATGTAAGGGGGGCTCCGCTGGGGACACCTGATGTAAGGGGGCACCGCTGGGGACATCTGATGTAAGGGGGGGCTCCACTGGGGACACCTGATGTAAGGGGGGGCTCCGCTGGGGCCATCTGATGTAAGGGGGGGCTCTGCTGGGGACACCTGATGTAAGGGGGGCTCCGCTGGGGACACCTGATGTAAGGGGGGCTCCGCTGGGGACACTTGATGTAAGGGGGGGCTCCACTGGGGACATCTAATGTAAGGGGGGCTCCGCTGGGGACATCTGATGTAAGGGAGGCCCTGCTGGGGACATCTGATGTAAGGGGGACTCCGCTGGGGACATCTGATGTAAGGAGGGGCTCCGCTGGTTAGATCTGATGTAAGGGGGGGCTCCGCTGGGGACAACTGATGTAAGGGGGGCACCGCTGGGGACATCTGATGTAAGGGGGGCTCCGCTGGGGACACCTGATGTAAGGGGGGCTCCGCTGGGGACATCTGATGTAAGGGGGGCTCCGCTGGGGACACCTGATGTAAGGGGGGCTCCGCTGGGGACATCTGATATAAGGGGGGCTCCGCTATGGACATCTGATGTAAGGGGGGCTCCGCTGAGGACATCTGATGTAAGGGGGGGGCTCCGCTGGGGACATCTGATGTAAGGGGGGCCCTGCTGGGGACATCTGATGTAAGGGGGGGCTCCGCTGGGAACATCTGATGTAAGGGGGCTCCGCTGGGGGCACCTGATGCAAGGACGGACTCTGCTTGGACACCTGATGCAAGGACGGACTCTGCTGGGACACCTGATGCAAGGACGGACTCTGCTGGGACACCTGATGCAAGAACGGACTCTGCTGGGGGCACCTGATGCAAGGACGGACTCTGCTGGGACACTTGATGCAAGGACGGACTCTGCTGGGACACCTGATGCAAGAACAGACAGCTGGTGGCAGGTGACACGTTCAGGGATCCCACTGATTCGGCATTATGGTGAGTTGAATGATTTCATTTTATATTACAATGTAATAATAGAAATAATGCACTTCAATCATCCTGACACCATAACAACCATGGTTCCGGGATGATTGAAGTGCTAACACCAGGTGTTTGGAGTATCTTTATCTGCTGATTGTTAAACTTTGTGGAATAAACATATTTCTATTGTTGTGTAGGATCTGGGGCTGCTGTCCCTCCATCCCTCCCTCCCTCTCCCTCCATCCCTCGTTCATCTCAGACGCTAACCACATCCTCTTTGAGCCACACCAATTTAAGACACGCCCACTATTTCGCGTAAACCACGCCCATTTTTTGCCTCAGCAGGCTGCATTTTTACTTTCCCCCTGTGACACACCTACAAACGCATGCCCCGCCCCCTAATTATAATAAGACTCCGCTACAGCCGAAAAAGTGTCCCTAAAATTTTTTTTACAATGTTGGCAACTATGCATGAGTCTGATTGCAGAAAATCATGTCATTCATGAACCCAGAAATAATAAATGAATTGTTTGCTCTGCTTCAGCTTGGACAAATCTGCATAAATGTTTTAGATTTTGGAGTAAAAGCAAAATCTCAGATTCCTGCGTTCAATTTGATCAGCATTAATTGGGTCCATAGAGCCACTGCAACTTGAGGACTCAAAGCAGCCCTTCCCCCACTCAATAAACTGACATTAATGAAATGTGAATATGAAACAAGCAAACTTCCCCAGTTCCAACACTGTGCGCTTGCTCTAAAACCCTCGCCACCATTTAAAAATAATATGTAATCAGTGCCTGGCTTGTTCTATGTGCCAGTCCACTGATGACAATTGCACCAGATCTCGCACGTGTGCAAAGCCAGGAGCGATGGCATGTAAAAAAAAAAAAAAGGCACTTTTCCTGTGGACCCTCAGGATCTTGTCCCTGAGAAATCCCTGGTAGGCACTGGTGAAGTAGCCTTCCCAGGGAGCAGCTGGAAGGCACTGGATACAACACCAGTGCTCAGGAAACCAGAAAGTGAGAAAATGGCAAATTTAATTTTAGCCATATAACATTTATGTTTCAGATGACTATGATGTACTTTCAATTCAGCATGTAGAGTTGCATGCATCTTCTTTTTTTTTTGGGGGGGGGGGGGGGGTTACTTTAGTCTTGGCTCTTACCTTCGGAGAAGAATGGTTTTATACACAGGTTGTCCATATTACTTTTCTACAAAAATGAAAACAGAATGAAGCCACTTTTTGGCCCCGTTCACATGGGCGCCCTAAGTTCTGTCTCAGCACAGGAACCTAGACGGATCTCCAGTTGAGTTGAATCAGAACGGAAACAGATGTCACATATGTCCATTCCAATTTTTCCTCGCATCTTGTGGCTGAGGAAAGATGGACCCTTTTAAAACCCTATGGTGGCTGAATGTAAGAGGATGGCTCATATCCCCCCACTTCTGGTAGGGCAGTAAAAGTGGACCTGAAAGGAAAAATTTCCCGATCAGTCCAATAAACCTGAACGTACAAGGATGTGGACTACTACATAGGTGGATGGATGTATGTTTGCTTATGTCCTACCAACCATAACAATACATGGCAGTATGCTTTTAACGCATGTAATCACAGGTCAAAAACAGAACATCTGAACACCATTGTGAATGGGGCCTTTACATTTTACAGATCAAAAATGGTTGATTTTTGTCACTTGGAGTAGTCTAGGCATTGCTAATATTGATTTAGTCTAACAAAAATTCAGCAATGAATGCAAAAATTTAGGGTACACACGGGTTATCTTTTGCTAGAGCGATTATCATCTATGATTGCCCTGAAAATAATCACCAGTGATTGATGGCTACACACAGAGGGAATGAAGAAGTGTAGCATGGGATAAGCACAATGCTCAACCATTGTGTGTTTGATCCTTACTACATGCAATTGTTTGTGTAATTATCCAGTGTTTCTTAGCCAGGGCTCCGTGGAACACTAGGGTGCTGTAAGGGTTCCCCTGGGGTGCCGCAAGCTTAAGACTCAGTTTGCCCTGGATCAGAGATGGATGAGAGGGCTCTGTAATGAGGAATGGGGTGGAAGGACTCTGCGGCGATAGGGACCTCTGATGTGATACGGGGCCTCTGATGTATAATGGGGCTCTCAAGTATTGGGAGACTCTGATGTGATGGGGAGACTTTGTGATGATAGGGGTCTCTGATGTATAACAGGCACTTTGATGTGATGGTCGGACTCTGACATGAAGGAGGGACTCTGGATGTGATGGGGGGCCTCTGATGTGAAGGTTATTTCATCAAGGTGGTTGTGTGTATTATACTAGGCTCAGGTTTCCCACTAAAATGCTAAATTTTAATTTTTAGGCTGGGGTGCCTTGGGATTTTGCACTCTTTTAAAGGGTGCCGCGATAGAACAAAGGTTGAGAAACACTGTGTTAATCATTGTCAGTTAACTGAGCAGCACAATTGTTCTAGCAAGGTTTTCTCTACCTAAAATGGCCAGTCTCCTCTATGGCTTTGCAGAAGTTATGCAGCGTACACACGGTCGGACTTTTCGACCGGACGCCGATGGACCAAATCCGACGAACAATCCGATCGTGTGTGGGCTTCACCGGACCTTCAGCGGACTTTTCCAGTCGCAAATCTGACGGACTTTAGATTTGGAACATGCTTCAAATCTTTACGTCGTAACTCCGCCGGACCCAGAAATCCGCTCGTCTGTATGCTAGTCCGACGGACAAAAACCGACGCTAGGGCAGCTATTGGCTACTGGCTATCAACTTCCTTATTTTAGTCTGGTGTACGTCATCACGTACGAATCCATCGGACTTTGGTGTGATCGTGTGTAGGCAAGTCCGGTCGTTAGAATGTCTGTTGAAAGTCCGCCAAAAGTCAGTCGAAAGTCTGTTGGAAAGGGTGTCGGACTTTTGTAGCTGAAAAGTCCGACCGTGTGTACGCGGCATAAGACTTCATTTGTATGTTCCTGGACAGGACTTTACGACCTTCCCTTCCAGACAAAGCTGGGCATGTAAGAGGTCTCTTGTCTCACATTACATAGCGTACAAGGTCAAACCTGAAGGGTTCTCCTTAAATCTTGTTGAATGTAAGGGTTCAACCAAACTTGTAAAGCAACATCTAAAGTATTACGTTAGATGCATCACAAAAAAAAAGCAGAGGAATGACAAAGGATATAACAGTTGTCTCCCAACTGCAGCCCTTTGCTTGCCTTTATCTGGCTCTCGGGACAGCATTTTTCCCACTGATACAAGACACTATTCCTCCTACTGACACCAACAATGGAGCATAATTCCTATCACTGACACCAAAAACAGGGCACTATTCCTCCCCGTTATATCAAAGATGGGGCACTCTTTACTTCCACTGACACCAGGACAATTTCTACCCCCACTGGTGACAGTCAGCCCCCCTAAAGTCTGAAGGACAATAAACTGATCTTTGCTTAGAAAGTTTTGGAGACCCCTGGGGTAGAACATAACTAGGTATTGACTTTAAATGACAAGCTTACTATTTAAATAACCCCCCCATCCCCAAACTCGGTTTAGCTTACCATCCCCAAGCCCCCCGCCTAGTCTACAGATTCTAGCTTACCTACCCCCCCTAATGGTGGTGGCCACCCATGTTGCCTACATCCCAGCCAGAAAAATCTAGCACTGGGTTTGGCTGTGCACAGACACGAACATTTTATAGACTGGAATGAAAAGTTGCTCCTGCAGTACCGACAAATCCCATTCAGGTCTATGAGATGTTAAAAAATAACGTCTGGGGTGTATATACTTTATGCTCTTTTCAACTATTGTACAAGAAAAATGCTCCTTTCTTTTTAAATATTACACAATTTTCCATTTCAGTAAAATGCTCGGTAATCCTGGTTCAGATTTGTTCATTCTCATTCGGCTCAGCGAGTCTGACGTGTAAACAATGGTTACGGAGGGAAGGAAAAAAAAAAACTAAAACTCTCTTCCAGAGGACTTTGGTTTTCATTAAAACAATGTATGAAAAATGTCAAGTACACTTTGTGCGGATAGAAGGCATGATTCATTCCAGTAATTTAAAATCCATTTCAGTCAATATATGTGGAATTGATCCTTTGACTGTTCCCACCTCATCACTGTGTGGCTTTTTTTGTATATTCTATTCTGTTGAAATAAAACTTGGAGAGAGGCTTCATCCCACGCTCTGCCGTATGCGGGGAGGATAACAAGCAAGAAAGACAATCTTCTAAGTTTCAAAATACATGAAGTTTTTCTTTCTTGTAAGTCCATGATCAGTTACTGGGGAGGAAAGGTGGCTGATGGACAATTGGCAGCCCGAGCAAGCGTGGGGTCTCCTAGAGGCCATTTTTTTTAGCATATTAACCTGTTCAGCACCAGAGGTGTGTTACAACTTAAATCAGGGGTTCTTAAAGAGGAAATTCACCCTACCTAGGTTAACATAAATTTCAGCTGTCTAATAAGTGACCCTGTATGAAAATAAAAAAACATGCATACTTACTAGACCATGAAGTCCAGTGTTGTCTTCCTTGCAGCAGAAGTTCTTCTTGCACCTCCTTACCATTCCTGTTTCATAACATCTCACGCATGCACATACGCACCATGAGTTTCTGCCAGGTCCCAAATACCAGGCAGAGGCCTGTGGTGTGCTTGAAATTTCATGCTAAAACGCTGCCTCCTGGGATGTGTGATGTGGACATCCCAGCTGGCAGCAGGTGGCTAACCATAGGTCACCCTAGTCCAGGAATCAGATTTGTATGTCAGAGTTTTAATATTCATGGCCGTGAGTGTAGCAAGATGGCTGCTTTACTTATGCATGTTATGTGGTGAAGCCGAGTACACCAGAGAAAACATTCAGGCCTATATATAGGAAGTAGGCAGGATTTAAGAACATGGGGGAGTTGAGGAGTTTATAGTCACCAACTGAAACCAGACATGGCCATTCCTCAAGATGTCCTGAGGAGGGGCGAAACGTGTTGGGAAGAGTCCATAGTTCTAGTTCTGGTGCAGTCACATTCGGCCTGTGGAGTGCATGCCGTGGCGGCTCTTCTGGATCTTGGACAGTTTTTTTCATGCATGCTGTTTTTGTCCAGCAAGTGAGTGTAATTTTATATATTGGGGATTTTAATAAAGAATACTAATACACTATGATGGGATCCCCCCTTCTTTACTCTTATGTGCATGGAGTCACAAACCACTTGTAGGAGTGCAAGAGTGGGATGAACTAAAGATTACTGACATTCACAGAGATATAAGGGACTGTTTATTGGCAATGCAGATAAATGGACTCCAAAACGTGGATATGTATAAAAAAAAAAAAGCATACAAATCTTTATTAAATGATAGGAATTCAATAATAATTAGTTAAAACATGTAAGCAGCTGATACAAATGGACTGAACACAGTGATAGAGGTATGAACATAACCTTGATAACCATATATACAAGTTACAGACACATTCAAGGCATTTCGAGAGTAGAAATATCATGCTCTTCTTCAGGGATGCTCATGTATAAACGCAAGTATGTTCAAACTGCATTGGATATGGGCATGTTTTTTAGCCGTTGATTGATAAAAGCAAGGCAGGGATGGACTGATGCCTCCCAGTAGCACCATGAGGGGAGAGGGGCCCAGACGGCCAGATGGGAAGATGCTAGGGCCAACAAAGTCTGCCAGTCATTGGTTAAGGAAACCACCACTAAATTAGAAATAGTGACATGGAGTATGGATACAGTCCAGGAGCAGAATGAGATAGTAGGGGTACAGACTGGAAGGTGTTAAGAACATCAATGGTCAAAAGTGCCCTGCAGTGTGCAAACGTCAGATTCACATCAAGTAACACAGGACAGCCTGGACACTCGAGATGACATCACTTTTATTGGTGCAAGTGGTGGATCTGCACTTACTGTATATGCTAAAACATGGAGCACTTTATATAGTTTGGCACATGCATCTGGACTTTATATTTTAAAACAGAGACTAGTGAATATATATTCACAGTATTTCACAAAAGTGAGTACACCCCTCACATTTTTGTAAATATTTTATTATATCTTTTTGAGTGATAACACTGAAGAAATTACACTATAGTACAATGTAAAGTAATGAGTGTACAGCTTGTATAACAGTGTAAATTTACTGTCCCCTCAAAATAAATCAACACACAGCCATTAATGTCTAAACTGCTGGCAACAAAAGTGAGTACACCTCTAAGTGAAAATATCCAAGTTGGGGCCAATTAGCCATTTTCCCTCCTTGGTGTCATGTGACTCGTTAGTGTTACAAGGTCTCAGGTGTGAATGGGGAGCAGGTGTGTTAAATTTGGTGTTATCGCTCTCACTCTCTCATACTGGTCACTGGAAGTTCAACATGGCACCTTATGGCAAAGAACTCTCTGAGGATCTGAATAAAAGAATTGTTTCTCTACATAAAGATGGACTAGGCTATAAGAAAATTGCCAAGAAACTGAGCTGCAGCACGGTGACCAAGACCATACAGGCCTCGTCATGGTCAACCAAAGAAGTTGAGTGCACGTGCTCAGCGTCATATCCAGAGGTTGTCTTTGGGAAATAGACGGATGAGTGCTGCCAGCATTGCTGCAGAGGTTGAAGGGGTGGGGGGTCAGCCTGTCAGTGCTCAGACCATACGCCGCACACTGCTTCAAATTAGTCTGCATGGCTGTCACCCCAGAAAGATGATGCATAAGGAAGCCCGCAAACAGTTTGCTGAAGACAAGCAGAACAGGGACATGGATTACTGGAACCATGTCCTGTGGTCCGCAGAAACCGAGATAAACTTATTTGGTTCAGATGGTGTCAAGCGTGGTGGTGGGAGTGTCATGGTCTGGGGCTGCATGAGTGCTGCCGGCACTGGGGAGCTACAGGTCATTGAGGAAACCATAAATGCCAACATGTACTGTGACATACTGAAGCAGAGCATGATCCCCTCCCTTCAGAGACTGGGCCTGCATGGCAGTATTCCAACATGATAGCAACCCCAAACACACCTCCAAGACGACCACTGCCTTGCTAAAGACACTGAGGGTAAAGGTGATGGACTGGCCAAGCATGTCTCCAGACCTAAACCCTATTGAGCATCTGTGAGGCATCCTCAAATGCGGAGGAGTGCAAGGTCTCTAACATCCACCAGCTCTGTGATGTCGTCATGGAGGAGTGGAAGAGGACTCCAGTGGCAACCTGTGAAGCTCTGGTGAACTCCATGCCCAAGAGGTTTAAAGCAGTGCTGTAAAATAATGGTGGCCACACAAAATATTGGCACTTTGGGCCCAATTTGTAAATTTTCACTTAAGGGTGTACTCACTTTTGTTGCCATTAATGACTGTGTGTTGAGTTATTTTGAGGGGACAGCAAATTTACACATTTCTTCAGCGTAGTCACATGAAAAGATATAATAAAATATTTATATAAATGTGAGGGGTGTACTCACTTTTGTGAGATACTGTATATATACACATACATACACACACTATATCTATCTATCTATATATATATTTTTGTATATCACAATTTTATTTATAGAGCATATGAAGGAGATGGTGCTGTGTATATAATCTTTTTGAGGAATCAGAATGTGGCTCTATTAAAGAAGTAAAGAGTTGTTTACATTTCCTAAAATATAAAATGAAATGCAGTTGTGTAAGGGGGAGAGGAGAGAAAGTTAATTTCATCGGTGAAGGTCCACTTTAACTTTTTTAGGAGCAGACACCCCCCCCTCAATGAATTGCCCATTATGTCCCAGTAGACCCCTTTTCAAGACTGTCAAAATCATCATTACTACCAGTTGTATTAAGTACCAGTATGACCTCAAAAGTTGTGAATAGCTTGGTTTTACTTTACAAATAGCTGGCTAAGAGCAGCACAGCTGGAAGAACAGCAATTATATATGAATGTAAATCACAAATACACAAGCTAGGTACAACTAGTGAGATTTTTGCTGATGTTTTTGTGCAATCAAGGAAAAAAGGCCAAACTGCACCCCCATGAGCTGTGAACAGCAGCATAGATTGTAGGTTCTGCCCCTCCTTCCTGAAGCAACCAAGGCCTTTGTCTCTTCTATCCCTTGGCTTGTGCCTGTCAGGAAGTAAGTGGGAATCTCCCATAAGGGACACCGACCACATTAAAAACATGACAAAGAATCTAAACCTTTCTGCACTTATTCTAAAACGAAATTTTAAAGACTGGCTTGTATTGGACTTTTAGCAGCAAGAGGTCCAAGCCATAGTTCCTGGCTCTGTTCAAGTCTACCTTGCTTCTTGATCTGCATTCTGCATAATCCTAAGCAGAACTAAACTTGCGTTTGTAAAAAGTGCTGATAGATAGACTTTTTATGACAGAAGAGACTGTCTATGTTTCTCCTACCATAGATGTTTCTTCCTGCCTGTCATTTTTTTTTTTTTATAAACAGCATGGGTAGAGGAATTGCCAGCTATAACAATCCCATTCTTCTACGGAGGGCTCTATTCCACTTTTCCACTTCCTAGCTATGATTGTGCGCGCTGCTGTTAAAAAATGCTTAAGAATAATTTTTTTATGTTTTTCACTGATCCTGGGATCATTGATAGTACTGTTATAAATGTATCGGGCTGTAAATTAATTCCTGTCACTGCCATATACACTCTAAATATTTTTTTCCAGAAAGTCTGGACCCCTGGGCAATAGAACCAAATGTGTGACATTGTACCCTTTGCCCCCCGACACCTCCAGCACACATCCTCATTGTCTGAATTTATCTTATGCATATCTACTGGACATCTATACCATCTTTCTAATATCTTAAAGTTTCTCTCTTGATGTCTATATGAGATCGATAGCTTATGTGTTAATGTTATTGCTTTTTCCCATTTTGCTTTGGACATAGTTATCCCCAACTCTTCCTCCCATGACGCTCTGACCCCACCCACGTGCAGCCTGTGTACTGGGAATAGAGCGCCTGTAGTGAGAGCCAGTGATCGGAGTGGGAGTGTCATTGGAGCTCCCGGCCCCGCCTCCGGACCTCTGTTTTCACCAGCCAGTATAGAGGGGGCGGGGCCGGAAGCTCCACTGACACTCACACTCCGATCACTGCTCTCACTACAGATGCTCTATTCCGAGTACACAGGCTGCACGTGGGCGGGGTCAGAGCGTCAGTGGAGCTCCCGGCCCCGCCCCCTCTCAGCTGGCTAGCGAGGAATACATCCTCCCGTGTCCTCTGTGTGCTCTGCAAAGCTGTGATCGGGGCCCCAATTCACGGGTAGCGCGGGCCTCCCAACAAAGATTGGGCCCGGGGCAAGTGCCCCATTTGCCCTGCGCTAAAGACGGCCCTGTATCCTAGTATCCGCATTTCTCTGCCATTTAAGGAAAGTCCCTACTTCCAGTGTTGGTAGAAATTCTGGATTGTTAAAAAGAGGGGTCATTGGACCTCTGTAAGTGGACCCTAGTTCCTGTTTCAAAACTCCATCCCACACTTTCAATGTTGAGGCAACCAGGAAGGGCATATCGCCCTCAGGAGGTCATCTTTCCTTTATTATCCATGGTAGTGATTTCAATTTTATGGCTGCAACTTCTTCCTCCAACTTTACCCATTGCTTACAATTTGCATTATGAAACCAATCCACAATCCTAATTATAAATACCGATTTAAGATAAACCGATAAATCTGGGAGGGCCAATCCTCCATCTTGTTTTAATCTAGATAATACTTCTCTACTGATTCTGGCAGGTTTACCCGCACATATGAAACTTCCTATGGCCTTATGTAATTGATTCAAAATATTTGTTGAGGGGAATATTGGGACAGTCTGAAATATATAAAGTATCTTAGGCAGAACGTCCATCTTTATGATTCTACCCATCCAGGAGAATATTCCCTTATCATATTGTTGGAGTGTCTTTATAGTTTTTTGCAATATCGAGAGGTAATTATATTCCATTTTTTTTAAATTTTAAATTTTTTCCAAATTTTTTCAAGTAATTTCACAGTATTACTTGGTAATGTAATACTCAGATTCTCTGACTTGTTAAAATTCACTTTAAAGTTACTCACCTCACCAAAGCGCTTGAGTTCCTGTATTAAATTTGGTAACGTCATTAAAGGGTTTGTGATATAGAGTAGCAGATCGTCTGCATAAATTGACATTTTATACTCGATGTCCCCAGCTTTTATTCCTTGTATGTCACCGTTATTCCGTATGGCTGTCGCTAAATGCTCCATAGCTAATACATACAACAATGGGGACAGCGGGCATCCCTGTCGAGTTCCATTCGCTATAATAACTGTATCAGATATATCACCATTCGCACGTATTTTAGCAGTTGGATTAAGGTATAACACCATTATTTTTTCCAGGAATACAGGGCCCAATCCCCACTGTTTCAGTGTCTCCCGGAGAAAACACCATCCCACCCTATCAAATGCCTTCTCGGCATCTACTGCTAGAAGGCCGGACGGGATGGTGTGTCTCCGGGCATATTCCACAAGTGATAGGGTCTTCAGGGTGTTATCTCTCGACTCTCGTCCTTTTATAAATCTCACTTGATCTAAATGTATATATGTTGGCATTATCGGAGTAAGTCTGTTAGCAAAAATTTTTGAGTATATTCTAAGATCAATATTCGTCAAAGAGATAGGTCGATAATTACCGCATATGGTATGATCCTTCTAGGGTTTAGGTATCAGTGAGATATAGGCCTGCATACCCTGTGGAATAAAGGGCTGGGAGGCAGATACTGCATTAAATGTCCGCTTCATAATAGGGGTTAATGAGTCCTTAAAGGTTTTATAGAATCCTGGGCTCTTACCTGGTACAAGTGAGTCTATTACAATCTGTATTTCAACCTCAGAGAACTCCTGTTCTAGCTGCTCCATTTCTGTTATCGTTAGAGTTGGTATAGCAGTATCTTTTATATATTGGTGTATTCTCTGCTGGAACTTTTCCGGATCATTCTTTGCTAATTGGTTTGAAATATTATATAGCCTAGTATAGAAGGCATGGAATGTTTTCAGGACCCCTTTCGGATCATAAGCTATATCGCCAGTTTTGGTTTTAATCTTTAAAATAGATGAAGTATTAACTCGTTGATGCAATGCTCTGGCTAATAGTTTGCCAGGTTTATTTCTGTGCTGGTAATATAGAGTACGATTTTTATCTCTAACCCGCAATGTTTGCTCATTTAGCAAGGCTTGCAGCTCTGATCTTTTTTCTGTTAGTTCCACTAATTTTCCCGATACTGGCATTTTCTTGTGTTGCGTTTCCAATTTTGTTATCTCCCTTAGAAGCTCAGCTATTCGATTCCCTTTTGCTTTTTTTAATCTAGATCCGTGTTTTATAAATAGACCCCGTACTATACATTTCAGTGTTTCCCACTGATTAGATAGGGAAGTAGTGTTCCTTGCATGGTCCTTTGTGAAATTCGATATTGCCTCTCTGATCTCTACTACACAGGCCTCATCAAATAATAAGTTATCATTTAACTTCCAAAAGCCTCTGCTACCATTCCCATTAGACACTGCCATCACCAAAAATATAGGCATATGATCCGACCATACCACACTGCCTATATCAGAAGAGGAGGTTACCGCCGTTCCCAGCTGGTTAATCAAGAAATAATCAAGTCTATGATACGTGCCATGGACTTTAGAGTGGAACGTATAGTCCCGCTCTGATGGGTGAAGGGCCCTCCATATATCCACCAATTGATACTTGTCCATTATATCTTTACATTTCTTTTTATCCCTGCTTTTCTGGGACGTTGGAGGTGCTGTGGTGTCCATATCCCGGTCTAGAACACAATTAAGGTCTCCGCCTATTATTATTACCCCTTCTGCTTTTTACATAAGGTCTGTTAGTAAATGTGTTCCTATTATAATCTGTTCATAATTAGGTAAGTATACGTAAATAAAAGTGTACTTTTTACCATACATGGAAAGTTTGAGTGAGGTATGATTTATGTATTGCTATGGAGACACCCCTAGATTTTGAGTATGTAAAGGAGTCATGGTACCAGGTTGTGTAATATCTATTCTGTATGTTAGGTGTATGATCTGCCCAAAAATGCGTCTCCTGGAAAAGGGCGATATCAACCTTTTGTTTGTGAAGAGAATATAGGATCTGTGATCTTTTTGCTGCAGAGTTTAAACCTCTAACATTATAAGAACAAATTTTTATTGTACCCATAAAGAAAAAAAAACCCCTCACACAAGAACCCTACCCTCCCGCCAAAAAACACACTCACAAACTCTCAATCACACAACAATCAACCACTCCACAATACCCTATATTCTCACTACCTACTTGACTCCCTAGAGTCAAACCTTACTTAGTAAGCTCCCTAATTTGGGGAAAAAAAGAGGTTTTCCCCAGAAAAGGCTTGCCTTGCCCAGGCATAATAATTCATTAAAAAAACCTATATACCCAAATACAGAAAAATAGAGGGAAAAACAGGGAGGGAAAGGAGGGGGAAGGAGAGGACGAAAGGAGAGGGAAAGGGGAGGGAAAAAAGGGGAAGACCCCCCCCCCCATCCCTCAAATATTATCCTACTAAGACTGGTTAAAAAAAAAAGTTTTCTTTTTTTTCCTCAATTAAACTATGATCTTCTTCCTATTTTCTATAATCAGTATTCCTTTAAGCAGGGCTTTTTTTCTCAAACAATAGGTGCTGGAACTTAACCACGGCCCCACAAAACCCCTCCCCCTACACACACCATCCAAATCACATCAAATAGTGGGTGTGTTCAGTCAAATTTCACGAAAACAGTAGGAGGGTCTTAAAGGAGCCTTAAATACCAGGATTGCATTACATACAGAGTGCCGAGCTGTCACTTGTAAACACAGAAACCAGACTTCTGTGTTTACAAGTGATTGTGGTGAGCAGGCACCAAAGGGTCTGAGCCAGAGGTGGTGGAACTGAGTTCCACTAAGTTCCCCCTGAAAAAAAGCCCTGCCTTTAAGTATATCCCTCAATACAACCATTATCCAGCCATATCACAATTAAACATTCCAAAAAGATATACTGATACATACAGTATACTTTTTATCATATACAGGGGGTCCCCTACTTACAAACATCCGACTTACAAACGACTCCTACTTACAAACGGCAGGAGACAACAGGAAGTGAGAGGAAATCTACCCCTAGGAAGTAAAATTCACTCCTGTAAGAGTTAATATGGGAAAAAGGTGTCTCCACTGATGCTTTATCACCTATCCTTATTTCCCTAATAACCCCAAATTTTCAAAATCCAATTGTCATTGGGACAGAAAGTGAGGTGAAATCTTCTGAACAGGGGCACAGACAGAAAAACAAATGTTACAGGGGTGATAACCCTTCCCTATGCTATCTACAAAACTTAAAAATATATTTTTTGGCTGGAGCTACACTTAAAAAATGTACCTGTTCCGACTTACAAACATATTCAACTTAAGAACAAACCTAAAGTCCCTATCTTGCTTGTAACCCGGGGACCCCCTGTAATATAAAATAAAAAATAAAAAAACCCAACCCCCCCTCCCACTTCATTTATACTAGTTAGTTCCCTGAATCTGAATAGTGAAAAATAGCGGTGCCTATCAATATTCCAACAACTAGTGTCTTTGTGTAGACGTCTCCGTGGTACCTTACCACCTTAAATAAATCAATTCTTATGAATAACAGATCAGGCTGATAATTATATTTATTTATTTATTTATTTCAGGTACTTATATAGCGCCGTCAATTTACGCAGCGCTTTACATATACATTGTACATTCACATCAGTCCCTACCCTCAAGGAGCTTACAATCTAAGGTCCCTAACTCACATTCATACATACTAGGGACAATTTAGACAGGATCCAATTAACCTACCGGCATGTCTTTGGAGTGTGGGAGGAAACCGGAGTACCCGGAGGAAACCCACGCAGGCACAGGGAGAACATGCAAACTCCAAGCAGGTAGTGTCATGGTTGGGATTCGAACCAGTGACCCTTCTTACTGCTAGGCGAGAGTGCTACCACTACACCACTGCGCTGCCCATGCAACATATTAAAAAAAAACCCCACCCCCCCCTATTTGTTTGATGTCATTCTATAAATCTTAGGATGCTAAACAACAGTGCAAATATTATATACCAACCATTACATAATAACTTTATGCCAATATCCCCATGATACATCACCACCCTGTAAATTAAACATTTTCAATGACAAATCATACTAATATTATAAACAACGTGGAAATGTAAAGTAAAGAAGAACCAAAAAAAAAAAAATTTGCTTTCCTTTTTCTCCCTTGGCCCCTCCCCACTCTTTAGGTGGTATTTAATCACCACTGGGTTTTTTATTTTTTGCTAAATAAATGAAAAAAGACCAAACATTTTGAATTTTTTTTTTTTGTTTTTGAAATTCTTTTTATTGGTATTTTTTTTTTAATCAGAAAAAAGTTTTATTTTGTTGTTCATTGTGCCAATTACATATCATACAGGATATTACAGAATACAATAAAAGAGCAGTTGTTGACACGCGTTGCTTAGTCAAACTTTGTATCATACAATCCATATGTGTTGTAGATCCTCCAGGTAATGTGCAATGATACAAGAAGAAAGTAGAATAGATAGAACTTATTTAAGAAGAAACATCAAAGACCCAACATAAAGAAAAATAAAACAATTAAATATTCTTAACAGGTTCTACATGCCCCTAGGTCCCTGGGGTCAAGCCGTTCCCCAGCATTCTACACGACCCACCAAAGTCATCAATGCTACTGAGGTCAAGTGCTGCACAAGTTCTCTTTTCAGCTATTTAAAGTAGAGTTTTGGTGCCTAGTGGGAACCCTGGTAGTTATCCAAAATTAGAGATCATACCCTTCTTTTCACCTTCTATTAGGATCCCTTGTATCAGTGGTTGGTCTATCAATCTAAGCTCTGTTTGCCGTGACTGTGTTTGTAGTGCGTGTCACAGCTGCAAATACTTGTAGAAATTAGTACGCGGTATATCAAATTCTGTTTGTAACTCTATGAATGATTTGAGGGTAGGCCCATTATATAGTTGTGTAATGAATCTTATTCCTGCTCTTTCCCAGTTCCCAAATCTTCAGAGTTTGTACAGCTCTTTATAGTTCAAGTTTCGCCACAAGGGGTATCGGACAAAAAGCATAGTGTTTTTGGAAGGAGTATAGTCGGGGCCCCAGAATCTAGATGCGAATAGCCCGCCTCCAGGCATGTCAGAGCTGTTGTGTTATCCTCAGATGTAATGTGGAGAAGCCTGCGGATCGGATTTGATGTATCCATTATTCCCCAACCTCCCAGCTGTTGTTGTTGTAGCTGGGAAGCAAGGTAATAAGCTCTAGAATGAGGTGCCGCCAGTCCCCCTTCATCTTTATGATATTTTAACGCTGATAAGCTAATTCTTGCCGTCTTTTTGCGTTTTATTGGTATTTTTAAATGTAATACAAAAACAGAACACAATTGGCAACCACTCAACAAATGTCGCCGTGGAATTAAGGCCACGCAGGGCTGTACAACCACACAGGTAGGTCCCTATCTATGATAAAAGGACCAGTCGGCAAGTGGGTAATATAACTAAAGGAAAAACTTTTTTTTAGTTTTGGATAGAGAGAAGAGGGATTAGAATGCTTGTCGGGGGGGCGTGGCTTGGACATGGCAGAGTGAGGAAGCTTTCTGTTAGAGCTCCCGACTCCCGGCTTACTTATTTCAGTTGAAATGTCCATTTCTCCTATGAAAACCAGCCTGAAATGACTTATAAAAGAAGGGGGAAGACAAGGAGATCATCAGAATCGACATCAATCAAAAGGTATCTCAAACCCCCAGCTCAAGCAGCAATCTCCCCTGCAGAGCCACGAGGCGAGAGAAGGCTGGATGATCTGCCCTCCACATCCATGGCTGCCTCACAGAATCTTACCTCGCACTCGCTGGAGGGGCTGCCTTCGCTTCTGTTACCATCGCCGGGCAGTCCAGGCAGCTCGGAGGCATCCGCGGGATCCTCGCAGACGGACACAGACATCAGAGCATTACTGCGGGCGCTTCCAACCAAGGCCGACATGGAAGCCCTAATGAGCAGGTTAGAGGAGCAGCATCGCCGTGACTTCCATGAGCTCCACACTGAAAACCACACTCTAGACAAAAGAGTCGGGAAGGGGGAGACGGAGGTGAGCGCCTTGGAACTCCGGGTCCCCCAGATGGAAAAAAGCCAGGCAGACTTCCAGGATAGGCTGGCGGAGGTGCAGCTACAAGCCGAAGACCTGGAGAATAGAAGCCGCCGGAACAACCTCCGGATTCAGGGGTTGACGGAGAACTTACAAGAAACCATCGCGGCTATTTTCCGACAGCTTCTGGGCACGGACTCACCAGCCTCCATGGAGTTTGATAGAGTCCATCGCACATTGGGGCCAAAACCGCAAGACCCTGACCGTCCTAGAGACGTCATCTGCCGCCTGCACCGGTACGCATGAAAGGAACAAATCCTCAGAGCGGCATGGACTACGGACCGGATTGACTTCGACGGAGCAGAGCTGTCGATCTACCCGGATGTCTCCAGAGCGACGCTGCAAAGTAGGGCTATGCTGAAGCCTCTTCTAGAATGGCTCTGGCGGGCTGCGCTGCCATACAGATGGGGTGTTCCGCTCCAATTAACTGTAAGGAAAGAGGAAGCCTCCTTTACACTGAGGCGCCATGCAGATCTCCCAAACATGTTCCTTTTCTTAAACATGGAACCCATCCACATACCTGACTGGATGAAGCCGCTGCCTACTAGAGACTTCCGTCAAGCTCCACGGGCGCCAGGTCTGGGTCTACCATGTCGCTCCAACAGAAGAAGGAGAGGAGACCTGCCGCCCAAAATCACGAAGCATGAGATTGAGGCCGGGCAGTATGTAAGTGAAGTTTTTTCCTCCTTCTGTATTCTGTTTTATATTCCTCTCTTTGACTGTGCATAGCCCTTGCAGAGTTCCTGTCCAGAACCCTGAGAACTATCTGCTTCCTGCCAGCATGGCAAACACAGGGGAATGAAGCCTTTGCTTTGCATACAGTGAGGTGGGGGGTCTCCTTCCGACAATACAAGGAGATGAGCCGAGTCAGGCTCCTGCTAGGTCAGCACATTGCCACTTCCCATCTGGCCCAGGACCTTTGGAACTATTCCAGCACCACAGCCTTCACAGAACTGCTGGCCCTGCACAAAAAGAACCGGAATGAGGTGATTCATATCAGCAGCTGAACCCCAGTGCTCCGGACTCGAGACGTTTGCCTTGGGGGGGAGGGGGGTTCAGCGGGACTTGGGGTGATTTTTTCGAGGTCGGGACCCATTGAATGAGACCACTATACAAATGATACAGCAGAAGAGTCCTGCCCCCGGCAGTAACTCGGGAGGGTGGCTGTAAATATGCTTCAGTTCTCAAGGGTAGGACAGTATTCCCAAGGTATCTGAGCGTGATATTGATTGTTGGGAGGGTGAAGCTTGCCCCGCCCTCCCTCCTCCCTTTCCATGCCGTCCCTCCGCCTCCCCCTCTCCTCCACACCTTCCTCCGTCCAAGCCTTCTCCCCTCCTCATGCCTTAGCCCCTTTTCTCCTCCTTCCTCTCCCCCCCCTCCCCACAAAGAGAAGCCTCATACTTACTGTAGTGTTCCTATCCAGGGCTCTCCCTGACCCCCCTCATGCATTCGTGGAGGGTTCTGGGTGCTGGGGAGGATGGTCTGTGCACACATTACCCCAGACCACTGCTTACACACCTCCTAATTGTTGTTATATAACAAAGATGTGGAGTCCCCCCCCTTTTTTTTTCTCCTATGATGTGGGCGATCGAACCCTCTTTCCCACACCAGTTGGATGGGGGGGAAGGGGGTTTGCGAAATGTGGGGGAGGATTGATGTATAGGCTATTAAGGCTCATCTCCAGTGGATCTGTGAGAAATTATCAGCAGGACCCCCCCACCGCAGGTACCTAACACCACTCCCCTCATCAGTTAAAGGGCCAGGGGCAATGTAGAGGTTATTTGCACTGTATTATTACTGGTTTTCCTTTTGTGGTTTTTATGTTTTTTTCTCGTTTATCACTGGGTTTTGATATGCTATGTTATAATTTTTCATTAAATAGATTGAATGGTAATATGTTTTGATTTGTAACCAAACGCAGTAAGTATAGCATTTTAAGGCTCAATCTCAGGGTCCAGACCTGTCAGACAGGCCGCGCCTGACTCTGGGTTACCATGTGGGTGACGCAGGAGCCGGCATCGCCTTGCCAAGGTGTCAAATCAGCAGGAGCCTGACCATGCAGTAGCGTTTGGCTCTATGCATCCTATTATGTGGGTCAGGACAGGGAGCCTCCGACCCTTGTTGTGTCCAACCACTTTCCCCACATAGGGTTGCGCCTGATCGGTGTCCTCTTTTCTTCAAGGGGACATCAGGGCACATTGAGACTAGGTCTCACCTACGCCCTAGGCGTATTAGTTTTCCCTCTACCACCACCGCTTTCTTCTACTGCGGTCTCCTCTCCTTGTTCCTTTTCTTCTTTTTCTTTCTAATACCCTTCCCTTTCACTCCTTCTACCCTTTCCTTACTCTTCCCTCTCCCCTTCCCCCCGCTCCGGTCACAGTCATGCCTAGGGATAAATTGGATCCAGTCCGCCTGGTCTCCATCAATGTGAAGGGGTTAAACACCCCGGAGAAGTGCTCCATGGTGCTTGGCAATTTAAAACGTATGAAGGCCCACGTGTGCTTCCTCCAGGAGACGCATTTCCATGCGGATAAACCACCAAGACTCAATGACCGCTTTTTCCCAACAGCATACCATGGATGCTCCTCTGATTCCAAGTCAAAAGGAGTGAGCATTCTTATCCATAGCAATACTCCTTGTGTTTTGAAGGATCGCTGGAACGATGCAGAGGGAGGAGCGCTCTTTGTAAAGGGAACACTGGGGGCAACCCTGGTTACTCTGGTGAACTTATATCTCCCCAACTCTAACCAAACTACCTTTCTGGAACAGACCATGACCAACCTGGGGGACTTCACCGAAGGGGAAGCAATCTTAGGGGGAGACATGAACTTTATCATGCATCCGAATTTAGATTCCTCCAGAAATACTTCACAGAACTGCTACGCATTACTGAGGCGTCTTAAGAGAAATCTTCATGCTTTCCACTTGGTGGATGTGTGGCGAGTCCTCCACCCATACCAAAAGGACTATACGTTTTATTTACACCCCCACAACTCATACACCAGAATTGACATGTTGATGGTGCCACAGTTGCTCTTATCCAGGGTCGCCTCGGCCTCGATTGGCTCTATTACGTTTTCAGACCATGCACCGGTCTTTGTGGATGTAGACCTGTTACAGCCCACTATGAAGCAATGGATATGGAGACTTAACGACTCATTGATACAAACTCCAGATAGTGACAGAAGTGGCGGGAGAATTAAGACACTACTTCTCCACTAATGTGAATCCAGAGGTACACTCAACAATAGTTTGGGAAGCACACAAAAGCTAAATTAGAGGCCTCATGTTAAAAATAGGGTCTCGTTTAAAGAAGGAAAGAGCCAAACAAACTGTAGATCTTATAGAGAAAATTAGAAAAATGGAGACTATTCATAAAAAAACTCTGGCATCCCAGGCCCTGTCAGAATTAATCTCTAAATGTCGCCGTACCTTTTATGAACATAGCAATAAATGCGGCCAGATGCTGGCACGAGCATTGAGAGCCCAGAGAGCCCGCATGTTCATCCCGGAATGCTAAATGAGACACACAATAAAATCCATACTACAGAAGGGATTGCCGCTCTCTTCCGGAAATACTACACGGCTCTGTACAACCTCCCATCCTTGCAGACAGAAAGAGCCAGATCCGCCGAACAAAAGGCCATTCAAGAATATCTAAGCAAGTCGGGCCTCCCGCAGATTCCAGAAGAAGAGCAGAGCGAACTGGACAAACCAATCTCAGCAGATGAGGCGACGTTGGCAATGACACAAATGCAGCTAGGCAAGGCCCCGGGCCCAGATGGATATTCCCACCTATATTACAAAACTTTTGGAGACGTGCTGATTCCACATTTCTTATCTGCATATAATGCTGTAGGAGAGGGGACGATCCTTCCCAGAGACACACGGATCCATTACACTGTCAAAATTATAGACCCATTTCCCTGTTAAATGTTGACCTAAAAATTTTCACGAAAATCCTCTCTATGCGGCTGATAAATTTGATCCCATTACTGATTCATTCTGTCCAAGTAGGATTTGTCCCGACTAGAGAGGCGTGGGATAACACAATGCAGGCGATCAATCTGATCCAGGCGGCAAGAACACGGAAGATCCCTCTGCTGCTCCTCTCGACGGATGCCTGAAAAGGCGTTCGACAGGGTGAGCTGGCCTTTCCTATTTGAAATCCTAAGATGCATAGGAATTTAAAGAATGCATGATGAGCTGGATATATGCCATATGTTCATGCCCTTCAACTCAGGTCAAGGTCAATGGCTATCTCTCGTCAACGTTTAACATAATGAATGGGACGAGACAGGGGTGTCCTCTTTCACCACTAATTTTTATTCTCACCCTCAAACCTTTTTTGAGGAAAAACAACCCAGACATTGAAGGCCTGAGCCTGGATGCGACCCTGTCCCCAAAAGTTGCTGATCTCCTCTTCTTCCTGACAAAACCCCTAGTGTCCATCCCGAACATGCTTAAGGAACTAAAGACATATGAGAGACTATTACAATACCGCATTAACTACCAGAAATCGGAAGCACTCGATGTTAATTTGCCATCCTCTCTAAACACACTACTCCGGTCGGACTTCCCTTTTAAATGGGCCACTTTACATATCAAATATTTGGGTATCCGGTTACCCGGCAAGACAGAGGATATTTTTCCTCTCAATTTCCCCCCTCTCCTGACAGCGATAAAAAAAGATCTGAAGGAATGGCAGCATGGTCTCTTTACCTGGTTCGGACGTTGTAGCATAGTGAAAATGAACAAATTCCTATCTCTTTCTTCAAAGCGGTAAACAGAGTGATAACTCACTTTGTCTGGGCTGGTAAGCCTCCACGTTTGGCACAAACATTACTCCAACTTCCAAAATTGAGTGGCGGCATTGCCCCCCCTGGTGCCATCCTCTACCACACAGCTTGTCATTTAACCCGCATATTAGACTGGAGCAGACACACCACCTTGAAACAATGGGTACAAGTAGAAAACTCCTTAGCAGGGGTCCATTTGGACCAACTGCCCTGGTGTCAACAACCTTTGCCAAAACGGGTACTATCTCACCCCACGGTAGGGGTGACAATCCAGACGGCTTGGAAGATTTTCCGAGACCTTTCTCTTGCACGGCTCCCTTCTCCACTCACCCCAGCAGTGGGCAACCCGGCCTTCACTCCGGGACTTAGGGATTCCATATTCCAAGATCTGAAACTAACTGAGAGATCACAAGCCAGGCATTATCTCATCAACGGACAATGGAAAAATAGACAACAAATCAGACGACCCGGCACTGCGGGGATTCTCCTTCTGGCAAAAATCCAATTGTCCCATTATATTAGTTCATTACCCTCACCAGACGCTTTCGGTAGGCAACTAACTCCCTTCGAACTGCTCTGCCTGGAGCAGTCACCACTGAGACACGCGATTTCTCTAACATACCAGCTTCTGGTGTCCCCACAGCCAGACACCAGACCCCCCTACATTGAACTGGGGCTAAAACTCACAGTCAAACAGGTTGAGCAGATCATCCTTTTTTGTTTCTCACAAGACTTCCATATGTGCGAGACATCAAGAAACGGGACACAAATTGCTGTCCCGGTGGTATTACACGCCAGTAAGGATCCACAAGATGTTTCCCCAGAGCACAGACCTGTGTTGGAGATGTGGGGAACAAGCTGGAACCCTCCTCCATGTTTTCTGGTCATGCAGGTTGGCTACGGCCCTTTTAGACCGAGGTCCACCACACCGTCCAAAAGTTCACGGATCGGGTGTTGCCTGAGTCCGCTGAGTTCTTCCTTTTGCACCACCATGAGGTCCCAACCAAGAGCTACAGGAAATCTATATTGCCATTCTTGCTCACGGCAGCAAAAGGCTGCATCCCATTGTATTGGAAACAGACCCAGCCTCCGACAGTGACGACATGGTTGAAAAGAGTAGCAGACATACACGCGATGGAGGACATGGTGGCCACGGAAAAAGGCTTAAATGAGAAATTCTCCAAAAAATTGTACTTTTGGCATGAGTTTATCTATTCCGAGGAATACGGACGGCTAGTGAACCAACCCCCTTGAGGGGAATAACTGCAAAATCTCCTTGGGGGATTGGATATGACTGGACAGGGGTATGTACATCCCTCTCCTCCCTCCCCCCCTTTTTTTTCTCCTTCTCTTCTACTCCCCTTTTTTTTCCCCTCTAAACCCCCCCCCCCTTTTCCCCCCCATTGTCTCTTCCTCCTCTCTTTTTTTCCAACACTTCTCGTTTCTGTTTCTGGTGCTAACACGTCGGATAACGACTTATAGGGGTCGGTGAAAACAGGCTTCATTCCCTTAACAACTCCCTTGAAATACGGCTCATGCCGGGAAAATTAAAGGGGCCATGCGGGTCGCAGAGGTCCCCTACTCAGTAGACATACATCCTGCCTCTATTCCATTAGGAGACTTTGAGTAAAGTGCTCTCACTGTTGTGTAAAAATAGATAAAGTGATGTATAGCCTGTACTGTCATTGTATTATACCCTATGGGGCGTTCTGTATCCGCATGTTCTATCTTGTTAAGTAAAGAATTTACAAAAAAAAAATGCATGTCAGTTCTTATTGCTGTCTGTGCCCAGATTAAGGAGATTCACCTTCTCGATTTGTCCTGTTTACAATTATCATTGAAAGTGAAAGTAAAAGAAAATCCCAAATTTTGGGTTGTCCCCAGGAAAGTAATAGATGAGAAATCTTTCAATGGGGACAACCCCAAGGAATTTCCTCTCACTTCCTGTTTGGCTATAGGACAGTAAGTGAAGGCAAATCTTCTCAATGGTACGCAGATGTTGAAAATCTGGCAGGGGTTATAACCCTTCCTTGCTCTATCCAAAATGAAAAATAAGTCTTGCCCATAGTTCTACTTTAAGAGCAACATGAATTGCACAGGATAATCTTTACAGACAGCTTACATCCTGTAAGGCCCCTTTCACACTGCACCTCTGCTTAACGGAATCTGCTTGCTCAGCGCGGGATCGCTCCATTGATCCCCACTGAGCAGACGGATGACAGGTCCGTGTCCGCTCCGTTGTGCAGAATGGGCACGGACACAGTCCCGCTCTCCTCTATGGGGAAATCGGATGGAAACGGACCTCCTGTCTGTTTCCATCCGATGCCATCTGATCCAATCTGCCGGACAGATAGAAAACAGGACCACTGTCCATCTGTTTTTGGCAGACAGATAGGATGGTGGCGGGTGTCAGCAGACATGTGTCCGCTGACATCCGCAGCTCCATAGAGTACAATGCCGTGTCCGATCAGGTCCGCCTGAAAAACTGGACCAGATCGGACAGCCCATGTGAAAGGGCCCTAACTATTTTTCAGCACTTGTTCAGTAGGGGCATACAACTGTGTTTTGACATACAGATGCCTACTAAAGGGAGAACATACTAATCTATACATTTATAATAATCATGAAACTATGGGACAGCTAGTATGTAAAAGAAGGTAAGTGGCATCAAAAGTCACTTTAAGCTAAATCTGAACGAGCACCACTGAGCACAACTTTTGGTTTGACTTTAAGCATCGCTCTGGGTCAGTAGTAGCTACTTTATCCACATAAAGTAGTGTACAGGTGGCAGACACCTGGTGGAACAGAATGTACAGAATCTGTTTCCTTCCTCGCGGAACACAAGTAACGCAAGCTCACGGTGATCATGTCAGCCAGCACATTCACAGCATACATCTATGCTCACACTGAGAGTCTGACAGATGTATGGCAATTAAAACCTATTCCTGGCTGCATGCAGTGTGAACTGCATCTAATTTGAGACCCCATTAAGACACACAATACACAGCTAGACTGTACTCTGCTGGGAGCCGTGAAAGGTATTTGCTGGAACCAAAAACAGAGCTGAATTCCAAATCCAAGTCTATTCTATTTACGTAAATAAGTTTCTACCATTCTACTAAATGGGGAGTGAAATGTTTTGCATCTGCTGCCCGACATCCTGTTTTTCACAGTCAGCTTTGAAAGAAACAAACTGTGTTGAAACGTATTTAGAGTGCTCTTGTGCTCTCCCTTAAAGCGATCTTGTCACTACATTAAACATGCCAAATCAATCTAGATCTATAAAAGAAGAGAGCATAAACTTACCTCCCCTGCAGCCCTTATCGCTGAACACAGGTTCAGATCCTGGGAAATAGTCCACCATAGTTCATTGGAAAACCAACACTTTTGGAAGTTCCATAGTTCCCTGCCGATCTCACCGATTTATCCTGCTGGCCTCCACGCATTATGGGATATAGCAGTGAAATGAAGATCAGCAGCAGGAACCATCGAGAGCCATGGGGCACCCAGGAGATTGACATGGCCAGGTACTGTACACCGCTTTCTGAGGATACTTAATATAAGGAAACCACAGTCTTGTTTTTTTTTTTAAATAATAGATCACAGTTGCTTGGAATTGGGGTATACCACTATTTGAATATCATTTTACAATCCTCAATAAGAAATAACCCATGGGACATACTTGTACTTCGCTAAGAAAAAAAAAAAACACTAATGTCAAACCAATTCAAACACATAACAATAATACTAAACGCCACAAAAACAATTGCCTGGGCATGAAAATCTCCCTGTGTGAATCTCCATAAAGTTAAATACAAAACAAAACAAAATCACAGCTAAGTTAAAGTGATTGTAAATGATCGTTTTTTTTTTTTTTTTTTAAATAACAAACATGTCATACTTACCTCCACTGTGCAGCTTGTTTTGCACAGAGTGACCCCAAACCTCGTCTTCTGGGGTCCCTCGGCTGCTCTTGCGGCTCCTCCCATCAGATAACCCCCTAGGACAGTGATGGTGAACCTTGGCACCCCAGATGTTTTGGAACTTCATTTCCCATGATGCTCACCTACACTGCAGAGTGCATGAGCATCATGGGAAATGTAGTTCCAAAACATCTGGGGTGCCAAGGTTCACTCGCCATCACTGCCCTAGGAGAAGCGATCTCCCGAGGGGGTTATCTTGTGGGCGTGATCCCGAGTCCAGCATTTACGTCCACAGACACGAATGCCGGACTCGGCCCGGCGCTCGCGTCATTGGATTTGATTGACAGCAGCGGGAATCAATGGCTGTGCTGCTATCATTCTATCCAATCAAGAGCCAGGACCCCATGGAGAGAGGGACACTGCGTCCCTGCCGAACAGATGAAGGGGCTCAGGTAAGTAAAACGGCGGGGGCTAGGGGGCCGGTTACTGACAGAAGTTTTATCACCTTAATGCATAGGATGCATTAGGTGAAAAAAAAACACGAGGGTTTTCAAGCCCTTTAATGGATTCTTAGCCAAAATTTTAAAAAGTTTGGACCCTGTGGACTTAACATGGTCTAGATCCTAAATTTCAACCACCACCTTCTTCAGCTTTAATGGTATTTAAATAGGTCTTGGGTTGCATTGCTCAACTGTGGATTCCTCTGCTTCCTCCTGACCTTACCTTTATCCACTACTGCTTTCCTCCTGACCTTACATTTATCTACTACCCCTTCGCCTCTTTTGTTAGTTTACCTCTTTTTCTTCTTGACCTGCCTCCATACAATTATATTTACCCTGATACCTATTTTGGCTTTAACAAGAGTAGACAATGACCTAGATCAGTGATGACGAACCTTGGCACCCCAGATGTTTTGGAACTGCAGAGTGCATGAGCATCATGGGAAATGTAGTTCCAAAACATCTGGGGTGCCAAGGTACGCCATCACTGAATTAGATTTTATAAGGTCTTAGTCTACACAACAACTACACGTGCCCCAGACCATTTATATTACATATCCGTGTTGGACACTCATTTACCTCTCCAAATTGTCTGTTGGTGTTATTGTTACATTCCTACCTTACATCTTATATGACCTTTGATTATTGTAACAACGTGTCTACCGTCCAATATAACACATTTAAAATGTTATGTAAAGCCTACTTCCTTGTTATGTTCTCAATTTGATTCAATAAAAACTATTAAACTGAAAATTAAGTGTCAGGAGCCAGGGAGCGCCTCCGCTCGCCGGGCTCCGGTGCGCATTCGCACGGGACGAGCGCTTCGCCGCACACCCGTCCGCGGCCTGATGGTGCGGCGCGCGCGGGTGCACGGCGGTCCCCGTGTGCGCGCCGTAGCCCGTGCGGGTGCCCGGTAGCGCGTCACACTGACGCGCTCGCCGGGCAGGGAGGCTTTATCTGACGACTCCAGCACCCAGTCGGGTTGCTGGTTTGTCGTCAGCTCTCCCTGTTCCCTGAGCCTGTGTTCCCTGTGATATTGCCTGATCTGTGTACCGAACCTCTGCTAGCCTGTTTAACTACTACTCTCCCAGATTGCCCTGTACTGATTGCCTGATCTGTGTACCGAACCTCTGCTAGCCTGTTTAACTACTACTCTCCCGGATTGCCCTGTACTGATTGCCTGATCTGTGTACCAAACCCCCTGGCTTGTTTAACTACTACTCTGCTGGACTATCCTGTTAATAACCTGCCTGACCTGTGTACCAAACCTCTGGCCTGTTTACTTCTCTGCTGGACTATCCTGTCAATAACCTGCCTGACCTGTGTACCAAATCCCTGGCCTGTTTAACCACTACTCTGCTGGACCGTCTTGATTATACCTGCCAAATCTGTGTACCGGACCCTGGCCTGCTTAACTACCGCTCTGCTGGATCTTGTGATACCCTGATTACCACCTGTTGTTCTCTAACCTCTGCTTGTGTTCTCAGCCCTGTATCCTGCGGATCCCAAGACACCCGCTTCCAGCCTTTGGTACCAACCACCCTACCGGAAGCCCGTGCCTCCGCGTGCCTCCAGCCCTCTGTACCCATTTCGGGGGTCTGGGTGCGCGTGGTCGTAAGGGCGAGCCGCTCTCGGCATCTCGGCCTCGGTGAGTATTTGTCTCTGACATTAAGTTTACTTTGTTTTTTTTACAATTACCAAATATTTTCAAATTTCTCTTTCTTGCAGCCATAGCAACAATGCTCAGTTTGTAGATGCAGTTCCCCAGATTTATTTTCCCCTGCAATGTCCTTAGCTTTACTGTGATAGCATTCCAGCATCACAAGCAGGCGTGTTCCAGGATCACCAGATTACGGACAAAGAGACCCTTGGTGGACTGGTGCGCTACAGCCATGCCAGGATGAAAAACGAAAGACTCAAGCAAGTTGACTTTTCTCTCAAGTATAAAACCTTAATTCTAACAGGGGTGTAATAGTCAACAACCAACGCAACACAATTAAAAAGTTACATTTTATTTTTCATGATGATAAAATTACAGGCATAAAAGTTAAAAAAAAAGACAATTTTTAAAAACCTATTAATGTAAACTAGGCATTCCAGGTGTGACAGAAATCCCAGAATGCTCTGCAGGGCAGCTTGACTCAAAAGTCACTGCTTGTCCACCTCTTACTTCAACCGTCTTCACGAGTCACTCCTTGTTTTGCAGCACATTCAATATATCCATACAGCTAGAGATCCTCTCTTTATGAATCAGCAATTTGTTATATTCTGAGGTCTTCAGGAACTGCGGGGTAGGGGGCAGGTCATTGAAAAGGCTTTGAATGCTCTCTGATCGCTCATTAGCTGTTTGAGATAAATGAAGAAGCTTTGGATCCAGCATTGTGCTGAAGTGAGCTCTTTTCAGCAGCTCCTCCAGATGTTTAGCCAGCAGCCTGATGTACACAAGTTTCTCAGCCCAGAAGTTGGCTTCACCTTTCTCAAACAGGTAGTCGTCCTCCACCTTAAAACATGCAAGAGAGGTTAAGGAGTTATAATATAAATATTTGTCCAGTGTAAGAGTCAGAGAGGGAACATTTACAGCAGATCATAAAACTAGCCATACTCAAGATAAGACTTCCCAACCCAGGCTTAAAATTCAATATCTTTTCATTTGAATATATATATATATATATATATATATATATATATATATATATATATATACACACACATACACACACACACAGTATCTCACAAAAGTGAGTACACCCCTCACATTTTTGTAAATATTTTATTATATCTTTTTATGTGACAGAAATTACACTTTTCTACAATGTAAAGTAGTGAGTGTTCAACTTGTATAACAGTGTAAATTTGCTGTCCCCTCAAAATAACTCAACACACAGCCAATAAGGCAACAAAGTACACCCCTAAGGGAAAATGTCCAAATTGGGCCCAAAGTGTCAATATTTTGTGTGGCCACCATTATTTTCCAGCACTGCCTTAACCCTCTTGGGCATGGAGTTCACCAGAACTTCACAGGTTGCCACTGGAGTCCTCTTCCACTCCTCCATGACAACATCACAGAGCTGGTGGATGTTAGGGACCTTGCGCTCTTCCACCTTTGAAGATGCCCTACAGATGCTCAATAGGGATTACGCCTGGAGACATGCTTGGCCAGTCCATCACCAGTGGAGAGCAAATTTACACTGTTATACAAGCTGTACACTCACTACTTTACATTGTAGCAAAGTGTCATTTCTAGTGTTGTCACATGAAAAGATATAATAAAATATTTAGCCGTTTGCCTGGAGTTCAGGTTTAAATCACAAGCTCTGGGTAGTGATGTCAATTGTAAACCCATGAGCTAAAAGAGGCGCTGTGCAAAATGCAGTTACCCATAGCAAACAACCAGATGCCACCTTTAATTAGAATACAGCTCTCAAAACTATACAATGTGATTGCTGATTGGTGGCTGTGGATTGACCAAATCTCGTCGGTAATTTTTCTTTAAGAACGGCCCTCATTGCCAACATTTCCACTTACTGTAAATTACAACTCTTTGCCTGGCTGCAAATTTAAATCAAACACCCTCATAAATCAGTTCTATTTTCCTATAACTCTGCATCTGGTACAGAAGAAGTTTGGAAATTATTAAAAAGCAGAAAGTATAAAGCCTTTCCTGTTTAGCCAGACGTTTTGGTAATTCAAGATAATCCCAACAGGTCTTAAAACACCTATACTGTTTACGTTCCTTAGTACCAATTTGCTTTAATTTTGTAATTGTAAAAGCCCACTGAGCCCTGTGGCATAAAAGCAGTGTACAGCTTAATTATTATATAGCGGCATTCACGCCTTCCATATCCTCTCATGAAATGACTGCATTGCTGTTATACACCTGTGCCGCTAATTGGACATGTGGATAAAACAACATTCTTGTGTCAGGTTACGTCAAGCATTGGACGAGCTGCCGGAGGTTATGGCTCCTCTGCAGGCTTGCAGGACATGTCAGGTCTTGTCTGTAGGCACAAATTAACAAAGATATTTGTTTTACAAAAGGTTGCATAAAATGCGTGCTTGGGATGACCAAAAATGTATTATTAAGGCAGGAGGATACCCAGACAGCCATGGCACCAGTTTATTTGTGCTTTCCAATCAGACAGCCCGGGAGCTCTGGAATTCTCTACTACAGAGTAATGCCCCGTACACACGATCCGAAAATCGTACGTAAAATGCCGCATTCGAAACGATCGTACGATAATCGGATCGTGTGTATGGGGCTTAAGACATGTGGTGGAAGATGGTGGAGCTTCTAAGGAGGGAGGGGGAAGATGGGGGGCGGTGGAAGGGGGGTTGCATGCAGAGGCCATAGCTGAAGAAGAGTGACAGTGAGATGTGGCTAGGGGGTGCAGATTTAAGCAGCTGTGGAAGAAGGCGAAGTGCACCCCTGAACTCTGCACTCTGTATGCAGAGCACCCCACAACTCTGAACAATGTACGTAGCACACCCCCGAACTCTGCATACCATTCCGCTGTAAGTGTGTGTGGGCGAGGGGGGTTTTGGAGGGTTGTGGTTGAGTTCCTGCACCTATTTTCTGAGAAAAAAAGCCCTGAATACAGATATTAATGAAAATGCTCACCATCACCTTAAACAATCTGCAAGACTGAAGTTTGTTGCCTGCCTGCTGAATCCTGCTATCTTCCACAAAAGTAACTCAATGATTGCTGTACAGAGAGAAGCTTTACTTGTGTTGCTGTACTAAGTTGGAGCACCCAGCCAGCTCAAGTACCTCCCCACACAATGTAGGTGGCTCTGTCTCTATCACTTGCAGGGAGATCATCCAGTAGGGGTTTTGGAATCTGCACTGCACCCTGGGCACCTTCATATCCCTTGTCCCCACCCTGCACTCTGTGGGAGCCGCTCAGGAGATCAGATCTGTGGGAGCTGTTTGGAGATAAGCTGTCACTGATAAATACAGAAGCCGGACTTCTGTGTTTACAAGTGATAGTGGTGAGAAGGGAGCAGAAAGCCTGAGCCAGAGGTGGTGGAACTGAGTTCCACCAAGTTCCAGCTGAAAAAAAGCCCTGTCTGTATTTATCTTCCCCAAACTGGAGCTAAATGGTGCTTTAGGCTCCATTCACACTTGTGCGACTTGTGGACATCAAAGTCTCATGACAAGTCGTTCCCCATGTTTTCCAATGACAACCATTCATATATGTGCGACTTAAAGTTGCAGCGACTTCAAAGTAGTTCATGCACTACTTTGGTCCAAATTTTATGCAACTTGAGGGTCAATGTTATCCCTCAAAAGTTGCATGAGAGCCATACCTGAATGTTATACAATGCAACAGTTCTCCATTGTCACTGGTCAAAGCCAAAGTCATATCCAAGTTGCACCCATCCAAAGTTGATTTAAATTTGCACCAAAGTTGCATTCCAAAGTCTGTGCAACTTTGGAGTCGTACAAGTGTGAATGGAGCCTTAAAGTGCCAACTTTGCCAAGCTGCTGAAAGCTTTACATAGCTTGGTGTACACACTGCTCTTCTATAAGCCAAAGCCTGTGTGAACAACACACACTGGCATGCACCCTGGACTCCAGAGCTTTAAGAGACCCTGTCACAACCTTAAAGATTGCAGGTAAAGGTATAGAACAATTAAGTATTTTAAAGCAGAGTTCCAGCTAACTTTTTGTTTTTTCTTTAATAACAACGCCATGTTTGCACCTAATCCTATATCAAGCGACATTATTATCTAATGTAGAATTTTTAAATGTTATTTATTTTAAAATGCTTACTTAGCAGTCCCCGCCAAAAGCGTTCCCATCTTGAGTGTGGCAGCCGAAGCCCACTGGTATGTCCTTCCGGGATATGGTGCTGCTGACTACCCAGCATGCACCTCCTGATCGCGAGCAGGCGCATAAACAAGCGGCGGCCCATTGTCTCCTGGGATTGATGGCAATCATATTCCAGGAGCTATTGCACGGCCAGACTTGACGTATAGGGGGGGTGTGTGTTAATAAAATGCCTGGAACTAACTTGCAGCGTTTTTACATTGCATAAATGTTCTTTTTTACTTACTTACACTTGCAACATGTCTTTCAACTTGCTATGGAGTTTGACTACCCTAGGAAAAGTCCATTCCCTAGTACAGCCCCCTTTCTCCTTGCATATCACAGCTTTGTCCTCTCCTGTGAGTCTAATTACTGTCTGTGCTGACCCAGCACCTTTGCCCCACCCCTTACCTCCCTGCATAAACGTTTATGTAACAGCTGGGAGAGGAATGAAGGGGAATACTGTTGAGTGTCGCACAATCTGAGTCTTCTGGGGCTGCCAACTTCATATTCAAGATGGTGGCGTCCAGCAGAAGTCTCCGGACTTTTGGATGTCTACACAAGGGAGGCTTTTACAGGTAAAAACGTGCATAAATACACATAACATTTTATGGGAAGTTTTTGTTGAAATAAATGGTCTATAGCCCTGGATGTGAACTGTTCACATACAGGCATGCTTAACTGCCCCTGTAGGCATGTAACCACTCGGATATGTGATTACAGGCATACAGCCATGGCATCTGATAGTCTGTCTTTGATTTCTATAGCTTGCTGGTCATGTCTGTATTCCAACACCTACCAATCCCTGACATGAAAATAGGACAATTTGTTGCAGTGTATATCCAAATGTGTCCACGTGCAGGAGCCCTTAGAATAGTATTGTGTGGGTCCTGTAAGTCAAGAATGGCCACCACTGGCAAAAAATAATTAAATCTGGCCTTGTCTGTGTATACTCCCACTGGTAGCACCTTTTCCTGCCCCCCCTCTTCCCTTCTCAATCCCCCCCTGTTTTTTGTTTTTGGGATTTTCTATAAGTACCTGTTCTACCCATTGCATGGGCTTTGTGGGGTCCCCCTAGATGCCATAAACCAAATTATATGATAGGTTCACATTGTCACCTTCCATTGCTATGGGCCCCTGGATCTCTATTGCCAATTTTCACTGTCCTCTAGTATATTGTGAAAGTCCTGGCTTGATTTGTGCATAGCTCTTCCCCTATCTCCTGAAAAGGCTTTATGCAATTCCAGCAATATATACCGCTTTTCAAATTATGCAATACACAATCTGTTCTGTCTGTTTTACTTGTTCTTTGTGTTTTCCTTGCTTCCTTTCTGTATTGTATTGGAAAAAATGATTAAAAAAAATTAAAAGCTGGAAGCAAGTTTTGTACTTTATGTTTGGTCTCCAAAAATAGGCTGCTTTATGGACCTAAGCACATGGTAACATATGTTGCATTAAGGCAGCCTATTCACTTTAAATGGGGCACTTAATAAGTCTCAACTTATGAAAAAGCATGCCTGCACTTCTTCTGGGCAATACAGAGTGCATTCACATCTGTGCGTATGCTGTGGTGTGCTGAAGGACCATTGTGTTGCTTTAAACTGTATATCTTTGATTGGCACTTGGAATAAATAGACACAAACGTATAGCACACAATAAGGCATGCACAAGTGCCCATGAATAGGTGTGATCGCTAAAGAGCTATGCAGCCAACAGGAGGAGGGTTTGTCAGGGAGGTAGGTGGGGAAACTTACTGTACTTATTTAGACTTCATACCTCCCAGACAACTGGGTGCATTGAGCAGTAGATGCTGTTCATGGAATTCTGTCAGCTGTGGCTGATTCAGCCTCACATTGTGACAGGTGGTGAGAGGCTCTGCCATTTAGAATAAGCACCCCCGCTGAATCAGAGTGTAAAACTAAAAGTGGACATTGAGGAGACCAGTCACTCAAAGTTCAGAGCACAGGCAGTGGTGACTGGTCTTCTACACAGGAAGTTGATTCCAATACTTGAATGGAAAGTGTGGGAGTGCTGCAAAATGTGGGATCAGATCTAAGAAGGCAAATCATAGGTAAGCACTAGAAAGTTGAAGATTGTTAGTCCTATTACCGTATTCACAGTTTCCAGATCGCTAAGGTCCTTTTCTCCTAATAACCATTCAAGGAGGACAGGCACACCGGCTGAGACTTCATCCCACTGCTGCAGAACTTCACATAAGACACCCAACGTCAGGTCCAAGGCCATAGGAGGATTGACAGTAGAGAATGCAAATCCTGCACAAAGGATAGCAAATAAACACAGATAATTAGGTGTCATTAATACAGGCCTTGTTTATGTAACTAATTTCAGTCTAGTTATACTGTATAGTCATTACTGTAAAACAAACCAGTGGATTACTGAAGTGTAGGTAACACTAACACTGAACTTCTCTTACCGACTCCCTTTTGATCTGTAAAGCCTGGTACACGCTAGCAGTCTTTTTTCGTACAACCCAGTGGGCTGAACGAAAAAAAAACTCAAGAGCTCGTGAGGAGCCATTGTACTAACTATCCGATGTTAGTACAGCGATCTCCCCCGCTGAGCCGTTCTGTTCTGACAGGGGGACCACCCCCTGCCAGAACAGCGCTCTGAGCCAATGGCAGAGATCCCAATCGGCAGACCTTTTTTGGTCATGCCCCTTCGACAGATGCTGGACTTTTGGCTAATGTACACACAGCTGAATGGCTAACGGTTTCTATTAAGCTGGCCGATATCACCCGATATTCTGCCCGCCTGTACAGGGCTTTAAACATTCCATTGAAAGTGTTTAATTATATCTGTTCGGTAAGTGCCAGAAATCCAGAGTTGTCCTGTGCACTGTGTGTTTTGTCTCAAACCGTGTTATCAGCCTTGCCAAGTTCACCTCTTCTGACTACACAATACCTCCTCCATGTTATGGAGATGTTCTGTACTCCTAAAACACATCCTGTCCCAAATGACAAAGCTTCTCCTCCATTGATGCCCTTTGTTGGGTGAGAAGTGTCACCCAGCAGGCTCACCAGGTAAAAATAAAGGAAAAAAAATCCAGCCAGTCCTCACATCTAGGGACTGGTAAGCGGCAAAAGATTACATTTTTTTTTCTTGGGGTTAGATACCATATTAAATATTGCCAGTATAGCCATCTAGCGTGGATGGAGAAATTGATCATTTTCTCTTGTTCAGTGTATAGCCAGCTTTACCTCAATCCGAGGGCCATGGTTCCGCAAGCCCTCACTGTCCTGGTCTGTGCATTACAGCCCTACAGACTTCTATGGGACCGTGTCTGTCCTCAGAACACAGCCTCACAGACATCTATGGGTCAATGGGGCACTATTATGCAGTGAAGACCTGCACCACTGGATGTATGAAAACAGTGGAACTGCCGCTGTTGGGAACAGGTAAGGCTGCATCTGTGGAGGGGAAGGGTGGGTTGGATTTGTGCAGGCGAAGAGGGTAAAAAATAAATAAATGCACTTTGTTTTAAAGTGCACTTATCCTTTAAAGTAGAGATGATTCATATGTTCTTGTGTGTTTACCTCATTGGTTTGGCCTACTTTCCGCAGCCTTGTTTACTCCATATCACTCTCCAGCTTATGGGAAACTGATTAGCATTTGACTAGAAGCCAGTATAGGAAGTTAGAGAGGCTGCATTTACTTAAACAAGGCAGCTAAATTAACTCTAATGAGTAGAAAAACAAAAACAGAACCATGTATACAGTGGTGGAGTCCTGTAAAACACATTCTATAATCAGCTCGGCTCTCTTTACACCAGATTTCCAAATGTAAATGGAGTGAATTCGGCATAGTTTCTGCATTGCGTCATTTTTAGTCTGAGGCTAAATATGTACTCGAGCGAGGAGCTCCACACATGGACACTGGATCATTTCACAATCCCAGCTTTTGCTGATTCCCAGAGCGTGTCCACTATTACAAACAAACCAGTCATGCAGTCATTAGGGATGTTCTTCATATTCATCCAGTAAACAGTTCCGCAGCAAACACACAAACATCTATTCTGCTTGTTCTAATAGGCTGTCTCACCAAATCATCCTGTGTAAATAGAGGTTGATGGACTGCAGGACATGACTAAAGTCTGTCATCGGGATAAGCACCTACAAAAAGCCTAAAATATGGACACACCAAAAGAAGCCAACTCTGCCAATGCTGTTCTCCTGGCTTTTGTGACATGCTAAATCCCATGGTGGATTCTTATATCTGTGATAGCTCCATAAGCATCATAGATACCCAGCATGATTTCCAGTTCAGCCCAACTGGCCTCACCTATGCAAATAATGTGGTTGCATAGGTGTGCACACCCTCTTATAACTGGGGATGTAGCTGTGTTCAGAATTAAGCAATCACTTTCAAAATCTTGTTAAATAGGAGTCAGTACACACCGGCCATCATTAAAAGTGCCTCTGATTAACCCCAAATAAAGTTCAGTGTTTCTTCTAGGTCTTTCCTGACATTTTCTTAGTAGCATCCTACAGCAAAGGCCATGGTCTGCAGAAAGCTTCCAAAGCATTAGAGGGATCTTATTGTTAAAAAGGTATCAGTCAGGAGAAGGGTACAAAAAAATTTCCAAGGCATTAGATATGCTATGGAACACAGTGAAGACAGTCATCACCAAGTGGAGAAAATATGGGACAACAGTGACAATACCAAGAACTGGACGTCTCTCCAAAATTGATGAAAAGACAAGAAGAAAACTGGTCAGGGAGGCTGCCAAGAGGCCTACAGCAACATTAAAGGAGCTGCAGGAATATCTAAGCAAGTACTGGCTGTGTGGTACATTTGACAACAATCTCCCGTATTCTTCATATGTCTGGGCTATGGGGTAGAGTGGCAAGACGGAAGCCTTTTCTTACGAAGAAAAACACCCAAGCCTGGCTAGATTTTGCAAAAACACATCTTTAGTCTCCCAAAAGCATGTGGGAAAATGTGTTATGGTCTGATGAAACCAAGGTGGAACTTTTTGGCCATAATTCCAAAAGATATGTTTGGCGCAAAAACAACACTGCACATCACCAAAATAACACCATACCCACAGTTGGGTGGTGACAGCATCATGTTTTGGGCTGTTTTTCTTCAGCTGGTACAAGGGCCTTAGTCAAGGTAAAGGGAATTATGAACAGTTCCAAATACCAGTTGATATTGGTACAAAACCTTCAGGCTTCTGCTAGAAAGCTGAACATGAAGAGGAACTTCATCTTTCAGTATGACAACGACCCAAAGCATACATTCAAATCAACAAAGGAATGGCTTCACCAGAAGAAGATTAACATTTTGGAGCCCAGACCTGAATCAGATTGAAAGTGATCTGAAGAGGGCTGTGCATGGGAGGTGCCCTCTGCAATCTGACAGATTTGGAGTGTTTTTGCAAAGAGTGGGCAAATATTGCCAAGTCAAGATGTGCCATGCTGATAGACTCATACCCAAAATGACTGAGTGCTGTAATAAAATCAAAAGATGCTTCAACAAAGTATTAGTTTAAGAGTGTGCACACTTTTGCAACCATATTATTTTAGTTTTTTATTTTTACTTCCCTCCACCTAAAAGATTTATAGGTCACATTAAAAGGTGGAAAAAGTTCTGAAATGACTTATCTATGTCTCTTTTTTTTACATCACAGAAACCTGACATTTTACCGGGGGGCTGTGTAAACTTTTTATATCCACTGTATGTCAATGTGTTTGTTTATAAGATTATAAGCGCTGCACTGTTACTTTTTATAATATGTGAATTGTGCCCTGCACATGTCCAGTCCAACCTAGGCTACAGTATGTTATAACCATCATATTCTGTAATTTGGGGTGCTAGCGCTCCAACCAGGCAGGGGCTAGCTTAGGCTGGAAGCAGAAGGTGTCTCTGGGTTGCTTAACAATTGCATCTGCTTGAGCATCCTGTTCATGATGCCAAAATTTGTTACGGTAATAATAAATGATTTCCTTTTTATTTCCTAAAGAGAGATTATCTAGAACAGGCACCTCATACAGGGAATATAATGTTTTGCTTAAGCACACACACTGGCTTTGATCTTGTATTGGCAATTTCCCAATACAGAAATTATATTTTTCATGGAACAATACTGAGAGGTTGAAACTTTTACTGTGAAGTATAAATGGGCCCCAAAAGGAAAATTTAAAGAGGTATCTGGTAAAAAAAAAAGTTATTCACTTATTTCCAGAAAGAGTATAAAAAGAAAAAATGACCTGTGTCACCAAGCTGTGAATTCCTAAAGGGAAAGCATCATGACAGAGACAAAATTATGTGAAGGGACAAATCTGCCAAAATAACGCTATGGAGAAACCTGACGGATATAAAAGCCAGGCAGAAAATCAAAGCTGCTCAGTGGAAAATCACTGTTGGTCAGAGATTCTTTTTATAAGGGAAATTTCATCTTAAATCATGGCACTTTCCAACAACTCAAAAGATCACTTTGGAATTTGCTAATGAAATGATACAGGATGTCGGTAGACAACGAATGCGCTACCCTAGAACAGCTATAACTTTTTTATACGACTCTCCAAAAGATGAACTCAACCTGCACTTTCCTTGACACTGTGCCTGAAAACTAATATGACTTATTTTGTGGAAGGAACGCGGTGTGGTCTTGTTCTGTACATTGCTCTCATTCTAATAAAGAGCACTAAGAGCTGTCCACACACACAAGTTTTGACTTGCGCAAAATGGTATCACTCTTATTCTCTGGCTTCTAGAAAAAAAGGGAGGGCTTTCTCTGAGTTGGAGGAACTTTCACAGCTCAGGGAGAGTCTAGTTAACCCTCTCCAACATGTATTTATAGGTACAGTATTTGCGTTCCTTGCTGAAGAAATGTAAATGAAATTCAAGTATTTCAACACAGAGTATTTGTCATGATGGGAATCAGGGCCAGGGCCGTCTTTAATATTGATTGTACCCTGGGCAAACATTTTCTTGGACACCCCTTCTGCTCTGAAAACATACAGTAATTAGCAGCCAGACTCATAATGAGTTTACTGCAGCAGATCAGGCAGTGATTACGATTGGTTACAGCATATCATTACCACTCACTGACTGGTTGCTAGAGGCTACAGCACATAATTCCTGCTTTTTGATTGGTTGCTATAGGTTACTGCACATCATTACTGCTCACTGATTAGTTGCTAGAGGTTACAGAACCTAATTATCGCTCACTGGTTGGTTGCTAGAGGTTACTGCACATCCTTACCACTCACTGGTTGGTTGCTAGAGGTTACTGCACATCATTACCGCTCACTGATTGGTTTCTAGAGGTTACTGTACATAATTTCCTGTGCATCAAATTGTGGGTGTGGCGAAACTGCACTAACATTAAGGGGTGCCCTATGTACTGAGTGCAGGGTTGAGGGGTACACTACAAAAGAGTGCATAGTTGAAAGGTGTGCTACATACAGAGTACAGGGTTGAGGGGTGCGCTAGGTACAGAGTGTAGGGGTGCGCCATGTACAGAGTGCAGGGGTGCGCCATGTACAGAGTGCAGGCTTGAGGGGTGCGCTATGTGCTGAGTGCAGGGTTAGGGGTGCGCTACATGCAGAGTTGAGGGGTGTGCTACATGCAGGGTTTAGGGGTGCGCTACGTGCAGAGTACAGGGGTACGCCGTGTGCAGAGTACAGGGGTGCGCCGTGTGCAGAGTACAGGGGTGCGCCGTGTGCAGAGTACAGGGGTGCGCCGTGTGCAGGGTACAGGGGTGCGCCGTGTGCAGGGTACAGGGGTGCGCCGTGTGCAGGGTACAGGGGTGTTCCGTGTGCAGAGTACAGGGGTGTTCCGTGTGCAGAGTACAGGGGTGTGCCATGTGCAGAGTACAGGGGTGTGCCATGTGCAGAGTACAGGGGTGTGCCATGTGCAGAGTGCAGGGGGCGTGCCATGTGCAGAGTGCAGGGGGTGTGCCATGTGCAGAGTACAGGGGTGTGCCATGTGCAGAGTACAGGGGTGTGCCATGTGCAGAGTACAGGGGTGTGCCATGTGCAGAGTGCAGGGGGTGTGCCATGTGCAGAGTGCAGGGGGTGTGCCATGTGCAGAGTGCAGGGGGTGTGCCATGTGCAGAGTGCAGGGGGTGTGCCATGTGCAGGGGTGCGTTAGGTGCAGAGCTCAGGGGTGCACTAGGTGCAGAGTACAGGAGTGCGCTAGGTGCAGAGTACAAGAGTCTTCTCCCCCACCCCCCTCCGATTTCAGTACAGAGTTCCACCCCAAGTACAAAGCTCTCCCCCCCCCCATTCCAGTCCAGAGCTCTCCTAACACCCCCTCAACTCATTCCAGTTCAGAGCTCCCCCTCCCTTCAAATACAAGGCTCTCCTCCCACCCAACCCCTGATTTCAGTACACAGTTCTCCGCTCATAAATCCTACTAATGGCATGTTGTCCGATGTCTGTGCAGCCTGCAGATTTCAGAAGCAGCTTCCCATTTGCACATTCCCCACCCCCTTCCTCCTCTGCTCTAATAGAGATCAGTGCATAACCGAGGGATCCGATCGGCTGCCAGGGGAGGAGCGCCGTGGCTTGTAAATACAGAAGTGGCGCTTCTGTATTTATAAGTGACAGTAGGTAAGTAAGTGACAGTCTAAATGAATGAAATCTATTAGTGTATGGCCAATTTAAGATAGCAAGATGTTCCCAACATCCTTTCTAGATACATTCCTACTTATTTTTGGGTCTCTCTGCCCAAACTGAACAACTTCATTCCTGCTACTGTTAAAAAGTTGAATGTCCACCTACAGGTTCATTTTAAGGTGTTTTATTCCCCCTGTTGCAGTCTCCAAAATGAAACATGCATTGATGTCTAGAGTAAAAATTAGATATGATAAACTTATGACTTAACCTTCTAGAATCTATAATGTCTGTAAGGGCTGACAAAAGTTTTTCATAGCCTATGTACTCCATAACCATGTAAAAACACAAGACCTCAAACAATGTGCATCAGGTCATGCTGGGGCTTGTGGTAGAGGCCTACATGCTCCTTACAGTTTATGTATGGTAGTTTAATGTTGTAATATTATTGAAATTAGTAAGCATCTTATCCGGATCATGATGTGTTTGAACATGCATCTGCGCACTTAAAAGCCCACACCTCTCTGGTTTACCCTGGATGCACAGCAGGAATGTGTTTTCTGTACAGCTGTAAGCATGACATGGAGGTGTGATGGCACCTAGCCTTTAATGAGTTGACAGCGGTTTATATCTGCGAGTTCCACTGCACTCCAGCATGTCAGCCAAATTCACGAGAGCATAAGCAGAACACTACTTGAAACATATTTATCCCAATAAGATACTTACTACAACAACCCAAAACAAATCAGGATGCTTTCCAAATCTTCCACTCCACCAGAAATATTTGACAGCTGGAACCTAATTGATCACCTAAACCAAACACATTTTTTTAAATCATTTCTTAAAAAGTCTACCTAAAGCTGGAACTTTTTTCTGTTTTGGATAGAGTAGGGTAGGGGTCAAACTCAATTTATTTGTGGGCTGCATCAACATTAAGGGCCATTGTATCTGGAAGACTATGTAAATTTAACTAGGCCTTTTTTTTCTCAGAGAATGGGGGCTCAACAACGCCCTCACCGCCTTGAATGATGGGTGTGGCCAAAATGCAGTAACAGTGGGAGGATCTTAAAGGGGAAATTAATACTAGGAGTGTGTTATGTGCAGAGTTCAGGGGTGCCCTATGCACAGAGTGCAGTGTTCAGGGGTGGGCTATGTGCATAGTGCAGAGTTCAGGGGCGGGCTTTGTGCAGAGTTCAGGGGTGGGCTATGTGCATAGTGCAGAGTTCAGGGGTGGGCTACGTGCATAGTGCAGAGTTCAGGGGTGGGCTATGTGCAGAGTTCAGGGGTGCGCTATGTGCATAGTGCAGAGTTCAGGGGTGGGCTACGTGCATAGTGCAGAGTTCAGGGGTGGGCTACGTGCATAGTGCAGAGTTCAGGGGTGGGCTACGTGCATAGTGCAGAGTTCAGGGGTGGGCTACGTGCATAGTGCAGAGTTCAGGGGTGGGCTACGTGCATAGTGCAGAGTTCAGGGGTGGGCTACGTGCATAGTGCAGAGTTCAGGGGTGGGCTACGTGCATAGTGCAGAGTTCAGGGGTGGGCTACGTGCATAGTGCAGAGTTCAGGGTTGGGCTACGTGCATAGTGCAGAGTTCCTGGGGTGGGCTACGTGCATAGTGCAGAGTTCAGGGGTGGGCTACGTGCATAGTGCAGAGTTCAGGGGTGGGCTACGTGCATAGTGCAGAGTTCAGGGGTGGGCTACATGCATAGTGCAGAGTTCAGGGGTGTGCATAGTGCAGAGTTCAGGGATGGGCTACGTGCATGGTGCAGAGTTCAGGGATGGGCTACATGCATGGTGCAGAGTTCAGGGGTGGGCTACGTGCATGGTGCAGAGTTCAGGGGTGGGCTACATACAGAGTTTAGGGGTGGGCTACGTGCATAGTGTAGAGTTCAGGGGTGGGCAACGTGCATCGTGCAGAGTTCAGGGGTGGGCAACGTGCATAGTGCAGAGTTCAGGGGTGGGCTACGTGCATAGTGCAGAGTTCAGGGGTGGGCTACGTGCATAATGCAGAGTTCCTGGGATGGGCTACGTGCATAGTGCAGAGTTCAGGGGTGGGCTACGTGCATAGTGCAGAGTTCAGGGGTGGGCTACATGCATAGTGCAGAGTTCAGGGGTGTGCATAGTGCAGAGTTCAGGGATGGGCTACGTGCATGGTGCAGAGTTCAGGGATGGGCTACATGCATGGTGCAGAGTTCAGGGGTGGGCTACGTGCATAGTGCAGAGTTCAGGGGTGGGCTACATACAGAGTTTAGGGGTGGGCTACGTGCATAGTGTAGAGTTCAGGGGTGGGCAACGTGCATAGTGCAGAGTTCAGGGGTGGGCAACGTGCATAGTGCAGAGTTCAGGGGTGGGCAACGTGCATAGTGCAGAGTTCAGGGGTGGGCTACGTGCATAGTGCAGAGTTCAGGGGTGGGCTACGTGCATAGTGCAGAGTTCAGGGGTGGGCTACGTGCATAGTGCAGAGTTCCTGGGGTGGGCTACGTGCATAGTGCAGAGTTCAGGGGTGGGCTACGTGCATAGTGCAGAGTTCAGGGGTGGGATACGTGCATAGTGCAGAGTTCAGGGATGGGCTACGTGCATAGTGCAGAGTTCAGGGATGGGCTACGTGCATAGTGCAGAGTTCAGGGATGGGCTACGTGCATAGTGCAGAGTTCAGGGGTGGGCTACGTGCATAGTGCAGAGTTCAGGGGTGGGCTACGTGCATAGTGCAGAGTTCAGGGGTGGGCTACGTGCATAATGCAGAGTTCCTGGGATGGGCTACGTGCATAATGCAGAGTTCCTGGGATGGGCTACGTGCATAGTGCAGAGTTCAGGGGTGGGCTACATGCATAGTGCAGAGTTCAGGGGTGTGCATAGTGCAGAGTTCAGGGATGGGCTACGTGCATGGTGCAGAGTTCAGGGATGGGCTACATGCATGGTGCAGAGTTCAGGGGTGGGCTACGTGCATAGTGCAGAGTTCAGGGGTGGGCTACATACAGAGTTTAGGGGTGGGCTACGTGCATAGTGTAGAGTTCAGGGGTGGGCAACATGCATAGTGCAGAGTTCAGGGGTGGGCAACGTGCATAGTGCAGAGTTCAGGGGTGGGCAACGTGCATAGTGCAGAGTTCAGGGGTGGGCTACGTGCATAGTGCAGAGTTCAGGGGTGGGCTACGTGCATAGTGCAGAGTTCAGGGGTGGGCTACGTGCATAATGCAGAGTTCCTGGGGTGGGCTACGTGCATAGTGCAGAGTTCAGGGGTGGGCTACGTGCATAGTGCAGAGTTCAGGGGTGGGATACGTGCATAGTGCAGAGTTCAGGGATGGGCTACGTGCATAGTGCAGAGTTCAGGGATGGGCTACGTGCATAGTGCAGAGTTCAGGGATGGGCTACGTGCATAGTGCAGAGCTCAGGGATGGGCTACGTGCATAGTGCAGAGTTCAGGGGTGGGCTACGTGCATAGTGCAGAGTTCAGGGGTGGGCTACGTGCATAGTGCAGAGTTCAGGGGTTGGCTACGTGCATAGTGCAGAGTTCAGGGGTGGGCTACGTGCATAGTGCAGAGTTCAGGGGTGGGCTACGTGCATAGTGCAGAGTTCAGGGGTGGGCTACGTGCATACTGCAGAGTTCAGGGGTGGGCTACGTGCATACTGTAGAGTTCAGGGGTGGGCTACGTGCATAGTGCAGAGTTCCGGGGTGGGCCACATGCATAGTGCAGAGTTCCGGGGTGGGATACGTGCATAGTGCAGAGTTCAGGGGTGGGATACGTGCATAGTGCAGAGTTCAGGGATGGGATACGTGCATAGTGCAGAGTTCAGGGGTGGGCTACGTGCATAGTGCAGAGTTCAGGGGTGGGCTATGTGCAGAGTTCAGGGATGGGCTACGTGCATAGTGCAGAGTTCAGGGGTGGGCTATGTGCATAGTGCAGAGTTCAGGGGTGGGCTATGTGCATAGTACAGAGTTCAGGGGTGGGCTATGTGCATAGTGCAGAGTTCAGGGGTGGGCTACGTGCATAGTGCAGAGTTCAGGGGTGGGCTATGTGCAAAGTGCAGAGTTCAGGGGTGGGCTATGTGCATAGTGCAGAGTTCAGGGGTGGGCTACGTGCAGAGTTCAGGGATGGGCTACGTGCATAGTGCAGAGTTCAGGGATGGGCTATGTGCATAGTGCAGAGTGCAGAGTTCAGGGGTGGGCTACGTGCATGGTGCAGAGTTCAGGGGTGGGCTACGTGCATAGTGCAGAGTTCAGGGGTGGGCTACGTGCATAGTGCAGCGTTCCGGGGTGGGCTACGTGCATAGTGCAGAGTTCCGGGGTGGGCTATGTGCATAGTGCAGAGTTCAGGGGTGGGCTACGTGCATAGTGCAGAGTTCCGGGGTGGGCTACGTGCATAGTGCAGAGTTCCGGGGTGGGCTACGTGCATAGTGCAGAGTTCAGGGGTGGGCTACGTGCATACTGCAGAGTTTAGGGGTGGGCTACGTGCATAGTGCAGAGTTCCGGGGTGGGCTATGTGCAGAGTTCAGGGGTGGGATACATGCATAGTGCAGAGTTCAGGGGTGGGCTATGTGCAGAGTTCAGGGATGGGCTACATGCATAGTGCAGAGTTCAGGGGTGGGCTATGTGCATAGTGCAGAGTTTAGGGGTGGGCTACTTGCATAGTGCAGAGTTCAGGGGTGGGCTATGTGCATAGTGCAGAGTTCAGGGGTGGGCTACATGCAGAGTTCAGGGATGGGCTACGTGCATAGTGCAGAGTTCAGGGATGGGCTATGTGCATAGTGCAAAGTTCAGGGGTAGGCTACGTGCATGGTGCAGAGTTCAGGGGTGGGCTACGTGCATACTGCAGAGTTCAGGGGTGGGCTACGTGCATAGTGCAGAGTTCCGGGGTGGGCTATGTGCATAGTGCAGAATTCCGGGGTGGGCTACGTTTATGGTGCAGAGTTCCCGGATAGGCTACGTGCATAGTGCAGAGTTCCCAGGTGGACTATGTGCATAGTACAGATTTCAGGGTGGCTGAGTGCAGAGTTCCGGGGTGGGCTATGTGCATAGTGCAGAGTTCAGGTTTGGGCTACGTACAGAGTTCAGGGGTTGGCTACGTGCAGAGTTCAGGGGTGGGCTACGTGCATAATGCAGAGTTCCTGGGGTGGGCTACGTGCATAGTGCAGAGTTCAGGGGTGGGCTACGTGCATAGTGCAGAGTTCAGGGGTGGGCTACGTGCATACTGCAGAGTTCAGGGGTGGGCTACGTGCATAGTGCAGAGTTCCGGGGTGGGCCACATGCATAGTGCAGAGTTCCGGGGTGGGATACGTGCATAGTGCAGAGTTCAGGGGTGGGATACGTGCATAGTGCAGAGTTCAGGGGTGGGATACGTGCATAGTGCAGAGTTCAGGGGTGGGCTACGTGCATAGTGCAGAGTTCAGGGGTGGGCTATGTGCAGAGTTCAGGGGTGGGCTACGTGCATAGTGCAGAGTTCAGGGGTGGGCTATGTGCATAGTGCAGAGTTCAGGGGTGGGCTATGTGCATAGTGCAGAGTTCAGGGGTGGGCTACGTGCATAGTGCAGAGTTCAGGGGTGGGCTACGTGCATAGTGCAGAGTTCAGGGGTGGGCTATGTGCATAGTGCAGAGTTCCGGGGTGGGCTACGTGCATAGTGCAGAGTTCCGGGGTGGGCCACATGCATAGTGCAGAGTTTCGGGGTGGGATACGTGCATAGTGCAGAGTTCAGGGGTGGGATACGTGCATAGTGCAGAGTTCAGGGGTGGGCTACGTGCATAGTGCAGAGTTCAGGGGTGGGCTACGTGCAGAGTTCAGGGATGGGCTACGTGCATAGTGCAGAGTTCAGGGATGGGCTATGTGCATAGTGCAGAGTGCAGAGTTCAGGGGTGGGCTACGTGCATGGTGCAGAGTTCAGGGGTGGGCTACGTGCATAGTGCAGAGTTCAGGGGTGGGCTACGTGCATAGTGCAGCGTTCCGGGGTGGGCTACGTGCATAGTGCAGAGTTCCGGGGTGGGCTATGTGCATAGTGCAGAGTTCAGGGGTGGGATACGTGCATTGTGCAGAGTTCAGGGGTGGGCTACGTCCATAGTGCAGAGTTCCGGGGTGGGCTACGTGCATAGTGCAGAGTTCAGGGGTGGGCTACGTGCATAGTGCAGAGTTCAGGGGTGGGCTATGTGCATAGTGCAGAGTTCCGGGGTGGGCTACGTGCATAGTGCAGAGTTCCGGGGTGGGCCACATGCATAGTGCAGAGTTTCGGGGTGGGATACGTGCATAGTGCAGAGTTCAGGGGTGGGATACGTGCATAGTGCAGAGTTCAGGGGTGGGATACGTGCATAGTGCAGAGTTCAGGGGTGGGCTACGTGCATAGTGCAGAGTTCAGGGGTGGGCTACGTGCAGAGTTCAGGGATGGGCTACGTGCATAGTGCAGAGTTCAGGGATGGGCTATGTGCATAGTGCAGAGTGCAGAGTTCAGGGGTGGGCTACGTGCATGGTGCAGAGTTCAGGGGTGGGCTACGTGCATAGTGCAGAGTTCAGGGGTGGGCTACGTGCATAGTGCAGCGTTCCGGGGTGGGCTACGTGCATAGTGCAGCGTTCCGGGGTGGGCTACGTGCATAGTGCAGAGTTCCGGGGTGGGCTATGTGCATAGTGCAGAGTTCAGGGGTGGGATACGTGCATTGTGCAGAGTTCAGGGGTGGGCTACGTGCATAGTGCAGAGTTCCGGGGTGGGCTACGTGCATAGTGCAGAGTTCAGGGGTGGGCTACGTGCATACTGCAGAGTTTAGGGGTGGGCTACGTGCATAGTGCAGAGTTCCGGGGTGGGCTATGTGCAGAGTTCAGGGGTGGGATACGTGCATAGTGCAGAGTTCAGGGGTGGGCTACGTGCATAGTGCAGAGTTCAGGGGTGGGCTATGTGCAGAGTTCAGGGATGGGCTACATGCATAGTGCAGAGTTCAGGGGTGGGCTATGTGCATAGTGCAGAGTTTAGGGGTGGGCTACTTGCATAGTGCAGAGTTCAGGGGTGGGCTACTTGCATAGTGCAGAGTTCAGGGGTGGGCTATGTGCATAGTGCAGAGTTCAGGGGTGGGCTACATGCAGAGTTCAGGGATGGGCTACGTGCATAGTGCAGAGTTCAGGGATGGGCTATGTGCATAGTGCAAAGTTCAGGGGTAGGCTACGTGCATGGTGCAGAGTTCAGGGGTGGGCTACGTGCATACTGCAGAGTTCAGGGGTGGGCTACGTGCATAGTGCAGAGTTCCGGGGTGGGCTATGTGCATAGTGCAGAATTCCGGGGTGGGCTACGTTTATGGTGCAGAGTTCCCGGATAGGCTACGTGCATAGTGCAGAGTTCCCAGGTGGACTACGTGCATAGTACAGATTTCAGGGTGGCTGAGTGCAGAGTTCCGGGGTGGGCTATGTGCATAGTGCAGAGTTCAGGTTTGGGCTACGTACAGAGTTCAGGGGTTGGCTACGTGCAGAGTTCAGGGGTGGGCTACGTGCATAATGCAGAGTTCCTGGGGTGGGCTACGTGCATAATGCAGAGTTCCTGGGGTGGGCTACGTGCATAGTGCAGAGTTCAGGGGTGGGCTACGTGCATAGTGCAGAGTTCAGGGGTGGGCTACGTGCATAGTGCAGAGTTCAGGGGTGGGCTACGTGCATAGTGCAGAGTTCAGGGGTGGGCTACGTGCATAGTGCAGAGTTCAGGGGTGGGCTACGTGCATAGTGCAGAGTTCAGGGATGGGCTACGTGCATGGTGCAGAGTTCAGGGGTGGGCTACGTGCATGGTGCAGAGTTCAGGGGTGGGCTACGTGCATGGTGCAGAGTTCAGGGCTGGGCTACGTGCATACTGAAGAGTTCAGGGGTGGGCTACATACAGAGTTTAGGGGTGGGCTACGTGCATAGTGCAGAGTTCCGGGGTGGGCTATGTGCATAGTGCAGAGTTCCGGGGTGGGATACGTGCATAGTGCAGAGTTCAGGGGTGGGCTATGTGCAGAGTTCAGGGATGAGCTACGTGCAGAGTTCAGGGGTGGGCTATGTGCAAAGTGCAGAGTTTAGGGGTGGGCTACGTGCATAGTGCAGAGTTCAGGGGTGGGCTACGTGCATAGTGCAGAGTTCAGGGGTGGGCTACGTGCATAGTGCAGAGTCCAGGGATGGGCTACGTGCATAGTGCAGAGTTCAGGGGTGGGCTACGTGCATAGTGCAGAGTTCAGGGGTGGGCTACGTGCATAGTGCAGAGTTCAGGGGTGGGCTACGTGCATGGTGCAGAGTTCAGGGGTGGGCTACGTGCATACTGCAGAGTTCAGGTGTGGGCTACATACAGAGTTTAGGGGTGGGCTACGTGCATAGTGCAGAGTTCCGGGGTGGGCTATGTGCATAGTGCAGAATTCCGGGGTGGGCTACGTTTATGGTGCAGAGTTCCCAGATAGGCTACGTGCATAGTGCAGAGTTCCCAGGTGGACTACGTGCATAGTACAGATTTCAGGGGGGCTGAGTGCAGAGTTCAGGGTTGGGCTACGTACAGAGTTCAGGGGTTGGCTACGTGCAGAGTTCAGGGGTGGGCTACGTGCATAGTGCTGAGTTCAGGGGTAGGTTATGTGTAGTGCAAAGTTCAGGGGTGGGCTACGTACAGAGTGCAGAGTTCCGAGGTGAGCTACGTGCATAGTTCAGGGGTGGGCTACGTGCATAATGCACAGTTCCGGGGTGGGCTACGTGCATAGTGCAGAGTTCCGGGGTGGGCTATGTGCATAGTGCAGAGTTCAGGGGTGGGCCATGTACAGAGTGCAGAGTTCAGGGGTGGGCCATGTACAGAGTGCAGAGTTCAGGGGTGGGCCATGTACAGAGTGCAGAGTTCAGGGGTGGGCTATGTACAGAGTGCAGAGTTCAGGGGTGAGCCACGTACAGAGGGCATTGGTGATCCCTGGCATAGAGAAGGATCACAGTGCGGCTTACCACGTGATGCCCCATTCCACACTGCACCTGCATCTCCATTGTCCCCGCTGTGAGCACAGGGGAGGCAGGGATATGTGAGAGCCGCTTACCAAGTGACATTGGTAAGCGAGAAGCGGAAGGCAAGAGCCGGAGATGGCAGAACCAAGCTCCGGCTGAAAAAAAGCCCTGGGTGCAAGGGCCACATGAAATGGCCTGGAGGGCCAGGTTCGGCCCACAGGCCTCGTGTTTGACACATGTGGAGTAGGGAATGATTACATCCTTTGGCAGTTTTTGCTGTATCCCATAAGGGAGATAACCCTTCACTCCCTCTCTTGACAACAAGAGAGGGAATGAAGATTATCTGAAGATTACCCTTACCTACTGTTCTTGTGCCAACTATAAAATTTTGAATACCTCATATAATATCCCTGAAATTGAAGGGGGGGGGGTCACAGGTTGCAAAAAAAACGATCTGGCTAGGGTTTTAACACTTCCCCCAATTTATCCAAAACAAAGAAAAGAAAAACACTAACTTTAAGCTCCCGTTAACACTGGTTCGACTTGTCATGCATTTGACAAGTCGCACCCTACTGTTGGCAATAGCACTGTTCAAATCAGTGTGACGCCTACTTTGCGGTGCCGCATTGATTTGAAAAAGTAGTCCTTGCACTACTTTTGGTGATTTCAGGTGCGACTTGGATAGACATCTGTGCATGAAGCCACACAGAAGTCTTTCAAGTAACACCTGAGGTCGCACTAAAATGCTGCTTTGAAATATTTCGATTTAAACCGAAATCGCACAATTTCAAGGCCGCATTCAATGTGAACGAGGGCTAAAGCCGCGTCTTGTCCATAAACTAATAAACACACATGTATATCTAAGTCCTATAATTGAAAACACTACTTGTTCTAAAAAAAGGTTAAATACAAGCCAGAGCCCTACAAGCATTCTCTGCAATTATTTATTCTCGTGAACTCCGAACCCTGCAATGCCATGGATTTGTTGAGGCTCAATCCTAAAGAGGATTGAATTTTAATATATAGGGAATAACAACATGTTCTGATTATTATGCAACATTATATCAAAGCTAGGATTTCAGCGTTGAGGAATGGCCGAATGAAAGTGCATTTTTACTGTTCCCCGGGGTGGGAATCGATCATTTTTATTAGGTTTCTGAGAAGGGTTGTGCAGTTTAGATGTACGCAACACAAAGTGCAGGATGACAGATTGGATGTTTAGAACCATGCTCGGTCTATTTAGATATGACACAATGTAATAACGGTGAGCTATTTGCCCATGAGTGGGCTTCCATTTATGAAACGCTTGACATTTTTTTGTAAACTAGATACTGATAATCACGATAGATTCCTAGCTTTATCCTCTGGCTGGGTGGAGAATTTCTCTTTTTCTTTTTTTTTTTCTTTTTTGGAACCTTACAAAGATAGAATTAGATGGAAAAATACAAAACCATATACAAAAAAGTATAAAACTGTCACTTGAGACCCTACTTCAGGGCTGATTAAGTGTAGGAAACACCCATGGAAGAATGTAGGGATATGCACAGCAGATGTGATTGGCCCTCATTCCCCAGCAGAGAGGATAATGGAAGTCGGGGGGGGGTCCAATACAGGACGCTGAATGCATTATTGATACCGATTGACCGCCATATTCTGTCTGGACAGCATTTATAGAAGACATATGGAATTAAACTAACACATTTTAAAGGGCACTGGTCTTCAATATTCTAGAGGAAAGCCACTTGCTGTTTATTATGATAAAGTATATTTTATGTTTAATAGATTTCAGATTTTATAATGTATAAACAGGCAAGGTCCTAAAGTGGCTCAAAAGGCAGAAAGTGTTTTCTTTTTTAATCTTAACCACTTAAGGACTGAGCCACTTTTTGAGATTTGTTGTTAACAAGTTAAAAACAGGGTTTTTTTGCTAGAAAATTACTTAGAACCCCCAAATATTATACATTTTTTTTCTAACACCCTAGAGAATAAAATGGCGGCCATAATTAAAAAATAAGACAACAGTAAAGTTAGCCCAATTTTTTTTTATATTGTGAAAGATAATGTTACGCCGAGTAAATTGATACCCAACATGTCATGCTTCAAAACTGCGCCCACTCGTGGAATGGTGACAAACTTTTTACCCTTAAAAATCTTCATAGGCAACGTTTAAAAAATTCTACAGTTTGCATGTTTTGAGTTACAGAGGAGGTCTAGGGCTGGAATTATTGCTCTCACTCTACCGATCATGGTGATACCTCACATGTGTGGTTTGAACACCGTTTTCATATACGGGCTCTGCTCACGTATGCGTTCGCTTCTGCACGCGAGCTCAGTGGGACGGGGCGCATTTAAAACATTTTTTTTTCTTATTTATTTTACCTTTTATTTTTACACTGTTCTGTTGAAAAAAAAATGTGTCAAATTTATTCCTATTACAAGGAGTGTAAACATCCCTTGTAATAGAAAAAAAGCATGACAGGACCTCTTCAATATGAGATCTGGGGTCAAAAAGACCTCAGATCTCATATTTACACTAAAATGCAATAAAAAAAAAAAATGTCCCTTTAAGAGCTATGGGCGCAAGTGATGTTTTGACATCGCTTCCGCCCTGCAATGTTATGGAGACGGGTGGGGGCCATCTTCCCCTCACTCGTCTCCATACCCAGGAAGGGGAAACATCCGATCGCGTGCTTTCAGTGCCCTCCGCCGTTTACCTGATCCGTCAGCGGCGGAGGGCACTGAAAGCACGGCTTATTAACTATTCCCGCCGCCAATAAAAGTGATCTTGTGGTGAATCCGCCACAGAGACCACTCGTATCAGAAAGCAGACCGCCGGCCGAAGAAGAGGATACCGGGGTTTTGGCAGGTAACTGCTGCCATAACAACGATATTCCTCTTCAAAATTAAGATATATATCGGCGTGCGATGGTCCGTAAGTGGTTATTGCATTAAGTTAAAAAATCTTCTGTGTGCAGCAGCCCCCCCTAATATTTGATAATACCTGAGCCCCATCTCAATTCAGCAATGTTGCAGGAGAACCTTGGCTGCCCGGAACACTCCTTCCAGATTGGCTGAGACACAGGCGCCTTTGGCTCCCGCTGCTGTCAAAGTCAGTGAGCCAATGAGGAGAGAGAGGGGGCAAGGCTGAGCTGCGGCTTCATGTCTAAGTGGACACACAGAGCAGCAGCTCAGCTCAGGTGCCCCCATAGCAAGCTGCTTGCTGTGGGGGCACTCAGCTGGAGGGAGAGGCCAGGAGCGACAACGAAGGACCCGGAAAAGAGGAGGATCCGGTGGCTGCTCTGTGCGAACCCATAACACAGAGCAGGTAAGCATAACATGTTTGTTTTTTTTAAACAAAAAAAAAAAAAAAACACAAGACTTTAATATCACGTTAATTTCCCATGTAGTGGGCATACAGTATATTTAGTTTTCAGATCACAAACAATAATAACATTTGCACACATCAAGACATTTTTCACACTTGTGTGTGGGGCAGACTACGATTTTCTGATAACACCCGCATCCCTGGACACAGACTGTCTTCTTATCTGCGGTGTTCCCACCCTGCTGAGTCTCCTGGGAAAAATCATAGCCAGCCCCATAAGCAAGTGTGAACACACTAGCAGTTTTTTTTTCATTCAACTCAGCGGACTGAATGAAAAAAAAAAACTGAAGAGCTTAGGAGGAGATCCTGTACTAACAATCAGGAAGACACTGGTCAGCACTCCCAGTCATTGGCTGAGAGCAACGATCGTCTGCAGAACCTGGACGTTCGGTCGGCTTCCCTTACACACGTCAGCCGATTTCTAATGAACCGGCTGATACCGCCTTATTTTTGGCTCGTGTGTACGGCCCTAAAAGGGAAACTGTATCTTTGGTGGGTGGATATTGTTGAACTATTATTGCTGTGCTTATCTCTAGGCAAAACCTTTCTTTTTAGATTTAAATAGAGTGGGGAAGGGTTAGACCCACTCCTGCATTAGAGGTTAACAGCTCTGTTTGTCCTGGTGACCATTGTTACCGAGGAGGAAAGTGAGGGGAAATCCTACAGAGCTTTCCCCAGAACAAGAGGGGGGAACCTTCTAATGGGGACAACTGTCTAATAGGGGAATTCCCTTCACTTTGGGAGTTTTTCTCTAACTTCCTGTTGTGTCTCTCTGGGACAGGAAGTGAAGGGAAATTTCAAAAATGGTACACAAACAGCAAAAAATGGAAGGAGTGTATTACTATGGTCTCTGTCTGCCACACAGTTGTTATATTAGGAGAAGTGGTAGGGTTTCCACCTCATCCCTTTAAGGCCTCATGCATGCAGGACGTTTAAAAAATGCCAGCACTGATACCAGGAAAAAACAGCATTAACCACTTGCCACCCAGGCCAATTCTGACATTTCTCGTCTACGTAAAATTCATAATTTTTTTGCTAGAAAATTACATAGAACCCCCAAACATTATATATGTTTTTTTAGCAAAGACCCTAGAGAATACAATGGCGGTCGTTGCAACTTTTACTTGCACGGTATTTGTGCAGCAATTTTTTGAACACTTTTTTTTTTTTTAAAAAAAACAACATTAAAGTTAGCCCAATTTTTTTGCATAATGTGAAAGATGAAGTTACGCTGAGTAAATAGATACCAAACAATTATTGCTCTCGCTCTAGCATTCCTCGGCGATACCTCACATGTGTGGTTTGAACACCGTTTTCATATGTGGGCGGGACTTACGTATGCGTTCGCTTCTGCGACAGGGGGTGCTTTAAATTTTTTTATTTTTTGTTAATTTTACTTTACTTACTTTTACTTAATTTTGATCACTTTTATTCCTATTACAAGGAATGTAAACATCCCTTGTAATAGGAATATGGCATGATCGGTCCTCTTTACAGTGAGATGTGGGGTCTATAAGACCCCACATCTCACCTTTAGGCTGGGAAGCCTAAAATCCAAAAAAATAAACGATCTCAGCTTCCCAGCTGAGGCAGCGCCCTTTGTTTGAATACAGAGGCCGGGCGTGAAGCCCGGCCTCCAAACAAACATAGAGACTCCGGCGACCATCTGGTCCACCAGAAATCTCTATGGTAAACATCCGGGGCCGACGGATCCGTTCTCCGACCCATCGATCTCAGCGGTGAGTCGGTAGAAGCATCGGAGGGCGGTGGGAGGCATCCCCTCTCGCTGCCTGTAAGAACAATGAATCAGCGGAACAGCCGCTATGGTGTACGGAATCGCCGGCTGAAAAAGACGATATCTGAATGATGCCTGTAGTTGCACCCATCATTCAGATATACCCCCACAAAATTCAAGGACGTCATATGACGTACCTTGGGCGGGAAGAGGTTAAAAACACGCTGTTAGCTGCATTTTTGAATAGCGTTTTTCCGTTTTTTTTCTTGGCATTAGCGGTTTTTGGCGTTTTTCAGTAAAAACACTCCCTATAATGTAAAAACGCCTAAAAATGCCAAATGCGGCTAAACGCTTGGCAGCGGTTGTTGGTTTTTACAGCTCAACAGCCTTTTCTCCTGCCCCTAAACACCTCTGTATGGACACATAGGCTAACACGGAGGGGCGTTTAGAGGCAGTTAAAAAAAAAAAAGTCAGATGCCCCCTAACAGCAGCTGTAAAAACATCCTGTGTGCATGAGGCCTAAAAACAAAGACATAATAATTACACAGGTTTGGCGGCTAATTTATTGCAGATAATGCACTCTGTGAGTTTAATTACCACCTTAATCGGCTACAGAACGTGTGTAATTAATTAATATATGTTCAGTTTTAGACCTGGTTGACACCTAAGGATTTTTCAGCTTTGCAGAAACACACTACAGTCCATTTAACATGGTTTACTATGGATTTAGTTCACATCTGTGCATTTTATGGAAAGGGCCAGGGACTTTTTTCTGGTTTTCGGTTTCATAGACGTCAATGGATGAAAAGCATGTATTGAAAAATGCAAAATGCACCTGGAATATGCAAACTGCAACCTGTGTAATTAACCGCTTGCCGACTGCCTCACACAGATATACTGCGGCAGAAGGGCTTGTACAGGCAGAATCGCGTACCTGTACGTTCCCCTTTAAGAGGCGGCCAGCGCGCGCCCGTGGCAAGCTCTGTGAGTTGGGTCGCGGGTCCCGCGGATTCGATCGCCGCGGGGATACCCGTGATCGCCTCACGAGGAGGAAGAATGGGGAGATGCTAATGTAAACAAGCATCTCCCCGTTCTGCGTAGTGACAGTATCACTGATCTCTGCTCCCTGTCATCGGACCAGAGATCAGTCACATGTCACACACAGCCATGCCCCCCACAGTTAGAAACACTCCCCAGGACACACTTAACCCCTACACTGCCACCTAGTGGTTAACCCCTTCACTGCCAGTGTCATTTACACAGGAATCAGTGCATTTGTATAGCACTGATTGCTGTATAAATGACAATGGTCCCAAAAATGTGTCACAAATATCCGATGTGTCCGCCATGTCACAGTCAACATAAAAATCGCTGATCGCCTCCATTTAAAAAAAAAAAAAATAATAATAAAAATGCCATAAAATTTTTCCCTATTTTGTAAACGCTAAACCGATCAAACGCTTATTGCGATTTTTTTAACAAAAATATGTAGAAGAATATATATTGGCCTAAACTGAGGAAAAAATTCAAGTTAGACTTACCGGTAACTTGTTTTCCTTGAGTCTTTCAGGACAGCACTTGAGAGAGAGTGACTCCTCCCCTTCCCAACAGGAAACACCTCTTCCACCAAACTTTAAAAGGAGGCTCCTTTCCACACATTGTCAGTAGTAGTAGAGAACCTCCGGCCCCAAACTGGAACACATAATCGAGATATGATTAGTCACAGTATATATATGAAAAAACAATAGGGCGGGATGCTGCTGTCCTGAAAGACTCAAGGAAAACAAGTTACCGGTAAGTCTAACTTGAATTTTCCCTTATCGTCTTTCAGGACAGCAGTTGAGAGGATAATAGAGACTTACCCCCCTAGGGAGGGACCACAGCCTGCAGAACCTTTCTGCCAAAAGCCTGATCACCTGCTGATAGGAGATCCAGTCTGTAATGACGGACAAACGTTAAGTAGCTTGACCACGTAGCCGCCTTACAAATCTGATCTGGGGTGGCACCAGCTCTTTCTGCCCATGTAGTGGCCTGGGCTCTTGTTGAATGAGCCCTAATTCCCAGCGGGGAAGATAAACCCATTTGAGAATAGGCTACAGAAATAGCTGTCTTAAGCCATCTAGCCAATGATGCTTTTGATGCTTGTTGGCCTTTCTTGTTTCCAGAGAAAAGAACAAATAATGAATCTGAAACTCTAAACCCTCCTGTTACTTCCAAATACTGTAATAGGATACGTCTTACGTCTAAATTGTGAAACTGCTCTTCCTTTGCACCCGAAGGGTTAGCAGAAAAGGTTGGTAGAGTAATCTCTTGAGACCTGTTACTGAAGCTTGCCACTTTTGGCAAAAACCCCGGATCTACTTTAAGGACAACTCTATCAGGAAAAACTGACAAAAAAGGCTCTTTTACTGATAGGGCGTGCAGTTCACTAATCCTTCTTGCTGAAGTAATTGCGACCAGAAAAATAGTCTTCAAAGTTAAATTCTTTAGGGATATGGCCTGTAAAGGCTCAAATGGTTCTTTTGCCAGAGCCTGCAGAACCACCGAGAGATCCCAATTTGGGAAATGCTTCACCGGTACCGGTCTCGACCTGGAAAGTGCTTTGAAAAATCTCATGATCAGAGTTTCTGAAGATAAGGATCTCTCCAGATAAACTCCCAAGGCAGCCACCTGCACCTTAAGAGTGCTGACCGCCAGATTCTTGTCTGCACCCTTTTGCAAAAATTCCAGCACTGAAACTAGGTCTTTAACCCCCCTATGTTCGGAATGACAGAAAGAAACATATACTTTCCATACTTTGGCGTAAATATCCCTGGTTACCTTTTTCCTACTGGAAAGCAACGTAGCAGTTAAACGTTCTGAAAAGCCTTTGCTTCTCATTAATTGCTCCTCAGATACCAGGCAGTGAGCTTTAACCTGTCTACCCCTGGATGAAGCACTGGCCCCTGAATCAACAGATCCTGACTGAGCGGGAGATGCCAACATGGTTTGATTGCCAACTGCAGAATCGTGGAAAACCAAGCTCTCTTTGGCCAATATGGAGTAATCAAAATGATTGATACTCTCTCTTTCAGTATTTTCCTCAACACTAGAGGGATTAATCGAAATGGAGGAAAAGCATACCCCAGGTGAAAATCCCACGGATGTGCCAGAGCATCTATCCCCTGAGAGCAAATGTCTCTCTGAAGGGAGAAAAAATTCGGGAGCTGCGTGTTTTGTTTTGAAGCAAACAGATCTACCTGCGGAAGGCCCCAAACACTGGTGATTAATGCAAACACCTTCCTGTTCAGACTCCACTCTGATTCCTGAACTTTTTGTCGGCTCAGATAATCCGCTACTTCGTTCAATGTGCCTTTTAGATGGACTGCGGATAGAGATAGTAAGTGGTTCTCCGCCCACTCCAGAATCTCTACTGACAGTAAGTGAAGGGCCCTGCTTCTTGTGCCTCCCTGTTTGTTCAGGTAGGCTATGGCCGTGGCATTGTCCGACAAAATCTGGACATGGCAACCTATGAGGTTTTGAGAGAAGAAAGCTAATGCTAGGGCAACTGCCTTCAGCTCTCTCCAATTTGAGGACCTTTGGGCCTCGAACTGGGACCATGTTCCCTGCGCTAAGGCTTGACCCATGTGGGCCCCCCATCCCTGCAAACTGGCGTCTGTTGTGACCACTTTCCCGGTCGGAAAAGACCAAAGAAGACCTCTTTGCAGTACCACCTGACTTTTCCACCACCAAAGTGAACGTTTGACTCTGGTGGGAATCTTTACTTTTGTATCCAAACTCTCCGTCCTGTCGTTCCATGTCCTTAGAAGGAACCTCTGGAGAGTCCTGAAATGCAGCCTTGCCCATTGGATGGCTGGCATTGAAGAGGTTAATGTCCCCAGAGCCGACATAACCTTTCGGACTGAAATCAGTTGATTTGTTTGTAGTGCCGTTATTACCCTTTGGACCTTGATCTTTTTCTCTTCTGGGAGAAAAATCTTTTGCTCCACTGAATCTATCAAATAACCCAGAAACAGTACTTGCTGAGCTGGGATGAAATTTGATTTTTGAACATTCACTATCCACCCTAGTGACTCCAAATGACTGCGGGATTTGTTCAAATCCTCCTGCAACTTTTCCCTGGATGGGGCAAAAAAGAGGAGGTCGTCCAGATATGGAATTACCGCAATCCCCTGGAGTCGAAGAGGGGCGAGAGCTTCCGCCATTATCTTCGTAAAAATACGAGGAGCTGACGACAGGCCGAAGGGAAGGGCCCTGAACTGAAGATGTATAATCTCCTTGCCCATATTCACCGCAAACCTCAGGAACTTCTGGGACTGAGGTGCTACAGGAATATGAAGATAAGCATCCCTCAGATCGATTGATGCCATAAAACAATCTTTCGTCAGAATGTTTCTGACCGTGAAAATTGAGTCCATACAAAACTTTTTGTATAGGACTGACTTGTTCAGGGGTTTTAGGTTGAGGATAAGACGGAAGTTTCCGGATGGTTTTCTTATCAGAAAGATGTGTGAATAGAAACCCTGACCCTGTTCTTCTGGGGATACTGGTATCACTACCCTCTGGTGCCTCAGATCCTTTAAAAGGTTCTTCATGGCCAGAGCCTTTGTTAGATCCCTTGGTAGGTTTGTTACAAAGAATCTTTCTGGCGGGCGATCCGAAAACTCTATCCTGTAACCTTGGGACAGCATGTCCAAAATATATAGACTTTCTGTCATGCTGGCCCAAAGGGGAAGGAAACTTTGAAGCCTTCCCCCCACTGGTACGCACAAGTCATTGTGCTTTACCGGAGGCTGCAGGAGGATGGAAAAGGACATTTCCTTTGCCTTTACCCTTCTGCAATGCCCAATTTTTTCTTTTCTCCTGGGGTTTGGTTTGTTCTTGAGCCCTTTGGGAACGAAAAAACCGTTTAACTGGCTGCTTTTTCTTTTTGATGGGAAAAGACTTCTTTTTATCAGCAGTTCTATCTAGAACCGCATCTAAATCAGGTCCAAAAAGCAAGTCACCCAGGAACGGTATCCCACACAGCTTGTTTTTGGATGCCGCATCCCCCGGCCAAGTTTTCAACCACAGAGCCCTTCTGGCTGAGTTGGCTAGGGCAGCAGATCTAGCTGTCATTTTAATTGATTCCGCTGAAGCATCCGATATAAATGCGACAGCGGCAGACAGAGTTGAAAATGAATCCAAAATTTCTTGTTTTGGTGAGTCTGCTGAGATATGGGCCTTAAGTTGCTCTAACCAGAACTCCATATTTCTGGATACCACTGTAGTTGCCATAGTAGGTTTAAGATTTCCCATGATGGATTGCCAAGCCCTCTTTAGTAGCTGGTCCATCCTTTTATCCATGGGATCTCTCAACACCCCCATGTCCTCGAATGCCAAATCTGTAGACCTCGAGACCTGGGAAAACGCGGCATCTAGTTTGGGGTTTTTGTTCCAAACCGCCGCTGGATCTTCATCAAAAGGGAAACGCCTTTTTAAGGCTTTGGGAAAGAAAGGCTTTCTCTCTGGCTCTGCCCACTCTTTCTTAATAGCTTCAGAAATAACAGAGTGTACTGGGAAATTGCGATTTTTGTGCTCGCTAAGCCCTGCATACATTTTATCATGCAGAGATAACTCCTTTCTTTCCTCCTCCAGACCCAGTGTGGTATAGATTGCTTTTAACAGGCCATCTACCTGTTCTAAAGACAATTTAAATCTTGAAGGTAAATTTTCTCCTTCCTCACCCTCATCAGAATCCTCAGATTGAGAGGGGGAATGTCCCTCTGGGGTAGGAGATGCCTCAGTCTCCATCACCGGGACTATAAGTGAGCCTTGGGAGGACTGTGAGGTAGTAGGCTGACTCAGGGATGGGTTTGCTAGGGAAGAGCGAAATGATTGAATAGTCGCATCAAGTTCCTTTTTAACTGATGCAATCAAGTCGCTGCAAGCGGAAGAAGCTTCTTCTTTAACTAGCAAATCAATACAAGCTTGACATAACGTCTTCTTCCATCCTTCAGGTAGCTTGGATTTACATGAAGGACATTTTCTTTTTGCCACTGGATCAGAGCTCTTGGCCTGCCATGAGACAAAAGAAGAAACCATCCCAGTGAGACAACCTGTCCTATACCCAAGGATGCTCACCACAGGTGCACAGTAAGAGCTAACTGCTTTATGTGCCCAGACAGGCCCCTGCCACCGGGGGGGGGAGAGATAGAGAGAGAGAGACCCCACAGTACAGGGAAGACAGTATACAACTGCACCTTACCTGGGCCTTGCTGGTGCCTGTGCCTGTCCCACTCGCTGCCGCCATCGATTCCATCGAGGAGCGCTTGCTGTGTTTGTGTGGCTAAACGCCGGTTCCGGGCTCCAATAGCGCCAGTGCGCCGGACCAGAACCGCTAAATAAGCACCAGCCCCGTTCCTCCCCTTTCCCTCTGCGATTTCCGGCGGAAATGACGCCGCACGCCTGTTCCGTGGGCGCCGCCCCCTCCGGATGCCTCACTTCCGGCGGATGGAGCCCCGTTGCCATCCCCAATATGGCGGCGGTGCAATGAGCAACAGGCGGTGGACCTGAGAAAAAAATATAGTAAACGGCCACCGCCTGTCTTGCCGCCGCCTAGGAGCGATGCCCACGACAGTCGGACTCACCCTGAGCCCATATGAAGAGGGAGAGGGAGCCCAGCCAGCAGCACTTCACCTCAGCTGTGGAATGGGAGGAACAGCTCTCATGAGGTAAAAGGTGTTTGATGAAAAAAAACCAGGAAACCTGAGCTCCCAGGACAGCACCTGAGAGCCCTGACTTCCCCACGAAGTGTTCCCTCCGGAGGAAACACAAAAACTGACAATGTGTGGAAAGGAGCCTCCTTTTAAAGTTTGGTGGAAGAGGTGTTTCCTGTTGGGAAGGGGAGGAGTCACTCTCTCTCAAGTGCTGTCCTGAAAGACGATAAGGGAAACATTGGTTTTTTTATATATTTTTGGGGGATATTTATTATAGCAAAAAGTAAAAAATAATGCGCTTTTTTTCAAAATTGACGCTCTTTTTTTGTTTATAGCGCAAAAAATAAAAAGCGCAGGGGTGATCAAATACCACCAAAAGAAAGCTCTATTTGTGGGAAAAAAAGGACGCCAATTTTGTTTGGGTACAACGTCGCACAACCGCGCAATTGTCAGTTAAAGCGACGCAGTGCAGAATCGCAAAAAGTGCTCTGGTCAGGAAGGGGGTAAATTCTTCCGGGGCTGAAGTGGTTAATATGTGTTCAGTTTTAGGCCCCTTTCACACGATCGCACCGTTCAGGTCTGCCTGTCAGTTTTGACGGCGGACCTGAACGGGCGCTCCATGTTAGTCTATGGAGCGTCGGATGTCAGCAGAGACATGTCCGCTGACATCCGACCCGGTCCGATCCGCTGAAGAGCAGACGGATGGCCCTACGTCTAGGTCCGTCGCTGGCGGATCGGGGGAGATCTGACGAAAATGGACACGCTGTCCGTTTTCGTCCGATCCCTCCATAGGCGGCAGCGGCGCCTGACAAGCCCCTCCCCGCTCAGTGAGCAGAGAGGGACCTGTCATCCGCCGGCTCAGCGGAGATCAATGGACAGATCTCCCGCTGAGCCGGCGGACCGAGGCGGGCTCCGTAGAAACGGAGCCCGCCTCGTGTGAAAGGTTCCTTAAAGGGAAGAGATGGCAACCCTAAAAAGGCGGCTGTGTCTGTGCGGCCACTGAGTAGGGTTGCCACCTCATCTCTTTAAATCCGAACACCTTTGAATTACACAGGTTCTGAGGCTAATTTAATACAGATAAGGCACTGAGTGAGTTTAATTACCACCTTAATCAGCCACAGAACCTGTGTAATTATTATGTGTTCGGTTTTAAAGGAATGAGGTGGCAACCCCACCACTGAGGTTGATTTACTAAAGGCAAATATACTGTGCACTGCAAGTGCAGTTTCACTAGCTCTAAGGGGAAGCTCTGAAATGAGGGGAAGCTCTGCTGATTTCTATAATCCAATGATGTGCAAGCAAAAATGCTGTTTTTTTTTTTTAATTTTCCCTGCATGTACCCCTCAAATCTAGAGCAACTGCACTCACTTGCAGTGCACTTGAAGTGCATAGACCAGGGATAAGCAATTAGCGGACCTCCAGCTGTTGCAAAACTACAAGTCCCATCATGCCTCTGCCTCTGGATGTCATGCTTGTGGCTGTCAGAGTCTCGCTATGCCTCATGGGACTTGTAATGCTGCAATAGCTGGAGGTCCGCTAATTACATATCACTGGCATAGACTATTTCTTTTTAGTAAATTAACCCCTCAGTGTCACAATAAGCATAAAAAAAGAAAAAAAAAATGGAGGAGCTTGGAAATTCTTTGGTTTTATTTGATATATGTTGCCCTTGCAGTGATCCTTGCTGCAAAGGCCAGTTATAGGTGGGGGCAGTGACCATTTTTTGTATTGTTGACATATTGGACAGGCAACGCATTGACACCTTTACTGCCACATTGCAATGTGTTGGGTGTTGAGTGTGCCCCCTGCTCCTTTAGGCTCGATTCACACCTATGCATGTTGCTTTTGAGCGTTTTTGGAGGTTTTTTTTTCATGCTTGGCACGTTTTTGAGCAGCGTTTTTGTAGCGTTTTTGCAGCGTTTTTGCCACGATTTGCGTTTTTTTTTTTTTTTTCATTTTTTTTTACAGTCTTAAAAAAAAATTACAAAAAAAAAAAAAAAAAAAAAAACGGCAAAAACGCACCAAAAACGCACCAAAAACGGTGCAAAAACGGTGCACTTGCGTTTTTGATGCTTGTCCATTGAAATCCATTACATGCAAAACGCTGCTTTTTGCATGAAAAAAAGTCCCCGACCCTTTCCAAAAACGCAGAGATACAAAAAAGCATTGATGTGAACATGTTCCATAGGAACCCATGTTAAAAAATTCCCATGCATTTCTGCAAAATGCAAAATGCATCAAAAAACGCGCTAGTGTGAATGGAGCCTTAGGGAGGGATGGACTCCCTCCAGATCATTTGCCCTCCATCTATCCATCAGAATGCATGCGCTTCCATAGTGGAGACCCTTAAAAGTCAGAGTTAAGGACTGCAGGTAACAACAGGGTGCCTTGACGGGGCCTGCAACTTAGCATGTATATCTATTATTCAGCAGTTTGGTATTATACCATAACCAGTAGACTATAAAAGCACCCTAAACTATTGTATGTATCGAGGTTTGCAAAGCGCCACAGAAAGTGTAGACACTCCATAAATAATAGTAATTACCATAGCATTCCATTAGAAGTGGTGTCTGATGATCACTTGATGGGATGACACAGAATAGAATCATCTAGATCTGCCCGCACCTGGAAAGGATAAAATCTAATCTAATCTCTACCTTGTGTGATGAGCTCACTTTACCATTAAGCTTGTATGCAAGGTAAAGTAATACTCCTAAAACAATCTGCTTAATCCCTGCCCAAAATCTGCCAGACATGGGTGTAGTATTCCACCCCACACAACTCAAGACCCTCCATTTCTGGGAAACCGGCTACAATATATGCCGCATCCATGAACTGTGAGCGTCTGCAATCCTTCATCTGTGTGTAGGTGTATAATACTGCTGTGTGTGGGTGTTCTCTGCATACCTTTGTCTGCGGAAATGAATAGGACATTCCTTGATGTGCATACATCTGTGCAGAACGTTCGTGCTCGCTGCTGGGTATATGGGGAGTTTCAGTTTGAAGAGTAAAAGGAGAAATGGTACCATCAGGTTCATTTGTGTGAAACGTGTTCTGGTTGGAATAACAGATCTGAATACATTTCAGAGGCTGGAGATTTGTTTAATCAAGGTTACCCTGCAGATTTAAAAGGCCCGCTATAGTGGAAACTATTGAGATTATCGGTAAGCGCAAAACGCATTCACTTTTACTGTATCCCCCACTGTCTATGATGATTTTTGCAAAAAAGGATCAATAAAGATAAAGTTTTGCAGCGAATTCCAGACTTTTTTTGACAGTGGAAAATATTATTATTACTATACAGGATTTATATAGCGCCAACCGTTTACGCAGCGCTTAATATTGTAAAATTCTGTAATATTGTAAAATATTGTATTCTGATAACCACATGAGGTCAAATACTGCAGCTGCTGACTTATAATATAAGGACACTTACCTGTCCAGGCATCCTCCGTCCATCGGCTCCGGGTGCGGGCGCTGGCATCTTCACTAAGGGAAACAGCCTGCTTCCTAATAGATGAAAAGGGAAAGAGAAAAAAAACTCTTTCCAAATAAATAGGATTTTTATGGAGATATATGTCTGTATAGAGGTGAGCACCAGAGACAGCAATATCTAAAAAGGTATAAATTTATTAAATGTACTCAAAGATAAAAACAAGACATCACCAAAAGTACATAATTTAGACCATAGATATGAAATCAAATCTGCATACGTGGGTATGCAGAAGTAACCAGTAGCCAACATGTTTCGCAGACACGCTTCATCAGGGCACTGTGTACATCTATGATCTCATCTGTGTTACATGAGACATAAATATGTCATTAATACATCATGCAACATACAATGTATAAAAAAGGTTCATGCATCTCATATTTATTAACTATCAATAAAAATTGTTATTAATAAGGCTGCTCACCTGGTCCTTATACAGTGGGTAATTCAGATGTACACAGTGCCCTGATGAAGCGTGTCTACGAAACATGTTGGCTACTGGTTACTTCTGCATACCCACGTATCTGATTTGATTTCATATCTATGGTCTAAATTATGTACTTTTGGTGATGTCTTGTTTTTATCTTTGAGTACATTTAATACATTTATACCTTTTTAGCTATTGTGGTCTCTGGTGCTCACCTCTTTACAGACATATATCTCCATAAAAATCCTTTTTATTTGGAAGGAGTTTTTTCTCTTTCCCTTTTCATTTATTATAAATCCTAAGGATTGTGAGAACTCTGTCTGTTCCTGGAAACTGTCCAATAATTATATTCATACAGCCTGCTTCCTACTTTGCATGCGTGAGTCACGCTGCGCTTTCTGAATAGTCCCGCTGTGTTCTGGGACCTCTGTGTCTCCTAGAAAACAGCGGGGGAGGGGGTAGAAAGAGGGTTTGGAAATTTCATATATCTGCTACCCGGAAGTGGTAGCAGATATCAGGTTTTGACAGGTATCACTCCCCCCGAAAGGTGCCAAATGTGGAGCGGAGGGGGAGGAGGGGGGCAAACAAGTGGAGCTTCCACTTTTGGGCGGAGCTCCATTTTAATACCTGTTCTGATAGTAACTGAATAAAGAACATAATAAATACTTTTTTAAATTTCACAGGCCCTGTTTATATTTTCCTCCACATTTACATAAAGACCAAACTGTCCATTAAAAGTGACAGTTAAAATGGAACAAAACCCATCAATTTTACAGTTTAAAAAAAAAAAAGTTTCATTCTCAGCATGCCGGGAATGCTAACTGTCACATTTTCTCGTGTTCTCAACCAAAACCTTCAAATGGCTGGTGTCATAACTGATCACATGTGCAGCATCATGGTAGTTTAAGATCAAACAGAAGCCAAGATGGCTTCCTTGGCTGAAAACAATAGGAGGTTATTAATTCTGCTTTAACATAACTCCAAGTTTTTTGCGATACGGCACTGCGTTACTTTAACCGATAGTTTTGCGGTCATGCAACACTGTACACAAATAGAGCTTTCTTTTGGTGGTATTTGATCCCCTCTGTGGTTTTTATTTTTTGCGATATAAACAAAAAAAAGACCAACAATTAAAAAAAAATTAATAAATATTTTTTTTTACTTTCTGCTATAAAACCTATCCAATTAAAACATTTGAAAAAAATCTAGATTTTCTTCATAAATTTAGGCCAATATATATTTTGCTACATATTTTTGGTAAAAACATTTCAATAAGTGTATATTGACTACTTTGCACAAAAGTTATGGTGTCTACAAACTATGGGATATATATTGGAATTTTTATTTTTTTCTATTTTTTTTTTTTATACTAGTAATGGCCGGGGTCAGTGGCTTATAGAGGGACTGCGATATTGCGGCGGACACTAACTGACACTTTGTGGGAACCGGTGACAGTAATACAGTGATTACTTCTAAAAATATGCACTGTCACTGTACTGATACTGGCTAGAAAGGGGTTAAACATCTAGGGCGATCAAAGGATTAACTGTGTGCCTAGAAAGTGGTAATGTGTACTGTGTTAGGTGCTTTTAGTAAGGGATGTGATAGATTTTATTCCCTGCTTTGCAGAAACACAAAATTCATCCCTTCTCCCCCAGTCAAAACGGATTATCTGCCTTGCTTACATAGGCAGATCTAAGTTCTGTGTGTATTACTAATGATCGGTAGGTGCCGGCCTGTCCCTTGTTTACATAGGCAAAGCTTTGTTCTGTGTCTCTGCCTGACGATCGGTGGGTCCCAGAGGACTTCCAGTGCCCGATACCTGTAGATCGGCTTCTGCTGTGAGTAAATCAGTGCTCCCGCACCGCCCCAAAGATGCTGCTTGCAGGATTTTTTTTCCCGTCCCGCAAGCGCACCGCCCCAGTGTGAAAGCACTCGGGCTTTCACACTGGGGTGGCTTTTCAGGTGCTTTACAGGCGCTATTTTTACCGCTAAAACACCTGAAAAGCGCCCCAGTGTGAGAGGGGTCTAAGAGAATACAGAACCAACTATAATTTTTTGGTGCTAGGTAGTTTGTATGGAATTTGCAATGAAAGTCAGTAAAATAGAACCCTTGCAGCTAGCAACAATAGATTTCCCTAGCAACAATAGACCCCTCTTAGCAACTATAGCTCCCCCAGGAACACTAGCCCACACCACCCAGCTACAATAGAACCACCCCAACAACAATAGATCTCCCAGTAGCCAGCAACACTACACCCCTCCCTCAACAGTAGATCTCTCCCATCAACAATTGACTCCCAGCAAAAATAGATCCCCCCACCAGCAGCAATAGATAAACCCAGTGACAATAGACCCCCCAGCAAAAATAGACCCCTCCCAGCAACAATAGCTCTCCCTGGCACTAATACATCCCCCCCCCAGCACCAATAGCCCCTGTCCCCAAGCTACAATAGATCTCCCCCAGCAACAATAGATCTCCCAGTAGTAAGCAACACCAGACCCCTCCCCTCAACAGTAGATCTCTCCCATCAACAATTGACCCCCAGCAAATATTATTATACAGGTTTTATATAGCGCCAACAGTTTGGGCAGCGCTTTACAACATGAGGGCAGACATTACAGTTACATTACAATTTGATACAAGAGGAATCAGAGGGCCCTGCTCATTAGAGCTTACAATCTAAAAAGGAAGGGTCAATTGATACAAAAATGAATAGCTGTGGGTGGATGAGCTGATGGAGGAAGTAAAACAGAGTTAGTTAGAAGCAGGATAGGCTTCTTTGAAGAGAAGGGTTTTCAGGGATCGCCTAAAGATGGATAGATTAGGGGACAGTCGGACAGATTGGGGTAGGGAGTTCCAAAGGATGGGAGAAGCTCTGGAGAAATCCTGGAGGCGAGCATGGGAGGATGTGACAAGGGAGCTAGAGAGTAAGAGGTCTTGGGAGGACCGTAGAGAGCGGCTTGGTTGGTATTTTGGGACTAGGTTAGTGATGTAGCTGGGGGCAGAGTTATGGATAGCTTTGTAAATTATTGTTAGTACTTTGAATTTTATTCGTTGGGTGAGTGGAAGCCAGTGGAGGGATTGGCAGAGAGGAGTGGAGGACACTGAATGGTTGGTAAGGTGGATGAGTCTTGCAGCAGCATTCACTATGGACTGAAGGGGGGATAGTCTATGTAAAGGTAATCCAATGAGGAGGGAGTTGCAGTAATCGAGGCGAGAGATAACCAGGGAGTGAATTAGAAGCTTGTTGGTGTCATTAGTTAAAAAGGGGCGTATTCTGGAAATGTTGCGGAGGCTAAGACAGCATGATTTGGACAGGGATTGTATGTGGGCCTGAAAGGACAGTTCAGAGTCTAAGGTTACCCCTAGCACCCTGGCATGTGGGGACGGACTGATAGATGTGCCATTGATCTTGACAGAGAAGTCAGGGGAGGGGGCACGTGGGGGAGGAAATATTAAGAGCTCAGTTTTAGATAGATTCAGTTTGAGGAAGTGGTTTGACATCCAGGTTGATATGTCTGTTAGTAGATAAGTGATGCGTGAGGAGATTGATGGGGTGAGCTGAGGGGCAGAGAGATAGATTTGGGTGTCATCGGCATATAAATGGTAGTGAAAGCCATGGGAGGACGACCCAGGGAGGATGTGTAGATTGAGAATAGTAGAGGTCCAAGGACAGAACCTTAGGGGGCCCCAACGGTAAGAGGAGTTGGAGAAGAGGAGGTGGAGTTGTAAGTGACACTGAAGGTGAGATGAGATAGGTATGATTCGAACCAACGGAGAGTGCAGCCATGGAGACCAAGCAAATTGAGTTTTTTGAGGAGGAGGGGGTGGTCAACTGTATCAAAGGCAGCAGAAAGGTCCAAGAGTAAGAGTATGGAATAATGACCGTTGGTTTTGGCTGTTAGTAAGTTGTTTGTGAGTTTTAGGAGGGCAGTTTCTGTGGAGTGCTGTGGGCGAAATCCAGGCTGAAGGGGATCAAGAAGGTTATTCACAATGAGATGGTCGCTCAGTCGGTTGTAGACTAAATGTTCAAGGAGTTTGAAGGCAAAAGGGAGTAAAGAGATGGGTCTTAGGTTGTTAAGATTGGTGGGGTCTAAGGCCTTTTTTGGTATGAGAGTGACTAGCGTATGTTTTAGAGGGTTGGGGAAGATGCCTGTAGAGAGTGAGAGGTTGAAGATATGAGTTAAGGAGTGTAGGATTGAGTCAGATGGTGACCGTAGTATTTGAGAAGGAACAAGGTCCAGGGGGCAGGAGGTTAGGTGGGCATTAGCAAGAAGTTTAGTGACTTCCTCTACAGTAGCTGGGTTAAAAGAGGAAAGTATTGATTGTGCAGGAGGACAAGGAGTGTAAAGTGAGGGAGATATCTGTAGAGCAGAGATCTCGAGACGAATTGTCTCAATCTTATTTTTGAAGTGATTAGCAATCTCCTGGGCAGTGAGTAAGTTAGTGGGTTGAGGTAATGGAGGATGAAGTAGAGTGGTAAAGGTAGAGAAGAGTTGACGGGGACTGCGTGAGAGGGTGGTAATGAGAGTGATAAAGTAGGTCTGTTTGGCAGTGTGGAGGCAGGAATGGTATTTTTGGAGGGCAGATTTATATTGGCTGAAATCTTGCTGTGACTTAGTTTTGTGCCACAGACGCTTAAGAGCGCGACTACGTTTTTTGAGGCTTCTGGTATTGTCTGTCTGCCAGAGTTGTAGCGGTTGGGGTCTGATTCTGTGTGTAGTGAGGGGGGCCAAGGTATCCAGGGTGGATGACAGTGAATTGTTGTAGATAGAAGTGGCCAAATTGGGGCAGGACAAGGATGAGATTTTGTCATAGAGACAATCTGTAGCAGAAAAAAGAAGAGAAGGGTTAAGATGGCGAAGGTTTCTACATGAAATAGTTTGGTACCCTGTTTCCCCGAAAATAAGACCTAGCGTGATTGTCGGTGATGGCTGCAATATAAGCCCTATCCCCTGAATAAGCCCTAGTTAAAGTCCTTGTAGGTCTTATTTTTAGGGTAGGGCTTATTTTCGGGGAAACAGGGTAGGGCTTATTTGGGGGGTAGGGCTTATATTGCAGCCATCACCGACAATCACACTAGGTCTTATTTTCGGGGAAACAGGGTAGATCCCCCCACCAGCAGCAATCGATCCCCCCCCAGTGACAATAGATCCCCCAGCAGCCAGCATAAGTAGACCCTCCAGCATACCCCAGCACTCCTTGTCATTGTATACATTCAGTGCTGGAGGTGCCTGAACTGCATTCCCGCTGAAAAAAAAAACCCTGGCAGGCAATATAGACAGCCTGGGCCATGTATGAACCAGGAAAGCAGTTCATAAATGTGAAATGACGGTCTAGCACCAGCCATATTGGGGCTCAGTAGGAAACGGACGTCAACACAATAAGAAAATGATGCCAAACAATATGATTGTGCTGGAATGCCTATAATTTCTAATTCTGTATATCAGATACTCATTGCACACTTATAGTATATTAATACCCATTGTATTATTATATGAATAGCTATTTATTTTTTATTTATATAGCACATAATCCAGAATCCCTTCGAGCCCCAATGTCCTTATCTAATAATTTTCAACAGAAAATCCCAAAGGTTATAAATGATAATCAATGCCTACATTCCCTGTCATGAGTAATATTCACAAAGAGACAATTATAAAGGATCATTCCATCCACAGCGCACACATCGAAGGTTTTTTGGGCGCTTCTGTTGCTGCAATAAATGTAATGTACTCTGTTATATTCCCACTGATACAATATTTACTGCAAAATAAATGAGATTGCTTGTGCTTAGAAGTGTGCCTTGGATTTAGAGCCCTTGCACACTGGGGCGGTTTGCAGGCGCTATTGCGCTAATAATAGCGCCTGCAAACCGCCCCAAAAGTGCCGCTACTTTCATTCCAGTGTGCAAGCCCCGAGGGCTTGCACACTGGAGCGATGCGCTGGCAGGACGGTAAAAAAAGTCCTGCTAGCAGCATCTTCGGAGCGGTGAAGGAGCGGTGTGTATACCGCTCCTTTACCGCTCCTGCCCATTGAAATCAATGGGACGGCGCGGCTATACCGCCGGCAAAGCGCCTCTGCAGAGGCGCTTTGCGGTGGTATTTAACCCTTTCTCGGCCGCTAGCGGGGGGTAAAACCGCCCCGCTAGCGGCCGCATACCGACGGTAAAACGCCGCTAATAATAGCGGCGTTTTACCGCCGACGCCGCCCCCCGCCCCAGTGTGCAAGGGCTCATAAAGAAACGTTTGTCAGCAAAGTGCACAGCACATTCACAGCATTGCAGGTCAAAGGTTAGCAGAATCAGCCATACTAGAGAAGCTGAAAGCGAACCGGAGAGATTTCCCTACTTTTATTAACACAAGTACTATAGAATAGAGTGCAACTAATGACAGAATGGAGATGGGTTAAAAGCACTGTCAAGTTTTTATTGCTGTCTGCCTGGGAGTGCCAGTGAAATGACTAGAGTTGAAACAAATCATCCTACATAAGTTGTACTTGTTTATCTGCAGCATCTCTCCTCTACATATGTTCAAAATCCAGAAGTTACACAACATCTGAGCTCAGAAGGCAGGGGGGCGGGGATCTGATGTCACACACTGCACAGCTCAAAGAGGAGAGCTGAGTGTAATCTGAGACCCGAGTGGAGGAAAAGGACACCCCCCCTACTCAGTTTTATAGGGAAACCTTCACAGCTGAGGCTGCCAATCACTGGCTGTGTTCTTGGGTGTGGGGGCAGGCCACCTCCTGGGGCTGTCTGGTGTCAGCATAAGCTTTCAGAAGTGACTCATGCAGATAGCAAAGAAATCACACCAGGTGCTTTGGATAGAGGCAAATACACACTATGGCTGGGTATGCTTTGTTCATTTTTCATTGCAGAGGTTGACAACTACTTTAATATTTTTCGCCACGTTAGCCTACAGCCAAAGCTGACCAGAAAAACACAGAGATTGGAACAAACCATAGCACTGCTTGACAATGCTATAGCAGTTGCAACTACAGTTTTTTTTTTTTTTAATGGAAGAGAACATGTGATTTACCTCTTGCTGACCACCCCACGTACATTTACTGCAGGGCGATGGCTCCTGTGCGCAGAATCACCTACAGGTACGTAATTCTGCACCGCAGGGTCTGGGACGCGCACACGTGCTGGAGACCCGCTCCCACTGTGATTGACACAGCCAATCAGCGGGTACGGCGGATGCGATGTCCACCGGGACCTGACGATCATTCGAGGCACAGGCAGAATGGTGATCTGTCTATTTAAACAAGGCAGATCGCTGTTCTATGACAAGGGAAGGCACGGATCTCTGCCTTCCCACAGTACAAGCACCCCCCCACAGTTAGGAAGCACTCCCCTAAACACCCTTTGATCGCCCCTGATGTTAACCTTTTCCCAGCCAGTGTCATTAGCACAGTGACAGTGTATATTTTTTAGCACTGATCACTGTATTAGTGTCACTGGTTCCAAAAAGAAGTGTCAGTGTCTGATTTATCCGCCGCAATATTGCAGTCCCGCTATAAGTCGCTGATCACTGCCATTACTAGTAAAAAAAAAATAAATAAATAAATAAAAATTTCATAAATATATCCCATTGCTTGTAGACACTATTACATTTGGGCAAACCAATCAATATGCGCTTATTGGGATTTTTTTTTTTACCAGAAATATGTAACAGAATACATATTGTCCTAAATAATTGGATATTGGATATGTTTTATAGCAGAAAGTAAAAAATAAATAAATAAAAAATTGTCTGTCTTTTTTTGTCTATAATGTAAAAAAAAAATAAAAATGCAGAGGTGATCAAATACCACCAAAAGAAAGCTCTATCTGTGGGAAAATAGGACACAGCGGCGCACGACCGCATAATTGTCAATTATAGTAACGCAGTGCAGTATGGCAAAAAATGGGAGGTAAACCTTACGGAGTTAAAGTGGTTAAAATGTGACCATTGGAGACACAGTTTTTTCTCAATAAAGTTGTCTTAAAGGAGAAGGTTGGGTTTTAAAAATTTCAAACTTCTTTCATGTTGTCATTATAGGGTATTGTTTGTAAAATTTTGAGGAAAATAATGAATTTAATCCATTTTAGAATAAGGCTGTACATAGTTACATAGTTAGTAAGACATCAGTCCATCTAGTTCAACCTGCGTGTCTACAATTGTCCCTATCCCTGTACATTGTGTCTCATTAAGATGCTCATCTATTATATTATTATTTTATTTAAGGTACTCATATAGTGCCGTCAATTTTACACAGCGCTCCACACATACATCGCACACTCACATTGGTCCCGACCCTCAAGGAGCTCACAATCCAAGGTCCCCAACTCACATTCATATACTGGGGACAATTTTGGACAGAAGCCAATTCACCTACCAGCATGTCTTTGGAGTGTGGGAGGAAACCGGAGTACCCGGAGGAAACCCACGCAGGCACAGGGAGAACATGCAAACTCCAGGCAGGTAGTGTCATGGTTGGGATTCAAACCAGCGACTCTTTACTGCTAGGCGAGAGTGCTACCCACTACACCACTGTGAATTGGAAATGAATTGAGATTATCTTTAATATAAGGGTCCTTTCACACTGGGGCGGTTTGCAGGCGCTATTGCGCTAATAATATCGTCTGCAAACCAGACCCGAAACATCCGCTGCTGTTTCTCCAGTGTGAAAGCCCCGAGGCCTTTCACACTGGAGTGGTGCGCTAGCAGGACGGGAAAAAAAGTCCTGCTAGCAGCATCTTCGGAGCGGGGAAGGAGTGCAGTATACACCGCTCCTGCCCATTGAAATCAATGGGACAGCGCGGCTATACCGCCGGCAAAGCGCCTCTACAGAGGCGCTTGGCGGTGGTTTTTAACCCTTTCTCGGCCGCTAGCGGGGGGTAAACCCCCCCCCCCCGCTAGCGGCCGAATACCGACGGTAAAGCGCCACTAACAATAGCGGCGGCCAGTGTGAAAGGGGCCTTAGTTTAAGTCATCTGCATGTCATTTTACTAATATGTTTGCATTAACTCTCATTTTTGCTTTTCTGAATACCTGGCATGCACCTTTGCCAAGCTCCACCAATGGTATTCTCAGAACACCATATTTCTTGCAGCACAGTGATTTTAGGCAGTGGCCTAGGGCGCACCAGCAATGCATTCATGAAAAATCAGGATTACCTTTACAAATCTGCATCTTATCTAGGACATATATAATCAATTCATCAATATTCACTGTCACAATTACAGATCATCAAGGGGACACCTTAAATTATATTTACGGCTGGATTTCATTACATTCTACCACTTCAAAGCCGCCTATTACAGCCGCGGCTGAACAGGACAAATTTCTCTGGGAGAACGAGCTACTGTTGAGTTGGTGAGCCGGGCGGAAATTAATCAAGACAGGCTTTCTTTTTAATTTCCCTGTTCATGCTAGAAGAAACATATTTTCACAGCATGTGTACATGTGCCTACACGCACAGCCCCTGAAATCTCATCTGTCACAGGGTGGGAAGTATTAAACCATGGAGGGTGTGAGATATTAGATTTCTCAGCTGAAGAGCCAATCCCTTCTTAAGTGGTTCATGGAGGCGAAGAATTGAGCACCAGAGTTTTCTTAACGTGAGTGATAAAAGAGGTATTCATTTCGAGCCTAACACATGACCACACGAATGCCTAAGTGACAACATACCACAGAGATATACAGTATATTGGATATATACAGACTGAGGAATAATATATGGAAGGTATGCGGAGGTTATGTAAACATTCTCCAATGCCTGTTATTGATCTGGGGGCTCAAAAGGAGGCCGGCTGAAAGGAACATGGATGAATACTTTAAGCCCCAATGACAAGCCTGTGCGGAGGATTGTTGTCCTGGGAATGAGGGACCATTGGTCTGGTTTTCAAACTTGTAACCATGTCTGGGGGGGAGTAATAATCATTGGCTTTACTATCCAGGTTTTAAACTTGTGCAAATATACAACCCCAATTCCCAAAAAGTTGGGAGGCCTGTGTAAAACGTGCATTAACCACTTCAGCCCCGGAAGGATTTGCCCCTTTAATGACCAGGCCAATTTTTGCGATACGGCGCTGCGTCGCTTTAACTGACAATTGCGCGGTCGTGCGAAGCTGTACCCAAATAAAACGGATGTCCTTTTTTTCCCCCACAAATAGAGCTTTATTTTGGTGGTATTTGATCACCTCTGCGGTTTTTATTTTTTGCGCTATAAACAAAAAAAAAAGAGCGACAATTTTGAAAAAAAAAAAATAAATTTTTACTTTGTTCTATAATTAATATCGCCAAAAATTTAAAAAAAAACAAATTTCGTCATCAGTTTAGGCCAATATTTATTCTTCTACATATTTTTGGTAAAAGAAATCGCAATAAGTATATTGATTGGTTTACGCAAAAGTTATAGCGTCTACAAAAAAGGGGATAGATTTATGGCATTTTTAATATAATTTTTTTTTTTTTATTAGTAATGGCGGTGATCTGCAATTTTTAGTGGGACTGTGACATTACAGCGGACAAATCAGACACTTTTGACACTTTTTTGGGACCATTGACATTTATACAGTGATCGGCGCTATAAAAAAGGGCTATATATAGTCTATGAATCATTGCAAGTAATTACCAGTTTTTAAACTTTTTTTTTTTTTAAATGTTTTCTCATCGTTTTCCATCATTTTTTGTTTTAATGTCCAAAAAATTGGGTACCTTTAAAAACGCTTATAAATGAAAACGCAGCTAAACGCCAGTACCGCGTTTGGAGTCTGAAACGTGGAAATCTTCGGCGTCTGAACTCATTTTTTTGCCTTCAAAGAAAGGCTGTTAAACGCCACTGCCTAAAAACGACTGTAAACGAAACTGTGTACATGGTCACATAAGATAACATTGGATGAGTTCAGGGGCAGTTGAAAAAAGTGTCCAACTGCCTCTGAACGCGCGTTTAGCAGCAGCAGTGTACATGAGGCCTTAGGAAGTCAGCGTGTCTCAGAGGTAAAGATGGGCAGAGGTTCACCAATCTTTGAAAAGCTGCGTCTAAAAATCGTCGACCAATTTCAGAATAATGTTCCTCAATGCAAAAGTGCAAGCCTTTAAATACATCATCATCATCTACAGTACATAATATCATTAAAAGATTCTGAGAATCTGGAGAAATCTCCGTTTGCAAGGGACAAGGCCAAAACCCAATATTGGATGCCCGTGATCTTCGGGCTCTCACATGGCGCTGCATTAAAAACAGGCATGATTCTGTGATGGACATAACTGCATGGGCTCAGGAATACTTCCAAAAATCACTGTCTGTGAACACAGTTTGCCATGCCATTCAAAAATGCAAGGTAAAGCTCTTTCATGCAAAGAGAATCCATATCTGAATATGATCCAGAAACACTGCCATCTTCTCTGGGTCAAAGCTCATTAAAAATGGTCTGTTGCAAAGAGAAAAACGGTTCTATGGTCAGGCAAATCGAAATTTGACTTTTTTTGGGCAACCATGGGTACCGTGTCCTCCGGACTAAAGAGGAGAGGGGACCTTTGAGCTTGTTATTGATATCAGTGCCCAGTTCAAAAGCCAGGATCTCTAATGGTATGGGGGCGGATTAGTCTGTATGGAATGGGCAGCTGGCATATCTGGAAAGGCACCATCAATGCTGAAATCCAGGTTTTAGGGCAGCATATACTTGGGCAAGAATAGGACAACATTCCTCTCCCAAAGCTCCTCAACGGGTCTCCTTAGTTCCCAGACATTTACAGAGTGTTGTTAAAAGAAGAGGGGATGCTACTGTACACTGTGGCAAACATGGCCCTATCCTAACTTTTTTGAGATGTGTTGCTGCCATCAATTTCAAATTTACCTTATTTTTTTCTACAAATGTTACATTTTCTCAGTTTAAACATTTGAAATGTTTTCTATTTCCTATTGTGAATAAAATATGGGTTTATGAGATTTGCACATCATAGCATTGTTTTTATGTACTGCACCACAACTTTTTTGGAATTGGGGTTGTAAATTATATATATATATATATATATATATATATATATATATATATATATATATATATATATATATATATATATATATATATACACATACATACATACACACACACATACCTTATATAAATATTATAGTTGCTTCAATCACTCAGTATAATTGAAGTTACATGGTGTTGTGCGGGTAGCTCGATTAGAGCAAACTGTTTCCATTTGGTACTTCCCACAGATTAGCAGCAAACATACCCAGTAATCATGATATTATCACTCACACACCAGCAATAAATCAATGTTGATGTTCATAAGTGGTTTTAGAAAATATCAAGCTGCTGGACTAGCTAAATCAACTTTGTGCTTGGAGTGCAAAGGAATTGGTTCGCTTTAATGCAGACCTCCACTGATGCATATAAACTCACCTTCATTTTAATCCATTGCCTGCTCTGTTCAGTGAAAGAAAGGTCCTGGGTAATCTAAAGGGCCTGCAGACACGGGCCCAATATCGGCGGGTTCAATAGAAACCAGCTGACATTCGGCCCGTGTGTATGAAAGCCAGTCTGTCAAAGGGGCATGACCGAAAAAGGTCTGCCGATCTGCATCTGATCAGCACTCTCAGCCAATGGCTGAGAGCGCTGACCGGTGTGTTCTGGCGGGGGAGCCGTCCCCCTGTCATAACACAATAGCTTAGCGGGGGGAGATTACTGTACTATCATCGGATAGTTAGTACAGGATCTTCTCCTGAGCTCTTCAGGTTTTTTTTTTCATGCAGCCTGCTGGGTTGAACGAGGAAAAACTCAGTGTGAACCAGGCTTTAGTCTGAGTTGTAGTTTACACAGGGCTATGGTCTTTCCGCATGATAGCATTGATTGGCCCAGAGCTGTCACTTTGGTGTAGTGGTCATGGATATTATTGGATGTTATGAAAGTTTTAAATGTATAGGAGTACTGTGTCATTATAACAGACAACCAAGTAACAGCAGCTGCCTCATGGCAACGATGAGTACTTTTAAAGTGTCATTAAATCCATATCATAAAAAAAAAAGATCAATAGATGGTGTATTACACGCTGATCGTACACACTCAGTCACTAAGAGATTCGTTTTCTGTAGTCTGCAAAAAACCTGGTTGATCCTGCTGTTCTCTATCTCCACCTTCTGTCCATGTCACCAATTCAGCTAGGGATTTTGCAGCTGTGATGGCAACTCTGCACATGCTCAGTTTTCAATGAGTTTCTATGCTGAGCATTTTCTCCCCATCACATCTGAGCAGCCCATGTGACTATAGAGTCACACATGTGGGCGTATACACAGTGGTAAATGACCATGCCCACTAACCAGCTAAAGAAAATGGGGGTGGGATATTACATGTAGATTTATGGAGGCTTTACCTCCATCTTATTTTAAGACACAGGCTGACGGGGTGTGACTGGCAGAAATTTTCCCAAACAAGGGTATCTCTACAAAATAATAAAGATTTGATTTCACATATATATTTGTATGACAATTTAAAACAGTTTATCTATATATTTTTTATTATTTTTACTCTGTATTCCGAAAGGCTGTTTTTTTTTTATGTTGAACATGTGACCAGCAGCAGAGAACTAGAAGCTCCTCCTGCTTATGTTTCTCTGTAGACAGGCTGGGGAAGATCTGAGTCATGTGACAGCTGTATATCGATTAGGAAAAAGGTACTTAGATGTTTTTTTTTGTTTTTTATAATTGCAGTGCCATCATCCACATACAGAAATAGAATGGCTAAATGTAAATTAAACCGTGTATGTTTAATATCACTTGAATGTCACATTATAGTTCGGGCTAACCAACTACAGCCCAATAGGAACTGACAGGGGTCATGCGTTCTTCCAGATTGTCGGTGGAAGTAAAGATACTGAATGGACTGGTAAGGTTTCCAAAGACTCCTTTTACATGTTGAATGTGAGAAAAGTCCTGGACAGCCGCACTCAAAATGATGATCGCCTTTATTGATAAAAACAACAAAAGTACAAGCCACAGCGAGAAGTACAGGAAAGCTGACGCGTTTCACACTTTAGTTAGTGCCTAATCATAGCTATAATCTAGCTATGATTAAGCACTAACTATAGTGTGAAACGCGTCAGATTTCCTGTACTTCTCGCTGTGGCTTGTACTTTTGTTGTTTTTATCAATCACAGCGATTATCATTTTGAGTGCGGCTGGCCAGGACTTTTCTCACATTCATCGTTACTAGCATTGCTGGCACCTGAGGCCAGAGAGGTTCCTGATTGACCTTCTTAGAGCGGTGATTTTTCTTTCCCTCCTTTTACATGTTCACATAATTCTTGTAATCTGGAAATGACCCCCTCTGTGACTGTGATCCTTCCCCCCCCCCCCCCCCCCTCCAGTCTATAGCTTTTCCTCTGTCTTATCTCACTTGCTGATAGCTTTATTACCATTGCCATACTATTGATTTGTATGTGTTTGTTTTTTTGTTTTTTTTTCCTTTCCCTCAGAGATTTTTTTTTTTGTTTTGTTTTAACATTTTACCTTCTGCTAAAACATTTGTGAATCAGTACTGCTTGGACCTTGAAGAAGGGGACAAACCCCGAAAGCTCGTCCATAAAAAATGATATGTTAGTGTAAATAAAAAAGTATCACGGACAGTACTCAATTTTCTTTGTAATCTGGAACAAATTGTAAGACCTGCAAAATTAATCACAGGTTTGTATTTGCCAGCCTGCCAGTGGAGCAGAACTGAGAAAATTGCACATAACTAACAGCAAACATATTTTTTACTAGATTTGAGATCTATGGAGCATTTATCAAGACACAACTGAATTTCACCAAAGTCACTTAAAAAAATTTACATTAAATCTGCGCTTTTCCCATACAGGGAAAATAAACATTCATTTTAATGTAGACCTCTTTGTGAGTATATAAAAAGCATACTAGTAGTAGCTTACACATTGCTATGGACGTCCTTGTGGCTTTGCAGCTTGGCCCAGCACTGTCACATGGTAAAGTCACATGTCCCTACATACCTGGAAGTAACAGTTTTTCTTCAGCTCCCAGCCTTGAATGGAGTGGCGAGGGAGCAAAGGATTGGTAAGTATTTGCTGCTGGAGAACTTGAATGAGCAAAGAACAAGTTGGCTTTGAAGTGACTGTAAAGGCTTGTTTTTTTTTATTTTTATTTAAAATAACAAACATATCAATACTTGCCTCCACTGTGCAGCTCGTTTTGCACAGAGTGGCCCCGATCCTCGACTCTTGGGGTCCCTCGGTGGCTCCTCCTCACATCAGATAACCCGCTAGGAGCAGCACTCTCCCAGGGGTTACCTTGCGGGCGTGCTCCCCAGTCTAGCATTCGGCATCTAAAGACACACATGCTGGACTCGTCCCCGTCCCCCGCATCATTGGATTTGATTGACAGCAGTGGGAGCCAATGGCTGCGCTGCTATCAATCTATTCAATCAAGAGCCAGGATCCCATGCAGAGAGGGACAACGCGTCTCTGCCGAGGGAAATACGGTGCTCAAGTAAGTAAAACAGGGAGGGGCTGGGGAATGCAAGAAGTTTTTTCACCTTAATGCATAGGATGCATTAAGGTGAAAAAACACAAGATTTTACAACCCCTTTAAATGTTGTGTATAATAACAATAACAATAAAAAATGGATCCTTGGTGTGAAAAAGATTTATTTTTAAAATTACACACACATTACAAATTGGTAGTTGTGTATACTAGTTAAACAAACTGGTATAAATTATCACGATCCGGGGTCAGGCTCGAAGACCAGTTGCTATAGCAGTAGTGCCTACCGACCAGCAGGATAGGTACACAAGCAGTCAACCTGGTGAATGACATGGGCTCACCTGAGGTGTGGAGTCCAAGTACTAACCGGTGTTCACCAGAGCTCCTTACGTTGGAGATGGATTTTGCTGGGTGTTAGTACCAGATCCCGATCCTCAGGATCGCCCCACCAGGAGGTGAGCAAGCCGGTGTCCAATAGCAGATATACAGGTAGGGATCAAACAGAAGCATAGTCAGTAAACAAGCCAAAAGGTCAGTAACGAGTAGTTGCAGGTTGGGATAAGGCAGAAGTGTAGTTGAGGAACAAGCCAAGGGTCAATAACAAGTGGTAGCAAAATATGGACGGCAGCAGGGAAGACAGGAGCGAGATACTGGCTGGAGAGAGCACTACAATCTGGCACACAGGAAGTGCAGACACATGGCTTAAATCAGGAAGTTCATGGGAGGAGCAAAGAGTTCAGGTTTCAAGACAAACAAGTTTCAAGACAAGACCATTCAAGGAAGTGTCCCGGGAACTGTCCAGCATTCCAGGTAGCTCAGCAAGAAGAGACATTGCCTGAGACAGCAGAGGTTCCAGGTTCAAATCCATAAATGTTTAGAATGGAACATTGGAAAAAAAAAACAGGCCTGGTTAATTTCTGTATCCAACAGAGGCTTTTTCGAGATTCCTGACAGACTTTGTAAAGCAGTTTTTGCAGCACTGAATAATGGAACAAGGGGGTGTAATGCCACTCAGCAGCCCAGTGCAAAAACCTGCTAAATAAAATTCTAATGCAATACTAAAACAACTGAAACTATTAGTAAGGCTCCTTTCACTTGGAGCCCAGCCCACTCCGATCAGCAGAAGATTTCCTGATGAATCGAAGTTGAACGGAACAGATGTAAGTTATTTTACATCCATGGCCATTCAGTTTATGCCCGGTGGACCCGTGACAGTTCTATGGAGTTCTATGGGTGGCCTGGTATAAATGGACTCTGCTGTCCGTTTACATCAGGCTACCTTCGAATCATCAGTTTTAGGTCCAGAAAAACAGAAAAGGATGCAATCCTCTTCCATTTTTTCTCCGGACCTGGATGGACTTGGAGGTAGGTGGCTGTAAATGAACACAAGTCCGCTTACATCTGCCTGTCCATAGGGCTGCATCGCGCTTCCAATTAGGTCCTCCTAAAAAACAAAAAGGACAGGCGGACCTGATTGGAATGCCGATGTGAAAGGGGCCTGGGGAGAAAGTCATTCCACAGTCTCCAATAGGAGGTGAGATTATACCAGTATAACATACTAGGGCCCTCGATACAAAGAAACATCCCATTTGGCCCTCAACTACAACCACGATTGTAGGCCTGAGCTGACTTACTCTCAGTCTCATTTATCAAAGCATCTAAAATGACATCTATCTGTACTTCCCCAGAGCTACATGTTACAGAAATACTGTAAGAAGGTTTTTAATAAAGGGGGGATATGGTGGTTCCAGGTTCGATGCTTTACATTTCTAGTAAATCACAGAATACTTGATGGGTGTAGATACTAAAATGTCTTTAGTAGCGGTAGATTCTTCTAGCTAATGTCATAGGCTGGAGTTCTGATATGGTCAATGAATGCAACCCAGCGATTCCCAGTAGAAAATCTGCAATCCGTCTACTGTAGACATAACCAGGACATCATAAACATTTTTAACCTATTTTAGGCTTGGATCCTGAATAAATCTGAAAGTCTGTTCAAGTCTCATAGTTCTGTTATGACTCATGGCTTGATTTTTGGTTGATAAAAGATTTCCATTTACCACTTAACCTGTGCGTTCACATTCAATTGGGATGTACTTGTACTCGCTGCTATGGAATTAGAATTCTTCCCACACTTGTGTAGGATGGCAATTTGTTCATGGTTCATGGCAACCTGTCTGTATAAAAAAAATAAGAGGGGCCTAACAGAAAAGCGGGGTTTTGTTTCCTGTTAAAGGGTTTTTTTTTTTCTTTCAACAGACACACGTGTGATCAGTTTAGAGGATAACTGTACAAATACATTTGAGAAAAGTTGATTTTTCAATCGACTTGACAAAGGAGCCTGTCAGGAAGTTGGCGGCCAAACAGTGCCTGCATTCAGGTGCCAGTGGCGCAGGCTGTCAGAACACAAAAGCCCAGCAGGGGGATTCATGGATTCGTCTATCCAATGGGCTAGCGTGGATGGAGGAATCTGCTAGATTTTTTTTATATCTACAGTGGATATATAAAATAATCACACCCCTTTAAAATAATCACATTTTGTTGCTTTGCAGCCTATAATTGAAGACAGACACAGTTTTAGTTTTATCCAGCTGTATTTACTCAGTGCAACTTATAACATTTAAGTGAAAGATAGAACACCAACATGTCAAAATTTGTAAAAATTCAAAAACGGAACCATCGTTTGCTTCTTTTGACAGTGTCTTGCCACACATAGTTGATTGTTTGCTTCAGTTGCGCTATTAGGGACTGAAATGCTCAAGGAAAGCTCTTTTCATGCTGAGCTAATCAAAATGATCACAGCTGTAAGTCAAATGGCTTTGTGTGCCATTGAGAAGATGATTAGCTACACTCATACAAGCTGCATTTGTGGAGAATTTGTGATATTGTTGTCACATGCACACAATGGCCACTCCTTGTCATAAATTCCTGCAACTGCTTCAGGGTTGCTGTAGGCCTCTTGGTAGCCTCTCCGACCAGTTTCCTCCTCTTTCATCTAGTTTGGAGCGACATCCTGATCCAGGGAGGGTCTGTGTTGTACCAAATACCTTCCACTTCTTAATAATAATACACGTCACTGTGCTTCTAGGCATTGATAAAGCCTTTGAAATGTTTTTGTATCCATCTCCTGACCTGTCCACAACTTTATCCCCAAGATTGTTTGACAGCGCCTTGCCACCCTTAGTTGATTGTTTGCTTCAGTTGCAATACCAGGGACTGAAATGCTCCATGAAAGCTCTTTTCATGCTGAGCTAATCCAAATCACCACAGTTGAAACTCAAATGGCTTTGTGTGCCATTGGCAAGGCAATTGGCTACATCTGATTGAGTTTACAAATCTTTTTTAGGAGGGAGTGATCCTTTTTCCAACTCAGTGATTCTGTTTTTGAATTTTTGTAAATTTCTGACATGTTGCTGTTACTGCAAATACAGCTGGATAAAATAAAAACTGTGCCTGTCAGATCGCTTCGTGAAAAATTTACCTCAACCAATAAGATCTGGAGAAAACTTGACAGAACTAGAAAAATTATGTTGCGCGGAAAAGACAAAAAACACAATATCCAAGCTATATAAACTATTATTAAAAGTAGAAGAAGCAGAGGTACCCACATTTATCAGAAATTGGGAAAAGGAGTTGGGAACACAAAAAGACACGAACACGATTAATAAAATGCTCAGCCTAGCCCATAGCTCAGCGGCAGATACAAAAACGGCCGAGATGAATTATAAATGCATGGCAAGGTGGTACGCAACGCCAGATAGGATGAGTAAATTCCAACAGGGGAAATCGGCAGTGTGCTGGCGGGGATGTGGAGAGATGGGCACTATGGCTCACTTATGGTGGAATTGCCCGGTAATTAGGAAATATTGGAAAAAAATTCTGAGTTTGATAAAGGAGATTACAAAAATAGAGGTGAAGGAGGACCCATGGGTGGTTCTCTTCCACGGCATAGAAGGAAGTGTGAAACAATATAAAACATCTCTGGTTCCACATCTATTGAATGCAGCAAAAAGATTAATCCCCAAAAACTGGTGGGGAAAAGAAAGTCCAGAGGTGTGGGACTGGATAAATGCCGTGGAGGAGACCCACACCATGGAGCAGTTTTCTTTGTATAAAGAGGAAAAGAGAGAAGTAGACAATTGGAAATGTTGGAAGGAGTTTAAAAAAACATGGAGTTATGCGGAAAAAATCAAGATGTAACTACCCACTAAATAAGACCATGGGCAGTGCACAGGGGTGGGGGGGGGGAGGGGGGAGGGAGGGGAGGGGTTATATATTTATATATATATACGTGTGCGGTTTCTTTGCCTTTTCTTTTTCTTTGCTTTTAGATAGGTGAAACAGAGAGTTTCATAAATAAAGATAAAATTTTAGATAAGGAGAATTAAGGGTTACGCCTTAATAGGTGAGGCTAAGTTTTATATAATTATTCTATGTAAACCCCTGTCTTGACCCCCCGTGGGAAATAAAAATAAATACGCCACAGTGATGAAGAGATAAGAAGAGATACTTATGAGCGAGAAAGCTGAATTAGTCTCTCTAAGAATTTTCTGAAGTGGCAAGAAAGAAAAAAAAAAAAAAAAAAAAAACTGTGCCTGTCTTCATTTCAGGCTGCAAAGCAACCAAATGTGATTATTTTAAAGGGGGGTCATTCTTTTCTATAACAACTGTAGGTGTATGACCAGCTTTCGTTGAGGAAGCAGTCTTGTTGTTGCACTCAACATTGAATGCTCACTCAGTGTTGGTAGCCTCCCTCAAAACTGCTCCCCAAACCAGTTCTTTACCATGTCTGAAAGCTGCAGACAAGTAAGTAGGGTCTGCCTTGGGATATCCAATGTTCTCTACAAGCCTGGCCCTGCCCAATGCTCAATATGGAAGTACTGTCATAGTGAGGGAGGCTTACAACACTGCACTCTTTGCAATGGTACCATCACTGCTAGGGAGTTTGATCATTCGCACTCTTATGCCACCTTCACACGGTTGGATTTTCTAAGGGGAAATGTTGGATGTGAGCTTGTTGTCGGAAAGTCCGACCGTGTGTATGCTCCATCGAACATTTGCTGTCGGACTTTCTGCCAACAAATGTTTGCTAGCAGGTTCTCAAATTTTCCGCCAACAAAACTTTGTTGCCGGAAAGTCCGATCGTGTGTACACAAATCCATCGCACAAAAGTCCACGTATGCTCAGAAGCAGAAGGTCTTGTAAACTAGCGTTCATAATAGAGAATTAACATTCGTGACGTGGCAAATTAGGAAATCTCCAAATGCAGCGCACAATTCTCTTCTTCTTTAAAGAGGAAGGCAGGAAAAAAAAAAAACACACCCTGTAAGGCAAAGGCATAATGAGCTAGTATGCATAGCATACTAGCTCATTATAAATAACTTACCTGAGATGGAAGCCCCCGAAGTGACCCTTGTTCTTCTCCTTCATTGCCGCCATCTATCCCGGAGTGACTTCCGGGTATCGCGGCTCCGGCGCTGTGACTGGCCGGAGCCGTGATGACGTCACTCCCGCGCATGCGCGAGGGAGCCACCACTAACGGCATGACCGCCGTTAGCAGTGGCATGCTCAGTGCGCCTGCGCACTGCTGTCTAGGGCGCATGCACCGTAGACATCGGTGCCAGTCTTTTGCAAGTATCTTCTAAACCGTGTAGGTTTGAGAGATTTTTGTTACACCTACAGGTAAGCCTTAATCTAGGCTTACCTGTAGGTAAAAGTGGTCCCAGAGGGTTTACAACCACTTTAATGGGATAATAATGAAGCTGCTTTGCTGGTAATACTGATGGAGTTATTGCAAACGAATTTTCAAAGGCTTTTTTTTGTGATATCAATAATAATAATAATAATAGAGCAAAATAAAAAACGCACAAAGAAAAGTGCGAATAAACACTCACCAAACTTCTAATAACACAAAATTAGCAGAAGGAGCTCATAGGGTGGTGCTAAAGAGCTGAAAAACCACGTAGTACGTCACTACATTCGTAATTGTTGGCCAACACTTGTGTGTCCATGTGTATGCAAGACAAGTTTGAGCCAACACCCTTTGAACAAAGTTCCATGGTTTTGTTGTCGGAAAGTCCGATCGTGCGTACGGGGCATAAGTGTGGATGGAGGAATCTGTTTGATATTTTTTCAGTCAGGCTGCAGGCTGAACAAAAGAACTCTCTATCCATGCATAGCCAGCTTTAGTTGAGGGAGTTTTAGTGCTGAACCTGGTGTTCAATAATTACTCGCGGTGTTGGTGGCATCCCTCACACTACTGCTCCCATAACCAGTTCTGGACCATGTCTGAAAGCTGCAGACAAGCAAGTAGGATCTGCCCTAGCATCTTAAAGCGGTTGTATACTCAAATTTCAAACTTTCAATCCAATCATGGCTCCTAACATCCCCAAGCTATTGCTATTATCAATTTTTTGCCTACCTGCTTCCTTACTGTATTATTGCAATATTTCCGTCGAATGACATCACAAGCGCATGTGCCGTAACATCGCTAAAATCCGGCAACTCAAGACCCTGCCGGACAGATGCCTGTGTATGTCGGGGCTGCGTCATTTCCTGTTGTAGACGTCAGCCCCGACCTCCCGCGATGGTTCCTGATCTTTTTCGTCCCCAAGAGGATCATGGTTACCTTGACTATTTTGTTACTGCGCATGCGCGGGATTAACAGGACGATTAGGTACTATGGGCGGAAGCTTTTATCACAGCAGACGCGGAAGACCCACAGTACAGATGGCGCCGGCGAAGACAGAAAATAAACTGAGAAAGAAGAACATTTTTATACAGTAAGAGAAACGTTTTCTAAACCCACAGAGTGATCAATCGTTTATCATTTATGATGTCTTTTGGAATATTGGTAAATTTTAAGTATTTTTTGAGGGTTTACTACCGCTTTAAATATTCCCTATAAGTCAGACGCAGCCTAGTGCTCCTGATGGAGGTAAGGTTAAAAAAAAAATATTTGTGTACTGTTTGTAGGATCTTTTTATTTTGCATATTTTCTTTAAAGCTTATTCAAACTTAATTAGGCTTAACAAGGTATCAATACCTGTTACTCCTTTGAATGTATAATATGAAACTATATATTAATGTGAAGGCAGCCTTACAGTAGATATAAAAAGTCTACACACCCCTGTTAAAATATCAGATTTTTGTGATGTAAAAAAATGAGACAAAGATAAATAATTTCAGAACGTTTTCCACCTTTAATGTGACCTGTAAACTGAATAACTCAAGTGAACAACAAACTTAAATCTTTAAAGCGGAGTTCCAGGCTTTTTTTGTTTATTAAAAGTCAGCAGCTACAAAAAGTTTAGCTGCTGACCGGAAGTGGTTAAGATATGGGCAAAATGGTTTGAATTTAATAAAACAAAGTTATATTATGAAATAATTTCAGACTCTGATAGTAAGTCAGAATATGATTTATTAATTAATATTGATTGATCTTATTGGTTTTGTACCCTCCAGACAGTTTTATATCTATATTTGTCGTAGGTTCTCCCCTAACCTCCCCCTTATTTCTCTTTCCTTGTATTTTTTTTTCTTTACTCCCTTTGTTTGTTCTTCTATGTTTTTTTTTTTTTCTTTTTGTGTTGCTCCCGCCCTCCTCCCTCTACTTTGTTATTGGAGGAGAGAGGATGAGAACAAATAAGATAAACTGCATTGTATATGCTTCAAAATAATGTTTGGATTTTTTTTGATATGCTGAAAATCATAATAAAAAGATTTATAAAAGTTAAAATAAAATGATAATAATAATTATAATTCCCTCTAGCTTGACTAAAGCCCCTGTTCCAGCTGAAGAAAAACCGCCCCACAGCATGATGCTGCCACCACCATGCTTCACTGTGGTTATGGTGTTCTTTTGGTGATGTGCAGTGTTGTTTTTACGCCAAACATATCTTTTGGAATTATGGCCAAAAAGTCCAACCTTGGTTTCATCAGACCATAACACATTTTCCCACATGCTTTTGGGAGACTTCAGGTGTGTTTTTGCAAAATTTAGCCAAGCTTGGATGTTTTTCATGGTAAGAAAGGGCTTCCATCTTGCCACTCTACCCCACAGCCCAGACATATGAAGAATACAGGAGATTGTTGTCACATGTACCACACAGCCAGTACTTGCCAGATATTCCTGCAGCTCCTTTAATGTTTCTGTAGGCCTCTTGGCAGCCTCCCTGACCAGATTTCTTGTCGTATTTTCATCAATTTTGGAGGGTTGTTCAGTTCCTGGTAATGTCACTGCTGTGCCATATTTTCTCCACTAGATGATGACTGTCCTCACTGTGTTCCATAGTATATCTAATGCCTTGCAAATTCTTTTGTACCCTTCTCCTGATTGATATCTTTTAACAATGAGGTCCCTCTCATGCTTTGGAAGCTCTCTGGGGACCATGGCTTTTGCTGTAGGTTGCGACTAAGAAAATGTCAGGAAAGACCTACTAGAACAGCTGAACGTTATTTGGAGTTAATCAGAGGCACTTTAAATGATGGCAGGTGTGTACTGACTCCTATTTGACAAGAGTTTGAACGTGATTGCTTATTTTTGAAAACGCCCAGTTATAAGAGGGTGTGCACACTTATGCAAGCACATTTTTTTAGTTTTTCAATTGATTTGTACAGCTAATAGGTCACATTAAAAAGGTGTAAAAAGTTTTGAAATGACTTATCTTTTTCTAATTTTTTACATCACAGAAACCTGAGATTTTAACAGGGGTGTGTAGACTTTTTATATCCACTGTATTTGCCTATTGCATGCACTGCACTTCCTGCTTGGTAGTTCTGAACATTTATTGTGCTTTACTGTTCCTCTTTACCGATACAGTTTTGCTTAGACTGACTTAAAGTAGAAGTTCACCTAAAACCTAACTAACTCTAATCTACTGGCAGCCACATTCTAAAACAAATCTATCCAGCCCTGTAGAGAAGAAATCGCTATACATACCTTTTCTGCAGCCGCTCCGGTCCCACGATGAGCTGTCAGAGGCAGCATCAGTGTGTAGACATGTGCAGGAGAGGCAACCGACATTGGAAGCCCTATAATAACTATGGGTGACATCACTACCCAGGCCTTTCCCAGACGTTTTTGGTTCTCTCCTGCACAGAGCTTCTCCCGCTGGAGGCCAGACTGGATCAGCTTCGAAATAGGTATGCATAGTGATTCCTTCTTTACAGGGTTAGATAAATTAGTTTTAGAATGTGGCTGCCAGGTGAGGTGGCGTTAGTTTAGGTTTTGGATGAACTTCTACTTCAAAGCAAATGACTATATTCTGCTAAAGAAACAATCTACATATGTGCAGATTGCCTAGGGGGTCACATGGCTGCTGTCAACAGTCAATAATTATTATATAGGATGTATATAGCGCCAACAGTTTGCACAGTGCTTTACAATATAAAGGGGGACAGTACAATTACAATACATTTCACTACAGAAGGAATAGGGGGACCCTGCTAATGGACCTTACAATCTAAAGGGAGGGGGAGGTGGTATAAAAGGTAATAGCTTCAGGGGATGGTCTGATGGAGATGACCCAAGTACATTTTTTAGAATGGGGGGGGTGGGTAGTCTTCCCTGAATGAATGAGCTTTCAAGCATCATCTAAAGGTAGACAGGATAGGAGCTAACCAGACAAGCTGGGGAAAGGGAGTTCCAGAGGATGGGAGAGGTTCTGGTGAAGTCCTGAAGGTGAGCATGGGAGGAGCTAACAAGGGGACTACAGAGCAAGATATCTCGAGATGAGGTTGTTCAATATGGGGTATAGTCAATATGTATTTTCAGGCAGAGCCACTGGTTGGCTGACGGTGGCCACATGACAACCTTCCCCACAAAGACTCCCCCATGACTCAATTCTCCTCTTCGCATAATGGAGTCTGGAGTGGTGACAGGTGATTTTAGGCATTATTTATGATTAGACATAAACTGGTTATAGAAAAGCCAACATGGCTTACAGAGATAGATCTGATGCTGCTGAGCATGAATAAAAGAAAGGAAACATATGAACCTCAGGTGTAAAGGTTTTTTTCAATGAAAAACAGTTCTTGGAGCCCACATATTCTCTACTCACATTAACATGGCAGAATGATAGGGAGATGCTATATGTGACCTCAAGCAACAAAGTATTCAACCTTCGGATACATGCATGGAAGCCAGTTTGTTCCTGTCTGCCTAGTCACTTTGTGACCTACATGGGACAGTCGGGATGTGGACTCTAGCCAAAAGCCTTTTGCAGTTTTATCAGATGGGGCGACTTATCCACAAAATGCAGAATCAGCAGAAGTATCCCAAAAGACCAGGATGGGATACATTTGCTAAATTACATTCCCTTCATGCTAAATCGTGTTTATTTCCACTGGGGATGTCATGGAAAATTAAACAAGCTGTGTATCCTACTGGTCTAAACGCCTGTGTTCTTTGACACTGTAGTGGCTGACATTCGCATGGCCCCTCTCCCGCTCCCTCCTTCATGACCCCGGTTTCTTTCTCAGAGATCTGCAATTTCCTGCTGGATCTTCAGTTTTATTTTAGGATACTTTTCGTCCGTCTGTGAACCTTTCACAGTTCATCCCTAGTGTCTGATAAAGGGAAAGAATCCATTATTTATAAGCTGAGTTTAATTAGAATTTTCTGTAGATCTCAATAAAAGATACAGACTCATAAAGTGATCTGCTACATTTCCGCTGGAAGCAGATGAAACAAGGTAATCTCCTGGGTTTAGATAGAAAGCGAAGATCTGTACCTCCACAGCGATAATTGGGACTATAAAAATTATCAAGGTTAAAACTGGAGTTTTTAAACTAAAAGTAGAGTTTGACGGCAAAGTCAAATTTTCTATCTCACAATCACTAGAAGGCCCATAGAAGTATCATTCCTAAGAACTGCAGCAGTAGGCAGTATGGTGATGTAGATTGAATAAATAAAAAGCATAGAATCCACTCCCCACAGGTTGATTTTATCAACATATAGATAAATAATTACCCATTCGTCAATCAGACAGGATACCTCCCAAACTCAGGACAGTCAATATGAAAAAAAGTTTTGGGTGGTGGAAAAAAGAGATGTCCCAGAAAACCAATAGGAAGGGTCAACCACGGTATATAGTATCAAAAGGTAGCTTTAGAGTTACAAAATGTAAAAGTGAGTCCACTTAGAATGTCACAGTGACACAATTGTGGACACCATCCCCCTGGTGTACCCAGCAGTAAAAACCACACATACAAAAATTTGACAACGTTGTCACAATATGGCGCCAATTTCGGGGCCCCACACATACATACACATACATCGACCAGCTAAAGAAAAGATGGTGCTGCTAATTCAAATTTAAACTAAAGATAAGGCTTAATCCTGTATATTCAATCGTAGTGAAACTACACATGCTGCATGTCCATGTGCTGGGCTTGTGCAAATGTTGTGTAGAAAGATTGCATCGACAGGCGATTTAAACACTTAACGCTGTAAGGAGGGGTCCGTAGCCTGAGTTGCAATGTCGATCGAGATTTATAAGAGCTGTCTGTCCACCAATGGGTATATGACATAAAAGGGGATATCACTGGATGAATGAATATTACTTCAAACCTATACATAGGTTGATTATTTTGCACATATGTGGGCTACAGTGTCCCTTTGGCCAAATAAGGCATATCAAGCAGTTGACAGTTCGAATAGATCCACTAAGTATCAACAGGTAGTTAGAGAGGGAAGGGAAAAGGAGGGGAGGAAATATGGTTTGCCCGGAGGCTCTCACCACTCCGGTATAGGGGCTGCTTCAGCCGATGGTACATAGAGTCCGTTCCCCTCTGAAGTTGGCCTGTGGATAAGTTCTGTATTAGCATGTGGCTGGATGCCAATAATGTCCATCAGCGTATTGCGGTGGCAGTCTGGTGTGGAGCGGCTGTGTTCAAAGACTTCCGGTCAGGTGTCAGAGAGACTGGCTACAGTGGCTCATAGGTAAATGCAAAGGCAGACATTCAGTTCCTATGGAGATGGCAATACGAGATTACCTCGCACATTAGCTGGAGCGCATGGTAGAGCGTGAGGCAGAGATGGCGCTGCCTACGTCAACGCGCTTCGCACGTGACCATGCTAGAATTACTGCCCGTGATTGGGCGTTCACAGAGATACCTGACTTGTATGGGACAATTGCTGTTTGCGTGCGTTGTGGGGACCAACGCATGTGTTCGCCTTTGCGCATGAGCACGAAATTTATAAACTTACACATATATATATATATATATATATATATATATATATATTAGAGCTGCACAATTAATCGTTAAAAAAATCGTGATCTCGATTCACCCTCTCTGACGATCTCTCCTGCAAAGTTTGACGATTCTTTCATATAAACAAGTGGAGAGACTTGTCTGCTCACTCAGCTGTCAAAAGAAAGCATCCGGGCATTCTGCCAAGTCTTTAACTTGATACATTTTAACTAAGCTTCCTTCTTAGATCAAAGGGAGAAAACTTCTGTATAAATAAATAATCTGGGCAATCTGCCAAGTTTTCCACAACGTGTAAATGCAGGAAGTTTAACCACTTAAAGTCTAAATCTTTTTCTGACACTTCTTTCTTACGTTAAAAAGAATATTTTTTGCTAGAAAATTACTTGGAACCCCCAAACATTATATTATATATATATTTTAGGAGAGACCCTAGGGAATAAAATGGCAATTGCTGCAATATTTTATGTCACCGTCAGACGGCTCAAAAAACCAGCCACTCGGTTATTAGAAGCAGCGGGAGGGGATGTCCCCTCCCTCCCGCCGCCTTTCGTGCGAGATCCCGAGCTACTAGCCGGCACATTCACTAGTTGGAGACCCAAAGAAAGCCTGAATTGGCTTTGATCGGGTCTCCGTTATAGTAACCCGGAAGCGATGACATAATTTCCGGTTTAACTGGCTGTCATCGGCGCCATTTTTTGAAAATCGATGCTTTCAAGTGCAAAGGTGGTCATTTGGGGTCTTATAGACCCCCAGATCTCTCCATAAAGAGTACCTGTCACAAGGATTAAAGCATGACATGTTTGGTATCTATTTACTTGGTGTGACATCATCTTTTATATTTTACAAAAAAAATGGGTTATGTATTTTTTTTTAATATAAAAATTATTAAAAAGTGTATTTTTTTCCCCAAAAACTGCGTTTGAAAAACTGCTGCGCAAATACCGTGTGACATAAACAAAATAGCAAAACCCACCAATTTATTCTCTAGGGCCTCTGATTTAAAAAAAAAATATATAATATTTGGGTCTTCTAACTAATTTTCTAGCACAAAAAAATTGGATTTTTACATGTAAACAAAAAGTGCCAGAAAAATCCTGGTCTTCAAGTGGTTAAAGTGGTTGTAAAGGCAGAAGGTTTTTATCTTAATGAATTCTATGCATTAAGACAAAGCCTTCTGTGTGCAGCGCCCCCCCCCACCCAATACTCACCTGAGCCCCATCTCTATACAGCGATGACAACAAGTCCCTCGGCTGTCCAGGACTCTCCTTGCTGATTGGATGAGACACAGCAGCAGCGCCAATGGGTCCCGCTGCTGTCAATTAAACTCAGTTAGCCAACCAGGAGAGAGAGGAGATGGGGCCAGGCCGCAGCTCCGTGTCTGAATGTATACATAGAGCTGCAGCTCGGCTTGGGTGCCCCCATAGTAAGCTGCTTGCTGTGGAAACACTCAACAAGAGGGAGGGGCCATGAGCTACAGTGAGGGATCTGAGAAGAGGAAGATCTGATCTGCTCTGTGTAAAACCACTGCAACAGAGCAGGTAAGTACAATATGTTTGTTATTTTAATAGAAAAAAAAAAAAAAACAGACTTTACAATCACTTTAAGTAAATGGTAAGGCATTGTTAAACGCACGGCGATTTACTTCGGCAGAATGGCACTGGTGGGCAAAAGGGCATACAGGTACACCCCCTTTAAGAAGCGGTGCTGTGGGCGCATGCGCGTCCGCCGCTGTCTCCTTGTCCACCGGGTGCCCGCGATCGTGTCACAGAGAGGTAGAATGGGGAGATGCTTTTGTAAACAAAGCATTTCCCCATTCTGCCTAGTGACAGGACAGAGATCACTGCTCTCATCGAGAGCAGTGATCGCTGTCATGTGAGGTGTAGTAGCCCCTCCCCCCCAGTTAGAATCACTCCCTAGGACACACTGCCAGTGTCATTTACACAGTAATCAATGCATTTTTATAGCACTGATCGCTGTATAAATGACAATGGTCCCAAAATAGTGTCAAAATCTGTCCACCATAATGTCGCAGATCGCCGCCATTACTAATAAAAAATAAATAAAAATAAAAATGCCATAAAACTATCCCCTATTTTGTAGATACTATAACTTTTGCGCAAACCAATCCATATACGCTTATTGCGATTTTTTTTTACCAAAAATATGTAGAAGAATACATATCGGCCTAAACTGAGGAAAAAAATTGTTTTCTTTATATATTTTTGGGGTATATTTATTATAGCAAAAAGTAAAAAATATTGCGTTTTTTTTTCAAAATTGACGCTTTTTTTTGTTTATAGCGCAAAAAATAAAAATCGCAGAGGTGATCAAATACCACCAAAAGAAAGCTCTATTTGTGGGAAAAAAAGGACGTCAATTTTGTTTGGGTACAACGTCGCACGACCGCGCAATTGTCAGTTAAAGCGACGCAGTGCCGAATCACAAAAAGTGCTCTGGTCAGGAAGGGGGCTGAAGTGGTTAAAGATTGATGCATATGAAAAAAAAAAAAATTCTCCACTTGGTCAAACACTCATCCCCAGCTAGCTTTTTGGACAATTATGAGTTTTTTCCCCTTTCATAGGGTCCTCGCTGTTCTGTTTCCTCCTGTCCGAACATCTCCAAAGTTAGATTGCTGTACTGTATAAATCTGACCCCGATTCTGTAGAATGAGGCGGCAGTGTCACTTGTTGGCAAACAATGGAGGCCTCTGTTGGGTACCCTTACGTAGACAGAAGTTTGGATAGGAGGACACCCTATTGTAGCGCCCACAATGGACATGTTTTTAGTCTCACAAAACACTGCTGCCCATCACAGTGAAGCAATAACGAACCATAAAACTTCTGAACCCGCCTCAGAGAATACCTGGCAAGACACCACGCAGCCCAATTAATGTTCCTCGTTAGACTCAAACTGGCTACACGGGCTGTCTGAACCGGCCTTTGCCGCAGCCTTATCTAGGGCTGGCACCACAACAAAACAACCAGCCCAAACGTTATGGAGGAGACCTCTGGCATTGTGAAGGTTGACCTCTGGCTTTGGCCTTAGTACAATCAAGTTACTCAGTGTGGCTGAACGCTTCACTGGGATCGAGCTGGCAGGGCAATGCTGCTTTGCTAGAGGGAAGGAATTTTTTTTTTTTTTTTTTCTTATAAAGTTTGTAAAATATTTACATACCAGACCTTTTATTTATTTCAAGCGCCGGCTTTGTTCCGAAGTTCTCCCAGCAGTACCCTGTTGTATGATTATTTGCAGCATAATAAACTGCTCATTGTTCAGATAAAAAAAAAAAAAAAAAAAGAAGTTATAATTTTTCTTGCCCTGGCAAAGGCTCAGCAATCAATTAAGAAACCGGAGCTAGTCTTCGAATTCTTAGGTTTCTGCATTCTTTGATACTGCTCCTTTACCGAACACTCATTTACATTGTTATGTCCTGTTTCCACATGACTCACCCCTGAAGTGTGCGATGATGGGACTTTCACATCGTCTGCAAGCTCTGCTAAATTGAGCATATCTGACTGTATGAACAAAAACAAAATAAAAAGCTTTATTTAAACCAGGGTGCATTACGAGAAACGAAAGACGGCCTAAACCAACTCAGACAAGCTGCTTTATGAATAGGGGGGGGCGAAAAAATCAGTTTGACGCCAACAATAAACATTAATCTCCTGGATGAATCATGGTATCCGATTGCCTGATGTGCCACTTTGTGTTGGTCTATCACATAAAATCCTAATAAAATACAATTTTTGGTTGCAACATGACAAAATGTGGAAAATTTCAAGGGTTATGAATACATTTTCAAGTGTCCCTAAAATTGTTTATTAACAACTTGACCTGAAAACGTACCCCCCTTCACGACCAGGCCATTTTTTGCGATAAGGGACTGCGTTATTTTAACTGACAATTGCGCAGTCGTGCGACACTGTGCCCAAATAAAATTTATGTCATTATTTTCCCACAAATAAAGCTTTCTTTCGGTGGTATTTGATCACCACTGTTTTTTTTTTTTTTTTGCGCACTATAAATAAAAAAAAAACTACCGTTTTGAAGAAAAAAAATTATATTTTTTACTTTCTGCTATAAAACACGTCCAATTAAAAAATAATCAAATTTCTTCATAAATTTAGGTCAATGTTTATTGCTACATATTTTTGGAAAAAAAAAATTCCAATAAGCATATACTGATTGGTTTATGTGAACGTTATAGCGTCTACAAACTATGGTATATATTTATGGATTTTTGTATTTTTTTTTTATACTAGTCATGGTAGGGATCAGCAATTAATAGCGGCGGCCAATTGGACACTAACTGACACTTCTGATACCTTGCGGGAACCAGTAAAACGAATATAGTGATCAGCGCTAAAAATATCCACTGTCACTGTACTACTGAGGGGTGAAACATCTAGGGCGATCAAAGAGTTAAAGGTGTGTCTAAACTGTCTACATGCTTTTACTAGGGAATGTGGTGGATTTTATTACCTGCTTTGCAGCAACACAAAATTTGTCCCTTCCCCCCTGTCAAGACAGGCAGAGCTCCAATCTGTGTCTCTGCCCGACGATCAGCGAGTGCCAGAAGACTTTGTGCTAGAAGGTTTGAGACTTGTCTCTGTGCTGTTTGGTGTATTGTAAGTGGGATACTTTGTGGCATTTGCCTAGTAATTGCTTTCTTCTGGAGACTTGATCATGCAGCCCATCTTTCTTCAAGTGCCTCCTTAGGCTCGATTCACACCTATGCATGTTGCTTTTGAGCGTTTTTGGAGGGTTTTTTTCATGCTTGCCATGTTTTTGAGCAGCGTTTTTGTAGCGTTTTTACGGCGTTTTTGCCGCGTTTTGCGTTTTTTTTTTTTTTACAGTTTTTTTTTGACTGTATACAGTCAAAAAAAAAAAAAAAAAAAACACGGCAAAAACGCATCAAAAACGCTGTAAAAACGCTGCACTTGCGGTTTTGATGCTTGTCCATTGAATTCTATTACATGCAAAACGCTGCATTTTGCATGAAAAAAAGTCCCTGACCCTTTCCAAAAATGCAGAGGTACAAAAAGGCATTGATGTGAACATGTTCCATAGGAACCCAAAATGCAAAATGCATCAAAAAACGCGCTAGTGTGAATGGAGCCTTATTGTACATCTTGAAACAGCCACACCATATGTTTTCAGAGAGTCCTGTATTTCACCTGAAGTTATTTGTGGGTGGGTTGTGCCTTGAAAAAGTATTCACACCCCTTGAAATTTTCCACATTTTGTCATGTTACAACCAAGAACATAAATGTATTTTATTGGGATTTTATGTGATGGACCAACACAAAGGGGCACAGCATTGTGAAGTTAAAGCGAAATGATAAATGGTTTTCAATTTTTTTTTACAAATAAATATCTGAAAAGTGTGGTGTGCATTTGTATTCAGCCCCCTTTATTCTGATACCCCTAACTAAAATCTAGTGGAATCAATTGCCTTTAGAAGTCAACTAATTGGTAAATAGAGTCCACCTGTGTGTAATTTAATCTCACTAAAAATACAGCTGTTCTGTGAAGCCCTCAGAGGTTTGTTAGAGAACATTAATGAACAAACAGCATCATGAAGGCGAAGAAACACAGCAGACAAGTCAGGGATAAAGTTGTGGAGTTTAAAGCAGGGTTAGGTTGTAAATAAATATCTCAAGTTTTGAACATCTCACAGAGCACTGTACAATCCATCATCGGAAAATAGAAAGAGTATGGCACAACTGCAAACCTACCAAGACATGGCCGTCCACCTAAACTGACAGGTCGGGCAAGGAGAGTATTAATCAGAGAAGCAGCCAAGAGGCCCATGGTAACTCTGGAGGAGCTGCAGAGATCCACAGCTCAGGTGGGAGAATCTGTCCACAGGACAACTATTAGTCGTGGACTCCACAAATCTGGCCTTTATTGAAGAGTGGCAAGAAGAAAGACATTGTTGAAAGAAAGCCATAAGAAGTCCCATTTGCAGTTTGTGAGAAGCCATGTGGGGGACACAGCAAACATGTAGAAGAAGGTGTTCTGGTCAGATGAGACCAAAATGTTACTTTTTGGCCTAAAAGCAAAACACTTGTGTGGCGGAAAACTAACACTGCACATCACCCTGAACACACCAACCCTACCGTGAAACATGGTGGTGGCAGCTTTCAAGTTGTGGGGATGCTTTTATTCAGCAGGGACAGGGAAGCTGGTCAGAGTTGATGGGAAGATGGATGGAGCCAAATACAGAACAATCTTAGAAGAAAACCTGTCTGCAAAAGACTTAAGACTGCGGCGGAGGTTCATCTTCCAGCAGAACAACGACCCTAAACATACAGCCAGAGCTACAATGGAATGGTTTAGATCAAAGCATATTTTTATGTTAGAATGGCCCAGTCAAAGTCCAGACCTAAATCCAAATGAGAATCTGTGGCAAGACTTGAAAATTGCTGTTCACAGATGCTCTCCATCCAATCTGACAGAGCTTGAACTATTGTCATGACCTTGCAGTAATACATTCATGACCTGTCTGTCTCTTGCCTGGTCTGTGTATCAGCCTTGAGGTTTGTACTCTCACACCTGCATGCTTAAGTAATCTTCCCTCTGTGTGGCTCCACCCTAGCCTCAACAGGAACCACTATTTAACACCGTATTCTCCAAGCCTGCCTTATTGTGTGTTTGGCTTCCTGTTTGCCGTGTGCTCTAAGTTTGTCTCTGTTACCGATCTTGGCGCGTTCTCAACTATCCCTGTTTGCCTGTGACCCTGACCTTTGGCGTGTTCTCTGTTATCCTTGTCTGCTAGTCGCCCCGACATTTGGCTATCTCCTTACTATTCCTTGCTGTCCTGGGCTGCTGTTTCCTCTCCATCCTCCTGTAGCCTACCTTAAGCGTGAGCTGGGAGACCCTGGGGGCCGCAACCTGGAGCCAGTTGCAGCCCAGTCCATCCTTACCACTAGAGGCTCTGGTGAACACCAACTAGCTCTTAGACTCCGCGCCCTGGGGAATCTCTGCTCTAACTCACTGTGGGATCCGTGTTGGTGCTCCAGGGGACCTGCCTTCCTGAACCACCCCGAGTTCCATCTGCAGCAGTCAGCCTTAGGGTCCACTATCATAGCGGTGCACTCCTGACCCCAACGGGGTGCATCTGTCACCTGGATACAGGTGACCTGACAACTATTTTGCAAAGGAGAATGGGCAAAAATGTCCCTCTCTAGATGTACAAAGCTGGTAGAGACATCCCCAAAAAGACTTGCAGCTGTAATTGCAGTGAAAGGTGGTTCTACAAAGTATTGACTCAGGGGGGCTGAATACAAATGCACACCACACTTTTCACATATTTATTTGTAAAGAAATTGTAAAAACATTTATCATTTTCCTTCCACTTCACAATTATGTGCCACTTTGTGTTGGTCTATCACATAAAATCCCAATAAAATACAATTTTTGGTTGCAACATGACAAAATGTGGAAAATTTCAAGGGTCATGAATACATTTTCAAGGCACTGTATATAGGGCAGCACAAAACCTATAGTGTATTTAGGTTTTGTGCTGCCCTAGGCTTGACTAAACTCGTGCACCCCCTAATTTAAATATGACCCACTCCTTGCTGTTTAAGACCGGCCGAGTGGGGACACTAGTTCTGAGGGCCGGGGGGGGGGGGGTCAATGGATTCCCTTAATTTGCATAGATTTCCTCTCACTTCCTGTTTGGCTATGGGGCAGGAAGTGAAGGGAAATCTCTGTAATGGGACAGGGATGGTAAAAAATAAACTGACAGGGGCTATAACCCTCCCTTATACTATCCAAAATGAAAAAAAAAAAAAAAGTGTTGCCTATAGTTCTACTTTAAGCACAAATTTCTGATAATTTTATGAAGAGGACTAAGAACATATAACCATGCCAATGGTGCAGCAGAAAACATAGCACAGTGAGGAAGGTTTGTGGTCCAGGATGATAGGACAGTCAAAATTAGAAGCACCCCCCCCCCCCCCCCCCCCAAGTTGCGGAATGCTGGCCGCCCGCATACCAGAAGCAGTGCAGCCGCTTAATGGGGGCGCTAATCTAATTTGCCTCTCAGCCCAGTCCGCCCCATTAGACTGGTGCTACACTAACAGTGTAGCGCAGCTGGCGGGGACTTTGCCCGTGCTGCCCCCCTGCAAAGTGCTACCCTAGGCCTGGTGTATATATATATGATTCTGCGCTGTGGCAGTAAAGAAAAAATCTGAAAATTAAGTCCTGCTAGATGACTTCAGGCTGGCCTCTTTTGCAGGTATAGCTATATAAAATATTAAAAATAAGTGCCTATACTGTTTAAAATCCAGTAATACACTGTCTAACCCTGCTCTGCACATGCTCAGTTGCTCTCTATTTTTGGCATTGTGCTGAAAATCAGAGCCGCTAGAGGCCGATCTGCTAAAGCCTAAAGATTTACTGCTGCTCATGGGCTCTGGACTTCAGCAAAATGGCAGCCTCCAGCAAAAAGAAACAGGAACAATGCTGGATGCAATTTCCAGCACACACTAATTTTGGTAACATAATTATTAACCACTTCCCGCCCGCGCTATAGCCGAATGACAGCTACAGCGCAGTCCTTAATTGTTGGGAGGGAGTCAACAGACGTCCTTCCGTGTATGAGCTGCCTGCGGGGCATGTGCGGCGTGCTCTGTGATCACCGAGTCAATGAGACAGCTGATCACGTGATGTGAACAAAACATCGGTAATTGGCTTTTTGTCCGTGAGCAAAAAAAAAAAAAAAGCTGATCACCAGCTTCTGTCAAAGGGACAGCGGTCCTGAACAGTGAGAGCCACCGCTGCCTCATCTTTGCCCATCAGTGCCACCTGCCAGTGCATATCAGTGCCGCCAATCAGTGCCACCCATCAGTGCTGCCCAGTGTCACCTACCAGTGCCACCTATCAGTGCCCTTCCAATGCCCTTCAGTGCTGCCCATCAGTGCCACCTATCAGTGCCCACCAGTGCCGCCTCATCAGTGCCACCTATCAGTATCCATTAGTGTCACCTTATCAGTGCAGCCTATCCGCGCAGCCCATCAGTGCCACCTTATCAGTGCCCATCAGTGCAGCCTATCAGTTCAGACTCATCAGCACACATCAATGAAGGAGAAAAATGACCTATTTGCAAAATTTTATAACAAACTATAAAACTGTTTTGTTTTTTCAAAATTTTCTGTTTTTTTTAGTTTTTATTTATAGCAAAAAATTCAAAACCCAGCAGTGATTAAATAAATTAAAAGAAAGCTCTATTTGTGGGGAAAATGATAAAAATTTCATTTGGGTAAAGTGTAGCATGATCACGCAATTGTCAGTCAAAGAGTGACAGCACTGAAATCTGAAAATTGGCCTGGTCAGGAAGGGGGTTTAAGTGCCCGGTAAGCAAGTGGTTAATGTGGAATATTCCATTAAATTTTAAAGTTGTTATGGGTAAAGTTCTACTTTAAGATTTGGTTAACACAAATTAAAAATTAAAGGAGCTGTGCGCTCCTTATATCACAGTCCGCAAAGCCCCTGTTAAATCAGAGTCCGCAGAGCCCCCCTCTATATCAGAGTTCGCAGAGCCTCCCACTTACATCAGAGTCCGCAGAGCCTCCCGCTTACATCAGAGTCCGCAGAGCCTCCCGCTTACATCAGAGTTTGCAGAGCCCCCTCTTACATCAGAGTCCGCATAGCCCCCCTCTTACATCAGGGACCATATAGCCAACCTCTTACATCAGGGTCCACATAGCCCCCCTCTTACATCAGGGTCCACACAGCCAACCTCTTACATCAGGGTCCACATAGCCCCCCTCTTACATCAAAGCCTGCAGAGCCCTCCTTACATCACAGTCCGCAAAGCCCCCCTACATCAGACTCCGCAGAGCCCCCCCTTACATCAGAGTTCACAGAGCCCCCCTTACATCACAGTCCGCAAAGCCCCCCTTACATCACAGTCCGCAGAGCCCCCCTTACATCACAGTTCACAGAATTTCACTGTAAGGGGGAGCTCTGTGGACTCTAATATAAAGAGGAATTCTGGTGGAAGGAGTGTTCTGGGAAACCTGATTTAAGGGGGTGCTTTGATGTAAGGGGGAATGCTGTGGACTCTGGTGTAAAGGGGAACGCTGATGTAAGGAGGTCTCTGCTCACCAAAGCCCCCTTTACATCAGAGTCTGCGGAGCACCCCTTAAATCTGAGGTCCTCTTACATTATTGTACTGATTCAGCAGGAGATAGAAAGGAGAGGGTGAATGGATGGATGATGAACTCACCCCAGGAACAAAGGAGGCTCATGCAACCTGCATATCCTCCACATTCATTCTCCATGCTGTTCCTGGCTGCTGGGCTTCCCTTTTTTGAGCACAGCAGTGCCGGGAATTGGAGTGTGGGCCAGGCCGCGGGCACACACAGGAGGACAGGGGCGGGAGAAGCAGGAGGAGTAGATCTAGCTCTCTCTCTCAGCGAGTGGGCTGTCAGTTATGGCTCTGGGCAGTGTAAGAGAGAGTGCAAAAGTTCTCTTTTGAGGATTACTGTATTGTGTGCATAAGTCCTGATGAAGCTAAATCTTGGAGAAACGCGCTGACACATGAAGACTTTATCATCATTGAAATTATCAAGCAAAATTATGTCAATTGCTTTATATGTACAGTTAATCCGATAAGCACCATGATACCTGTTTTTTATGGAATTTCCTTAATTTGAATAAATAAAATAAATATGTATAATAAAATGTATGATTTTATATAAGACTAAATGCTTGGCTAGTTCTTGGTTTAGTGGTAGCATAATGCACTACAGAGTTCCAAAAACATTTAATTCTGGGGCAGGACCAAAAAGAAAGTTGCATTTAAGTCCCGCGAAAGTCGCACTAGTGTGACCCGAGGCTAAGGGGGAAAAGTAGACCTTAGAGTAGGTTTTTATTGCTATGTACCCACTAGGGAGATCGCTTCTCACAATCTGTTTTAGTGACAGGTGGTCACAGACAAGAAGTGAGGGCCATGGCAATAGAAACCCAACAGAGGTTTTCACCAATCTCTTACTCTATTTAAAGTGGACCTCGGCTGGAGGTCCACTTTAAAAAATGACAGGTATGCGTACAGCAAGAAAAAATAAAGGCATATTTATATTGGTTGAAAACTACATTTATTTTTTAAGCGCCTCACTAAGTCTTCAGTCAAAATATGGAAGGGAAATTCCCTAAGCAGAGACCAGGCCCTATTTCCTCATTTTGTAATCTCACGTTAAGGGGGCATGTATATATATATATATATATATATATATATATATATATATATATATATATACATACACACAGCAGTTAATCTGACATCACCAGACATCTTCACGTTTTAAATGACAGTCATTGATTCACCACCAGTGAATGTTTGCTGAAAGTCACATCCACTACTTTATAAATATGTCTGTAGGTGTTGTTTGTTACTAGAGGGGAATGTACAGCTGAAAGTGAAAAGTGCTCACCTCCTCCTGGTTTATACATCCTTTATATACCCGTACTGAAACAAATATTTATTTTCGAGAGTGATATGACTCCTCTGGTTCTGTGGTAAGCAGAGGTAGAGCTGGGGTCAATATGCAAACTGATTTCTTTATTACTGTTGGAAGTGAACTGTGCTTGAACAAAGTAAAAAAAAAAAAAAGTTTTTTTTTTAATTTCTTTTTTTTTTCTTCCAAACGCTTGAATAAACGTTCAACCAGATGATAGTGCTTCAGCAAAAAATAAGACAACTAAGTGGATTCAGTCGACAGTTTGTTAAATGGGCATGCATATTGTGTTTATATATATATATATATAGTGCTTTTGTACATATTGTCAGGACTTAAAATATAATTAAAACAAATATTTTTCTTTCTTTTTTTTTTTTTTAATTACTCATGGCATAGTGTCAATCAATATTATACAGGCGTCTATCTCGCCTTTAATCTCTTGTTTACAGACGTCAATGAATCATCAGAGCAAAGACTCTTCCCTTATCAGATGGCTCAAAACCACGCTTTAATGAATGCAAAAGGAGCCGCAAAGATTTGGTGGCGCTATGAGGTCTCTTAAGTTACCAACAGTGCTTTGGGAATCATTTGTCACTTGCAAATAGGTACATGAATCTGGGGCACACACCGAATGTGGAAGGGCACAGGGACCGGAGAACCCAAAAGGACACTCGCCCTCAGTGCAACTGTGATTTTTCCCCACCGCTGCACCTGTCAGTCCAATGGCGGGGGAGGAGGGGGTGGGGGGGGGTAATGGAGCCTGATGGGGATTCACAGACAGTTACCTTCAGGGTCCACTCCCCCTGTGGTTGACAGCAGGCAGTAGAAGGACTCTAAGCCAGTAAACAGTCTCAGCTTCCTCATCAGACTCCAACCACGGCAGCATCACTGGTTGCCAGGAAATTGTCTTGTCTGCTAAACACTCAAGGCCAAGAGTTCAGCTGCCCCATACTGCAAAAACCCAGGCAGCGAGAGTGGGGGTGAAGCAAAAGGAGTGGAGGTGGAACAGTCTTCCAAGTGGGGTTGTGGTTTCTTGGACAGCTTTGGAGGTGGAGCTGAGGTTTCTTGGACAGTTCTGGAGGTTGAGCTGGAGTTCTTGGGCATCTATGAAGGTGGTGCTGGGGTTTCTTGGGCAGCTTTAGGGGTGGTGCTGGGGTTTCTTGGGCAGCTCTGGAGCTAGAGCTGGGGTTCTTTGGCATCTCCAGAGGTGGTGCTAGGGTTTCTTGAGCATGTCTAGAGGTGAAGCTAAGGTTTCTGTAGCTTCCTGGAGCAGAAAAACAAAATATGTGCCACTCCAGGCATGATGAAGGCCATAAAGAACTACCAACATTAAAGTGGTTTTAAAGGCTCAAGGTTGTTTGCATGAAGGTAAAACATCTTCTGTGTGCAGCAGCCTCCACCAATACTCACCTGAGCTCCCTCTTGGTCCGGCGATGTGCATGAGAGCTGAGCCTCTCCTTCCTCATTGGCTGAGACAACAGCATTGGCTACTGTTATTCACAGCCGATGAGCCAATGAGGAGAGAGCAGGGGGTGGGGCCAAGCCACGTCTCTGTGTATCTTATGGACGCATAGAGTGGGGGCTCAGGAGCGAGCAAGCACCAGTGCCCCCAGAGCAAGTGGCTAGCTATTAGGGGCACTGGCTAAAGAGGAGGAGCAAGGAGTGCCGGCGAGGGACCCTAAAAGAGGAGGATCGGGGTTGCTCTGTGCAAAAGTACTGCACAGAGCAGGTAAGTATAAGACGTTTGTTGTTATTTCTTTTACATGAACCTTTAAATGTCACTTAAAGATAAAAAGCCTTTAGGGTGCAGCTCCCCCCATTCCTCTTGTACTTACAAAGTCCAGAAATCAGGAAAGAGAAGGGAGGCATCACCGCTCCAGGAGGATTGACCAAAAGTAAATCTCTTCACCGGTTAAGAAGCCACAGGTGCAGGCAATGCATATAGCAAATAGATAAAAAGTGGTTCTGGACAGCCACACTGCGAATATGCCTTTTATTCAAAAACGAAAAACAAAAATACATATCGTTAGATCAGCTATGATTAAGCACTACATATAGTGTGAAACGCGTTAGCTCTTTTGTTCTGCTGTGGCATGTATTTTTGTTTGTAGTTTTTTAATAAAAGGCATATTCGGAGTGCGGCTGTCCAGAACCCCTTTTTATCTATTTCCCCTTGTACTTACCAGAGCTCGATCTCAATCCAGCGATGTGCACGAGAGCACCAGTTCTCTCACTCCTCATTGGCTCAGAGACATCAGCGGGAGCCTTTGGCTCCCACTGCAATCAATCACAGTCAGTGAGAAGGGAGTGGGGGTGGGGCCAAGCCATGTTCTGTGTGTCAATAGACATGGGAGCGGGCCCTATAGAAAGCGTCTTGCTATGGTGGGCACTTGTCAGTGGGGGGGAGCCAGGAGCGCTGGCGAGGGACCCTAGAAAAGTTGGATCGGAGCTGCTCTGTGCAAAACCATTGCACAGAGCAGGCAAGTATGACATGTTTGTTATTAAAAAAAAAAAAATCAAGAGTTTACAATCACTTTATTACACATTCTTATTAAAAAGGAACTACTGGTAGGTCTTTACCCAAAATGAGTATTTTTGGAAGGTCATTATGAGTTCTCTCATACTAAGAAATCTTAGACAACACTATAGAGATATTTCAATATCTCACCTTCTGCTGCTACCAGATACAGAACTTGCTTTATCTTCAGTCACTTCCTGAGTTCAGTTAGTGTGCTGACACTATTGTGATAAATAAGAATTATTGCAACATCTCCAATTTCATTACCTCAAATAAAGTTCCTTGTCTTTAAAAAGACCATTTCTCAGTTAGCCGTTTTTGATGAGGTAGGCTTTGTAGCATGTCACATTAGGGAACACATTGTGTTGCATAAGCACCTGCGGTTGGTGATTAACTGCATCGTAATGTTTACCCAGCTAAAAAAAAAAAAAAAAGTTCTAAATACATTCTTTGCACAGCAATAAACAATCTTAACAATCCAACTAAAAAAAATAATGTATCCCCCATGTGGGGGCACCAGCAATAAATGATAATTTAGCTTTGTGTAGAAAAGCTCCCAATGCCAATGTAAATACATAAACTTCCCCTGTCTGCTCAAAATTGATGTTTCTGGCATTGCATGCATGTCTGATGTCAGATTTGATGGTGGTTGGGCAATGCAGGCACAATAATCCCGCACAAGTCCAATTGTTCTGGAATGTCCACAGAAGCTTCAAAAATGCGGTCAAATTTAGAAAAATGAAGTCAAAAGTTGTCTATTTCCTATCTCAAAAAGATGGGGGTGTATACGGTCTTGTGACTGCAGTCCTATGTAGGCATCTCTGAGCTAAAAGCATTTGCAGTTTTTTAAAGTGGTTGAGAAAATTGAGTACTGTCCATGATACTTTTTTTATTTTCACTAACATACAATTTTCCAGGACAAGCTTTCGGGGGGGTGGGGGGTGTCCCCTTCTTCAAGGTCCAAGCAGTACTGATTCACAATTTTTTAGCAGAATGTTAAAAAAAAAATAAATAAATACAAATCTCAGGGATAGGAGAAGAAAAAAAAGAAAAAAAAAGAAAAACAAACACATACTGATAAAGATAGCAGCAGAGTTAGTGAGGCTAAGACAGAGGGAGAGCTATAGACTGGAGGGGGGATGCTAGTCACAGAGGGGGTTGTAAAACTTTAGTATAATGGGTAAGGCCTCATGCACACGAGACGCTGATGCAAACTCTGCTGAACACATGTTTTTAAAAGCTGAAACCTGCGTTTAGAAACGCCCATTTTGCCACGTTTGCACGCCGCGTTTAGCTGCGTTTGCATCTAGAAGCGTCTGCAGAGCAGAGAATGACATTTTGCAACCCAAATTTGGGGCCCTGTATCTCGGGGCCACTTAGTGCTAGGAACCCTAAATTTGGTATGCTAACACAGTAGGACTAACACTATAACATATCCATATATTTGGGGTTCCTAGTACCAAGTGGCCCCGAGATATGGAGCCCCAAATTCGGGTTGCAAAATGTCAAGCACTTCTGCAGCAGAGAATGACATTTTCAGACCTACATTTGGGGCCCCATATCTCGGGGCTACTTGGTACTAGGAACCCCAAATTTGGATATGTTATAGTGTTAGTCCTACTGTGTTAGCATACCAAATTTAGGGTTCCTAGCACTAAGTGGCCCTGAGATACAGGAACCCCAAATTTGGATATGTTGTAGTGCTAGTTCCACTGTGTTAGCACACCAGATTGGGGTTCCTAGCACTAAGTGGCCCCGAGATATGGGGCCCCAAAGTCAGGTCGGAAAATGTCATTCTCTGCTGCAGAAGTCGGGTCATAAAATGTTCCTTTAAAAACACTTATTAACGCAAACGCGGCTAAACGCGGTAGCGGCGTTTAGCCGCGTTTGGCATCTGAAACATGGAAAACTTTTGCGCCTGAACCCATTTTTTTGCTTCTGGAAAAACAAGGTTAAACGCAACTGCCTAAAAACGCCAAAAAACGACACTGTGTACATGGACACATAGGATAACATTGAATGGGTTTAGGGGCAGTTAAAAAAAGTGTCCAACTGCCTCTGAACGCGAGTTTAACAGCGTCTCGTGTGCATGAGGCCTAAGGAGTAAGGAGTGGTTATAGTTAAATTGGTTGTAAATCCATATTAAAAAAAAAAAAAAAAAAAAAACCTGCAAGACAAAGGCATAATGAGCTAGTATGCATCGCATACTAGCTCATTATGAAATACTTACTGTACCTTAGATCGAAGCCCCCGCAGCATTCCCCGTACACCGATGTGATCGGCGACATGTCTTCCAGAATTTTTTCTGGGTTCGCAGGATCCTGCGCTGTGATTGGACAGAGCCAATGTAAGACAGGCTTCCAATGCGGACTAGAACTGGCCATTTTATCATGCTGGCACGGTCTACTGCTGGAGTGCATCTAGACAGGAATCGACTGCACAGAGGCTGCAGGAGATTATGATTATGTAAGAGTTTAAGGGACCAAATTTGACAATTGTTTTTTCCTTGTCAAAAGAAGTTTATTGAGTATACAATGTTATAAAGATACATAAAGTAAGTTTACAAGGATCTATAAAGTAAGCTCATTGTTTTACAGTAGGGTTTATATAGGTAAATATCAAATATTAAACATTGGGTTCACGTAAACCTAAATTAAAGATATATATCATTTCCTTAGTTACTTTTGTAGGTATTTAAATGATTTATACCTACTATACATATTGTTTACAAGTAGAGTGTATATAGGTCAAATAAATTCTGATAATGAGCTTTAATCGTAAGGTGGAGAAAAGGAAAGAGAAAGAAAAAAAAGGGTTGAAAGGTAGAGGTATGGTCCACAAGGTTGTCCCGCTCGTCAGTTTATTATTCTTTTTAGTTCTCTTTGAAGCCTTAGAATGGGTGTCTCTGTAAGTCATTTAATCTGTTACCATGGCAACAGGACAGAGTCATTGAAGTTTGACTGGAACTGTTGTTTTATCCAAGGATGCCAAAGTTTTTCAAATTTTGGAATTTGATTTTGATCGATGGCTACCATCTTAGCATGGGACATTGTATTATTCATTCTGTGAATTGTTTCTGCTAGTACCAATGTAGGAGATTTCCATGCCTTGGCCACTGTTTGTTTTGCAGCCGTTATTAGTTGGATCATAAGTTTGAATTGAGAGAGTGTTAACCATTCCGGTTTTAGATTAAGTAAAGTTAAATATGGATCTGGTTGTATTATTTTTTTAAATATTTTAGATGCAATCACGAAGACTTCCTTCCAGAAGGTTTGGATTACTGGGCACGTCCACCATATGTGTAAATATGTGCCTATTTCTGGGCATCCTCGAAAACAAAGAGCTGAGGTATTAGGTGAATATTTTGCCACTCTAGCGTGTACAAGGTACCAGCGAGTTAGGACTTTATAATTTGTCTCCAGTGCTAAGATGTTGGGTGAAGATGACTTAGATGTGAGCCATATGTTAGACCAGTCCGTGTCTTCTAAAGTTCGTCCCAGGTCCTCCTCCCACCTCTGAATTGACAATTGTTTTTGAGCAGAAAAATCAAAAGACAATTATGGAAAATTGAATCTAATGGTAATGTGCGAATTTCTATTAGTTAAATTGGGGGCAAAAAATTCTTAACCCCTTGACCTCCCTTCATGACCAGGCCATTTTTTGCGATACGGCACTGCGTTACTTTAACTGACAATTCCGCGGCCATGCAAGGCTGTACCCAAATAAAATTGAATTCCTTTTTTTCACACAAATAGAACTTTCGGTTGTTGGTATTTGATCACCACTGCTTTTTTTATTTTTTGTGCTATAAACAAAAAAAGACGGGCAATTTTGTAAAAAAAAAAAAAACAATATTTTTTAGTTTCTGCTATAAAACATATCCAATAAAAAAGTGCAAAAAAAATCTAAATTTCTTCATAAATTTAGACCAATATATATTCTGCTACATGTTTTTGTTAGAAAAAAATATAGCGTCTATATATTTATTTTACTAGTAATGGCGGAAATCAGCGACTTATAGTGGGGCTGTGATATTGCAGCGAACAGTCAGACACTAACTGACACTTTTTGGGAACCAGTGACACTAATACAATGATCAGTGTTAAACATATGCACTTGTCACTGTACTATTGACACTAGGAAGGGGTTAACATCAGGGGTGATCAAAGGGTTACCTGTGTGCCTAGCCAGTGTTTTAATACACTGTGCGAGGTGCTATTACTAGGGGAAGACACAAAATGTATTCCCTGCTTTGCAGACACACAATCATCTCTTCCCTCCTGTCAGAATGGCGATCTGCCTTGCGTACATAGGCAGATCGTCGTTCTGACTCTCTGCCAAACGATCGGCAGCTACTGGCGGGCATCAAGTACTGTGCACCCGTCGATCAGCTTCCGCTGTGTGTAATTATAGCGGATAAAAACTGGTGGCAGCGCCATTGAGTGCCCCCTAACCGGCAGAGTCAGATAACGTATATATATGTGATCCAGAGCACAGGTTCCGCCTTGTAGCAGTAAAACTGCTATAGGGCGGACCCTAAGTGGTATTACCATGTCAATGTCTGAATTTTTAATTGTAAATCTGGGTTAACTTTGACAAGTGCATGTGCATAACTCTATTAAACCACTTAAGGTCCGCCCTATAGCAGCTTTACTGCTACAAGGCTGAACCTGTGCGCTGGATCACGTATATACGTAATCCGACTCTGCCGGTTAGGGGGCACGCATGCTCGCCGCCACCAGTTTGCGTCCGCTGTAATTTGTGTCCACTGTAATTTGTACCATGATGATACTCAAATGGAAATTAGTTGAGTTCCTGAAAGCACCATCGAATGTTCAGATGAAAGATTTTGATAAATTCTCATCAGTGTTCAAACGAAAATCTACAGGCGTTAAGGCCAACTTTAGCTGTAACAGAAGACTAAAAAAAAAATGGGCCAAGTATATTGTTTAAAAAAAATAAATAAAAATTGGCAATTGTTTATGATACAAAGAATTGATTTACTAAAACTAGAGAGTGCAAAATCTGGTGCAACTGTGCATGGTAGCCAATCAGCTTGTTCAATGAAGCTTTGACGAAAAAAATGGAAGCCTATTTGTATGCAGAGCTATACCAGATTTAGCATACTCCAGTTTTAGATATCCACCCCCATAGTGCTTTATTAATAAAGTTAATGTCACTGGCTTTTTGGTTTACATCTACTTAAATTATATCACAATAAGGTCCCTTAGAAGAGGATCCTTAGAATCCAGCCTAGGCATAATGAAAGCTTCCCTGGCAGTTATAAAATGTTGGCAACCATGCTGCCAACAGAAATGCAGAGAGGGTTAGAGGTCACATATACTGTTATATGATTGCTTGTTGTCACACTGAACAGGAGAAGATTTACAAAGGCCGCAAAGTTGGTGGAATTTCCCTGTGGTAAACAATGCTCTCACAATGTTTAAATTAGCTTTTTTTACCTATAAAACCACATCCTTAGCAATGCACGATTCTGTTTTCTCCCGGGTGCTGCTGTGCACAAAAAAACTTTACTGTGTTTTTGGTTGTTTACTTTTTTTGCTTGCTTTTTCAGGCCTGTCATTTATGGCTGTTGTAGACCACAATAGTGGTCTTTGATAGATCACCACAGGCAGATGCACAGAGTTCTGTTTACAAGTTTGAAGTGAACTCTGTTCAGTATTTGGCAGAGGAAGTGACACTTACCACACAAATAAAATTGGGGAACTCTGGAAGAGGAAAAAAAAAAAAAAACAGCGTGTTCACCCCACCCTCGCCACAGATTTGAGTTTTTTTTCACTTTGCTACAAAAATGATTCAAACAACAAGACAAAAGCAAAAGTTTCCCATGACTGGGGAAATTAGAAGAAAATTAAATGAGGCCTAGAGCACTTTCTGATACAAGGCCTTCATGAGAACTTCATGTGGACAGATGGAGCCCATGTACCCACTTTTCTTACCAGATCGGGGAGAAGAGCAGATGACGATTGAGAATCAGAGGAAAGGAAAATGCTTTCAAGTTAAAATAAGTAATAACTTGCATTTGTGTTTTGTTTTATAGTGTAAAAAATATGAACACTGTGGGCCGTGTAGGGGTCAACTGGCTAGCGTTTCAGAAGCACTCATTATCACACACCTAGATTTCCAAATGTGTCTGAAATTTGTTGTTTCAGTTATTATTCAGTAATATAGTGCCAACAGTTTGCACAGAGCTTTACAATCTAAGGGGAGACGGTACAGTTACAATACAATAAAATACAAGACAGTTAAGAAGGTCCTGCTCATATGAGCTTACAATCTAATAGGGTGGGGCAAGTGGTACAAAAGGTAATAACTGTGGGGGATATGCTGACAGAAGAAATAAAAGTTCAGTTGTTAGTTGGAGGCATGATAGGCTTCCCTGAAGAGACGAGTTTTCAGGGATCGCCTAAAGAAATCCAGAGTAGGAGATAGCCGGACAGATTGAGGTAGAGGGTTCCAGAGGAGTATCCTATCTGATGCAGTCACTGTTCGGCAGCACCAATGCAGCCACAGCAGCCAGTGGTGGAAATTCCCCCATCCACTCCATAGTATGGATGGGATAATCAATTTTTGTAATTGAACTCATGAACGGAACGGGAGAGAATCCAGCCTGGCTAGCTTATGACCATCTTCTAAAGCATGTCCCTAGTCTCCAACAACTTCAATATCAGTGTTTGGTCATGCATAATCTCTGATCATCTCCTGTAACAGATCTGTAGTTTCCGACCCTTTTTTGTAGCATGCCTGTAGTCTTTGCCCATCTCTTGTATCATGCCTACAGTCTCTGATCATCTCCTGTAGCATTTCTGCAGTCTTTGGCCAACTCTTGTAGCATGTCTGACGTCCCTGACCATCTTTTGTGGCATGCCTGTAGTCTTTGGCCATCTCTTGTAGCATGTCTGTAGTCTATAATCATGTCTTATAGAACGTCTGCAGTCTCTAAACATTTCTTGTACCATGTCTGAAGTCTATAATCATCTCTTGTGGCATGTCTGTAGCCTTTGGCCATCTCCTGTAGCATGTTTGTAGTCTCTGACCATCTCTTGTAGCCTGTCTGAAGTCTATGATCATCTCTTGTAGCATGTTTGTTGTGTCTGACCACCTCTTGTAGCATGTTTGTTGTGTCTGACCACCTCTTGTTGTATGTTTGTAGTGTCTGACCATATCTTGTAGCATGTTTGTAGTCTCTGACCATCTCTTGAAGCATGTTTGTAGTGTCTGACCATCTCTTGTAGCATGTTTGTAGTCTCTGACCATCTCTTGAAGCATGTTTGTAGTGTCTGACCATCTCTTGTAGCATGTTTGTAGTGTCTGACCATCTCTTGTAGCATGTTTGTAGTGTCTGACCATCTCTTGTAGCATGTTTGTAGTGTCTGACCATCTCTTGTAGCATGTTTGTAGTGTCCGGCCATATCTTGTAGCATGTTTGTAGTCTCTGACCATCTCTTGTAGCATGTTTTTAGTGTCTGACCATCTCTTGTAGCATGTTTGTAGTCTCTGACCATCTCTTGTAGCATGTTTTTAGTGTCTGACCATCTCTTGTAGCATGTTTGTAGTTTCTGACCATCTCTTGTAGCATGTTTTTAGTGTCTGACCATCTCTTGTAGCATGTTTGTAGTCTCTGACCATCTCCTCTTAGGTCTGCAGTCTCCAACAGCTTTCTGCAGCACTACATTTTCTGATTATTACATGCATTCCTTTGGCGATGTCAGGGGCCCCACTTTAGGCTCTCTACATCAAGTAGGATAACCGCTACTTCTGTAACAAGACCATCCGATCACGGATTAAACTTGTCATATAAACTGTGACAACACTGTGTGCACTACCATGCTGTGATGTGATCCATCCAGATGACATAATTGCCACAAACTCTACACTCTACCTAGTAGTGGATGATAAAGAATATTTCCCAAGTGGAGCACACTATCAGCTGATTCTAGACACCAATTTTATCACCTTCAGCTGAGAAAGTGGCAATTTAAAGCCACAAAATGCTTTTATTTTCTGAAATAAAGTAATTGGTTGTTTTACTAAAGCAGATGACTTGTGCCTATCCTTTTATTAGCCACATTGGACGCATCTGCCAATAGAACTATTGCTGAGCCTTATTTGTGCTGAATCTTCTTACCATGCTGTGCTGACATAGTGATAACACCTCGCAACCACCATCAACCACCAACTACCATTGTATTATGCTGACTGTGTGATATGTGAAATCATTGTTTGATGACACAAGATGTCTCACCACTATGGTATCAGCTCAGGGTTGCCCCAGTTTTTTTTCATCAGACTAGGTTATCTCACCTTGGCATCCTAGATTAAAATTTACAACACAAAGTGAGATACTAAAAACTCTGGTCCAGATTTTTATAGCTAGCAGCAGATATGCTTAGTCCTTATACTATATGTTAGGATATATGCTTCAAAATACTGATGGAGTGATGTTTGTGCTCGATATCACCTCATGGATCGGTGCGCACTCTCATGGCCATGGTAATGTATCAGGTAGAACAATCAGCTGCAGTGAGTTCCCTTTAGCAGTAACAGAAAATACCAAGACATCAAGGCTAACAGGATGTGGGCATTACCCTGAAAGTACCACGAAAAACATTTAATTTATATATTTTTTATTACTATATAATCTATGCTGTATTCACTAACATTGTTTATTAATTTGCAAAGTAAATAATACATTTCTTGAACATGATTGGGTATTGAAATGAACACAACATTTACTTTAATTTATTAAAGTGGACCTTGACCCCCAAAAATTACTTTTCTTCCATGCAAGCCCCCACCACCCTCTGTAATGTAAAAAGGCCATTCTTTTGTTTTGCATAGATTTTTTTAAATCTTTCTACTCTGGCTCTGCCCTCATCCAATCGAGAATGATGTGTCCCTGCTCCTGCAGCCTTTTGGGATATCCCCATAACACTCCCCATGGGGCTGCAGGGATACACATCGGAAAAAAAGAGAAAAGGAAGGAGCACCGACCTAGTGCATTACCACTGGTAAAGCTTTAATAAGGCATAAAACAGCAAAGTGTATACTCACAAACGAGCATGTGGGTGGATGCTGATAGTGATTGAGGTGCACAGGCACACACATATATAGAGGGGACCATGTGTGTAAGCAGCCATTGCCTGCTTAGGCTCTTAGGAAAGGGGTTCTCCCCCGAAACGCGTCAGCCATTGCTCCATCTACTTGACGTCAGGTCCTGATCTGTTGGTGTTCATATTGCTAATGCCTGTGATCCATGCTCGTTTGTGAGTATACACTTTGCTGTTTTATGCCTTATTAAAGCTTTACCAGTGGTAATGCACTAGGTCGGTGCGCCTTCCTTTTCTCTTTTTTTCTTTAGTCTGTGAATACGCATTATTCTGATAAGGGCTGCAAGACGGCAGATACTACTGAGGGCAGGAGAGATTTTATTGTGTTCGCGGGATACACAGTGGCCAATGGGTGGACCCAGTGTTTGGAGAAGGTCTTCTAGAGCTCAAGGCAAATATGCGAAACTGCGCCCCCAGCCCCTCGCAAGCTGCATGAGCATTTTGTGTCAGCAAAAATTCCCCAAGTGCTCAAAACTGAGCACTAATCTGCATGATTACCCCCTAAGCATAAATCCCCTCTCTTCCAGTACAAATCCGGCCTCCTGCTGAAATCACCCCTCCCCGTACAAATCTTTGCCCCCCCCCATCCCCTCAACACAAATGCCCCCCCCCAAAAAAAATCACCCCTCCTAGTACAAACCCACTACTCCTAACCTCCCCCCCCCAGGTACACATCCTCTCACCCAACTCCAAATCCTCTTCTCCCAGCACACATTTCTCCTCAGTCCCCCATCTGTCCCCCTTCCTAGCGCAGCCCCCCCCCCCCCCCAATTTCCTCTCCTAGCACAAATAACTTCCAATCATCACTAACAGCATGAATCCTCCTCCCCCCAAAAAAGTCCCCTCCTAGCACAATTCCACCCCCCCACCATACCACCTCTTTTAACACAAAACCCCCAATCTCCTCTCCTAACACAAATCCCCACCCCCCCAACACAGATCCCCCTAAATCACCATGCCTAGCACACCTCCCTAAACTTCCCCTTCTAGAACAATTCTTACCCCCTGCCGCCCCCTAAATTCCCCCTTCCAACACAAATCCCCTCCCCCCAATCGCCTCATGGCTCCCTCCCACCTCACATTGATACCAGTGTGCCCAGGGCAGCCGCCCCTCCTGCCCACCCCTTGTACTGGCCCTGAGTGGACCCTAGACCTAATGGCGTCTAGGGGGGGGGTCAGAAAGCCTACTCCCAATGTCATCAGAGAGGAAAATGGCGATGTGGGACCCAACCTCTGGCAGTGGATCACAGTAGGACATCAATGGATTTGCTGGTCAGCTTAGTATGTGAATTAGGCCAGGGCTCACCCGCATCCAATTCGCATAGCAGAAGAATGTAACCGGCTCCCTATGGAGGCACAGTGTGTCTTTGGCTCAGTTTCAGGGCCGAATTCAGGCATAGATTCGGCTCTGATTCCTCCCTGAAACAGGGAACAGGGACGCACAGCGCTCCTTTGCAATCCGCAGCCAGTTCCAGTGTGAACTGAGCCTTAAAAGTTGTAAAGGCTCAAGGTTTTCTACCTTCACACATTGCATGAAGGTAAAAAAAAAACCTTCTGTGTGCAGTAGCCCCCCCAGACCCTCTAATACTTACCTGAGCCTCATCTTGATCCAGCAATGTGCACGAGAGTCTCGGCTTTCCGGGGACTCTCCCTCCTCATTGGCTAAGACAGCAGCAGGAGCCACTGCCTGTCAATCACAGACAGTGAGCCAATGAGGAAAGAGAGGGGGCGGGACCGAGCCACAGCTCTGTATCTTAATGGACACGCAGAGCAGTGGATCGGGAGAGAGCCTGTTTGGGTACCCCCACAGCAAGCTGTTTGGTCTGGGGGCACTTGGCATGAGGAAGGGGCCAGGAGCGCTGGCAGGGGACCCAAGAAGAGTAGGATCGGGGCAGCTCTGTGCAAAACCATTACACAGAGCAGGTAAGTATGACATGTTTATTATTTTTAATAAACAAATTCTGCCTTTAAAATGACTTTAAGGACAACTCTGCATAACAGGTTAAAAAAAGCAGAGGGCGGTGAAGTTCCTCTTTGAGCTCCATGAACATTCATTTTGCTAAGTGAATAGTCTCCACTCTCTTAGTAAGTCATCGTCAATATGTTCTCCATTTGTGTATAATTGTGGACTTGTAGGATGCATTCAAAGAATGCTGAATTCAGAAAATGCATGAACTGGATGAACTGTTCTTTGCGCGTAACTTCTCTCTGGTTTCTAAAAAGATCACTTGGTTAACATTCGGTTCGATTTAATTAATGCCACTAGTGTCTTCGGGGGAAAAGGATGTTCCAGCTATCCAATTTTTCTGACTGTGGGAATAATTTGGTTTCATAAAGAGCGCAGTGTAGGCTGTCGATTATTATCTGCTGTCATAGACGTGGACACCAAAATTGATATTCTAGGAAGAATGGGTCATTGCTGGCTAATAATGTTTTATTTTTGGTACCAAAGTGGAATATCTGTGGCCTGTTCCTGGATGAGTGATGAAACAGGCAGAGATTACACCAGGGTAAATAAAGAGATGTTACAATTTTACTGCTCAAAAATTAACAGCATTTCAAAGCGAAAAAAAAAAAAGACTCTTTAACCAAGTAATGTATTTATTAAAAATGTTAAATGTGTTTTTAGAGTGGGGAAAATAATTATTTGATCACCTGCAGATTTTGTAAGTTTACCCACTACAAAGAAATGAAGGGACTATAATTTTTATCATAGGTGTATTTTAAATGATCGAGACAGAAGAATATCAACCAAAAATCCAGAAAAAAACCCACATAAAACAAATGCTATAAATTAAGGTGCAGTTCAGTGAGTAAAATAAGTATTTGACCCCCAAGCAAAACATGACTTAGTAGTTGGTGGAGGAACCCTTGTTGGCAAGCACAGAGGGAAGACGTTTCTTGTAGTTGGTGACCAGGTTTACACACATCTTAGGAGGGATTTTGGTCCACTCTTCTTTACAGATCTTCTCTAAATACTTAAGGTTTCTTGGCTGTCTCTTGGCAACTTGAAGTTTCAGCTCCCTCCATACATTTTTTATAGAATTAAGGTCTTGAGACTGACTAGGCCACTCCATTAACCTTAATGTGCTTCTTTCTGAACCACTCCTTTGTTGCCTTGGTGGAATGTTTTGGGTCATGCTGGAAGACCCATCAATGACCCATCTTCAGTGTTCTGGCTAAGAGAAGAAGGTTCTCATCCAAGATTTTACAATACATGGCCCCGTCCATTGGCCCCTTAATGCGGCAAAGTCGGCCTGTACCTTTAGCAGAGAAACAGCCGCAAAGCATCATGTTTCCACCTCCGTGCTTGACTGTAGGGATGGTGTTCTTAGGGTCATAGTCAGCATTTTTCTTCCTCCAAACACGGCGAGTTGAGTTAATGCCAAAGAGCTCAATTTTGGTTTCATCTGACTACAGCACCTTCTCATAATCCTTCTCTGAATTATTTAGATGTTCACTAGCATGACTGTACATGTGCCTTCCTGAGGAGGGAGACTTGCTGTTTGGAGGTGGAAAAATGCCAATTATGACCCTAAGAACACCATCCCTACAGTCAAGCACGGAGGTGGAAACATTATTCTTTGGGGCTGTTTCAGGTTGCATTGAGGGATCAATGGATGGTGCCATGTATTATAAAATCTTGGATGAAATCCTTCTTCCCTCAGCCAGAACACTGAAGATGGGTCATGGCTGGGTCTTTCAGCATCACAATGACCCAAAACATACCAACAAAGGAGTGGCTCAAGAAGAAGCACATTAAGGTCATGGAGTGGCCTAGCCAGTTTCCAGACCTTAATCCTATAGAAAATTTATGGAGGTAGCTGAAATTTCTAGTTACCAAGCGATAGCCAAGTAACTACAAGAAACGTCCTACCTCTGTGCTTGCCAACAAGGGTTTCTCCACCGAGTACTAAGTCATGTTTTGCTTGGGGATCAAATATTTATTTTACTCACTGAATTGCAACTTCATTTATAACATTTGTATCATGTGTTTTTTCTGGATTTTTGGTTGATATTCTGTCTCTATCATTTAAAACACACCTATGATAAAAATGATAGACCTCATTTCTTTGCAAGTGGGAAAACTTACAAAATCTGCAGGAGATCAAGTAATTATCTTCCCCACTGTAAATACAGTCATTATAAATACCTGCATCTGTCTTTATACTGGTTTCCTAAAATTCCTTGTAGAGGAGCAATCATGCTGTGAGAGAAAGGGCCAGCACTTTGAGCAACAGAATAAAGGATTCTATTGCTGTGCCCGATGCTATCAGTCTAATGACATTTATGTATTTGGTGGCACTTCACTGTAGGCAGAGCACATGATACTGTAATGCAACTGCCACTTTGTTCAATTAATGTCATTTCCCAAAGGAGGATCTTGATCATCAGAAAGGAAACAGTGATGGAATGGTGCCCAGATGGTTTTGGCAACAAGGGAGCAATCTTTGCATTGCCCTGAAAGGGCCACTAAAAACATTTTATTTATATATTTTTACTTATATATCCTATCGAGAATGGTGTGTCTCTGCCCCTGCAGTCCTCTGGGATATCCCCATAACACTCCTCATGAGGCTGAGCATGAGCAGGGATACACAGTGGCCAGTAGGTGGACCTAGTGGCATGTTATTGGGGCCAGCTGCAAGAACCTGGGCAAGACAGCCGACTCCCAATGTCGTCAGAGAGGAAGATGGTACCCAGCTTCTGGCAGTGGACCGCAGTAGGACATCCATGGATTTGCTGGTCAGGTTACCTTGATCGTCAGAGAGAAATCAGTGATGGAGTTGCGCCTCAATGGTTTGGGCAGCAAGGGAGCAATCCTATAGGATAAGATTAGTTGGATCTTGGAACTTCTAATGCTGGCTAAAGAGATTCTAGTGGCCTAAGGGGTAGTGTACTAAGGTTTTAAGTTCCACTATAGCCAGTCACCAGGGAGATGATGATTCCAAAATAAAAAAATTAAAATAAAGTCCTTTTTTACTCATCTGACTCCACAGTAATGTGACCCTCTGTCGTACCTCTTCTTAGAGAGACTGCACGTGCACCACTGACTGGTCTTGTTGCCATCTCTCATTACAAAACCATTACACCACTGCTAGAGTCTTTGTGACTATTAGGGATGAACTCAGTTGTGTTCATATCCTAATCCAAACCTACCTAAGCTATCCCACCAAGAAGCTGTCACTGTACAGGGCCAACCATAAGCCGCCAAGGCATTCCTTGCTCAAAAGCTGCACATATACATGCCCTTTGTATATATGTGGCTGTGGGGCAGAATACCATGGCCGCTTATGATTGGCTCTGTATATTAACGTGTTCCTGGCAGAAATACAAAAAAATGTATCAGCCACACTCCACTCTTAGCTCCTCTTGCTGTGTTTATTAGTATCAACAAAATGACCTCATACAGCAATGTCTCCACCTAGGAACCAACCTTCCTTGATGCATTTCACCACTCCTGGCTTGCTCACAAGGAGAGGGAAAAGACTTCCCCTCTCCTTGTGAGCAAGTCCGGAATGGTGAAACGCGTCAAGGAAGGTTGGTTCCTAGGTGGAGGCATTGCTGTATGAGGTCATTTTGTTGATACTAATAAACACAGCAAGAGGAGCTAAGAGTGGAGTGTGGCTGATACATTTTTTCATATTTCTGATTGGGCATAGAGTGGAGCTGTGGATTTGGGTAAGCTTCCTGGCAGAATAGCTTTGGTGGATTTGGATTGGATCTAAACATCATTGAGCTTATCCCTAGTCACCATGTGTGGCTCCACCAAGAGACAGTCAATGGTAATGGTATGTCATAGGCACTTGAAGAAAAACTTGCCTCTGCAGAAAGAAAGAAAAGTCAGGACCCAGCCATCACCATGGGTTTAGGTATGTAAATGGGGCATTTATTTTCCCTATTTCATTGGGATTTTAGCTATTGCAGGTGGGTACACTCTATTTTGGGAAGGGAAAGGGATTGGTCAGAGAGGTAACCTTTAAGGTTGGCTTAATATCAGCTTTTACTTTTATTCCTACATATTACTCAAAGTACATGCAAAATCGAATACATATGAAATGCTCCAAATTTTCCCTTTTTTTCTTAGATATATTCTTCCAGTTATTTACATATTCCAGGGAAAAAAAGTTTAACTCACTGAGAAGGGAATGCCGAGAAGTAATGCCTAGAAAACAGGAGTGCATCTTCTGGTGTTCTTGTCAAAGTTCCTAACGGCTATTTGTTTACATTAGAAGGAGGTTTCTGCTGCCATAGACAATAAGGGGAGAGGAGCTGTGATTTTACCATGATGGTTGTATACTTTGAAGATGAATTTCATCACAATGCCTATAGCTACAAAGGCCAATCAGAGCTTGTTTTGAAGCACTGTTATTGATTGTGCAATATATGAAAATACTTAAATGTGCATAGTCTGTCACAGGTTTGCTTAAAATAAACAATGAGCTTAACTTTGGACTCCTAAAAAAAGAGATATTAAGTAAGATTTGTCCTTATTTGGGTGGCACAGTCCTGCAGTGGGTAGTACTGTTACCTTGCAGTACTGGGTTAAATACAAGGGCTATCTTCATGTAGTTTGTACTGTATGTTCCTCTTAGGTTTCAATTTGCTAGGTCTAGGGTTTCTGTTTTTCTTCCAGCAAATCAAAAAAGACCCTAGAATATACATATGTGTGTGTCTAGAGTAGGGGCTTAGACTGTAAAGCCCAGCAGTTTGAACAAAAAAAACTGAAGAGCTCAGGAGGAGCTGCTGTACTAACAATCAGATTTTAGTATAGCGATCTCCCCTGCTGAGCTATTGTGTTCTGAGAGGGGCACTGCCCCCTGCCAGAACACACTGGCCAGCACTCAGCCATTTGCTGAGAGCGGTGATCGGGTGCCGATTGGCAGACCTTTTTTCGAACATGCCTCTTCGACAGAAGCCAGACGAGCGACCGGCTTCTTTTGGACTGGCTGCTATACAGACGAGACAGAATGTCGGGCGGTTTCTATTGAACCGGCGGATGCCGCTAGATATTCTGCCTGTGTGTATGGCCCTTAAGCTCCTCTGGAACAGGAAGTTATGTGAACAATTCTATACATTATATAAAGCACTGCATGTTATTGTTAGTAAGCTATAAATATGAGACTCTATAAACCTTTTTTTTTTTGCTCTCTCTTACAAACCCGATTATCGTCATTTTACAGAGAAATGTGGCTTAGCAAATATTTTAAATGGGTTTACTCTAAACAATCTATAAACAAATTAAGATTTTTTCTATGTGTACGGAACCCTACAGGCCACAAACAAATAAAGGAAAATAAAACAATATCAAATTATATACCACGTCATTTGCCTTCAACGTAGCGCCTTCTCCACAACTTCAAACATCTCTAGCTGAACTGCTTTGCGGTTGCATAAAATATACAAGCTGATTTGAAAATAGAAAAAGAAAACCAGAAAAATATTATCGTTAAAAACCCACGGCAGACATGTTTAACATTAAGATGGTGGGAACCATTGTTCTTGGGCAGTGTCTTGCTGAGTCCTGGGCTCACAGGAGCCATCTTGGTTGGGAGCTGAACAGCAGTCTGGAAAACCAGGCCAGAAAAATAATAGGGCCTGATATGGAGCCGAAAGACAGCATCCTGTAAGACTGCTATTTAATATCTACATTGCTGAGGATCACATGTTTCTCTCTAAAATATATGTTTGAAAGTGCAAAACAAAAGCCTTACCAAAATTTTAACTCTTCACTCCTCTCTACTCAATCCAAAACGACATAAAAATTGGCTGGAGTAACACTGTGAAAGTGTTCTGATTTTAGCACAGTTGCAATGTTTTTAAATAGCATTATTTATTTGTTTCCTTTGTGCATGTGTAAATCCTTTTTTTAGGAATACCTTCACTATAGCAGAACTAAAGAGTATTTTTTTTCCTTTTATGCAAACACTCGTGTATAAGGGACAGAGACCATCAATGCACAAAACGATGTAATCTCATTTGATTGCCATCAGAATTTGGTGAAACATGTAAAAGTGACTGATTAAAAGAAAAGGTAGGGAAGATTAGGGCAGGGCTAGAACCAACCTATTGGAGCACATTCAGATGGGCAATTGGCTTCTCCATTGCAAGAATTTGCACCAGAGAAACATCAGCCCCATGCCAGGGTTGCCAATTGCTCGTAAATGTATGGACAGTTTGAAAAAATGGACTGGTTTACAAACTGTCTGTAAATGTCCGTTATGGGCATCAGCTGTCCGTTAAAAATGATGGACATATGTTGGCTTCGGAATTGCACATGCTCAGTTCTGAAGCTGGTCAAATGGTGCTCAGGCTTGGGGAGGTCTCAGGGCAGATGCAGTGATGTCAAGGCACTTGGTGTCATCTTTGGAAATGCAAGCGCCAAGCAAGTCTGAATGCATGGTGGAGGAGAGGGGGAGTGGGAGTGCCGCCTCTGGCCTGGGAGGAACTTGGAGGAGTCGGGAGAAGAAGCTCAAAGCCTGCCGTCAGTGCCCTGCACCCTGCGGCTAGCAATTATTAATCAGTTCCAGCCCAGGCTGTGGGGGGTTTACTGATGTAAGATAGGGGGGCGAATATGCTAAGGTAAGGTAGAACACTGATATAAAAGTTTCCCCCTTATATCAATAACTCCCCTTACCTTAGTGTATTCACTCTGCTGAAGGTGGTCTCTGGTCACCAAGGTTCCCCCCACATCAGACTTCCTGGCGTTCTCCCTTGAATCAGTGTCCTCAATTCCACTCAGAGTCTGCAGGATTCCCCTTACAGTTCAAGGGGGAACTCTGCGGACCCTGATATAAGGGGGAACACTCCAATCCAAAGGGCAATGCTGTAGACCCAGATGTAAGTGGGAACTCTGATTTCTGCCAGCATCTACTTGTCCAGTTTGTATGCAGCCATAACACATAGTGCTTCTGTGTCCAGAGGTGGAATTTAACATACAGATAACTTTCTGTAAGGAATGATTATATAGGACGGTAATAATACCTTTATCATCTCACACTAATGGTAAGAAACAAATTGTACACAGCAGCATATAACCAATATGAAATATGCATAATGCAAATGGTGACACAGATTTTCAAGCGTGCACGCATGCAATTTTTAACTTGCAATTTCAGAGTTTTTCCATTAAAAAATATTCACCAATCAGCCATATTATTATGACCATGACTGACAGGTAAAGTGAATAACATTGATTAACTCGTTAATATGACATTGTGGGTGGGATATATTAGGCAGCAAGTGAACATGTTATCCTTGAAGCTGAAAAAATGGGCAAACATAAGGATTAGGTCGACTTTGATGAGGGCCAAATTGTAATGGCTTGAAGACTGGGTCAGAGCAACTCCAAAGATGCAGCTCTTGTGGGGGTGTTTCCGGTCTGCAGTGGTCAGGACCTACCAAAAGCGGTCCAAGGGAGGAAGACCGGCGAACACGCAACAGGGTCATAGGTGGCCAAGGTTTATTAATGCACATAGGGAGCGAAGGCTGGCCCATGTAGTCTAATCCAATAGAAAAGCTACTGTAGCTCAAATTGCTAAAAAAATTAATGCTGGTTCCTATAGAAAGGTGTGAGAACACTCAGTGCATCAGTCTGTTATGTATAGAGCTGTGTGGCCGCAAACCAATCAGGGTGCCAATGCTAAACAGCGTCCATAGACAAAAGTGGCTACAATGGGCATATGAGTATCAGAAATGGACCACGGAGCAATGGAAGATGGCTTGGACTGATGAATCACAGTTTTGAGGGGGATGAGCTACTTAACTACTTGCTGACTAAGGTACGTATATAAACATCATGCCAGCAACTGGTTATTACAAGATCATGGCTGAAGCTGCAGCCATGATCTTGGCACTGTTCATTCCACCTGGCGATTGCATTTTGCACTTGTGTAAAGGTCATCTGGGTGGCTTTACAGCCACCTGATCACTTTTACAGTGTTGTGAAGGCACCCCCCTCACAGTGGTTCATGGGCTTTCCCATTCCTCCAGAAGGCCCTGTACCGTGGTAAGCAACGGGGACTCCTTCCTACAGTGGACATAGAGGAACATCTGTTCCCCGATCCTTTTTGTGATAAATAAACCTGGAAGCAACAATTTTGTGACTTCTAGCTTCAGAAAAATGCTTATTTTAACATGTGTAAAAAAAACAAAAAAAAATTGACCCGAACAGCATGTGGTTAAAAGGAATCTTCACTAAAGGCGAAGCTGTCTTCTACACATCACTAGTTTTTTTTTCCGTTCAACCCAATGGGTTGAATGAAAAAAAACCTGACAGCTCAGGTCAGAGGCACTGTACCAACTATGCAATATTAGTACAGCGATCTCCCCTGCTGAGCTATTGTGTTCTGGCAGGGGGAGGCCCCCTGCCAGAACACTCCGGTCAGCGCTCTCAGCCATTGGTTGGGGGCGCTGATCGGGAGCCAGTCGACAGACCTTCCTCGGTCATGAGCCTTCGACAGACAGTCGGACCAGCTGTCATACACACGGGCCGAATGTCGGCTGGTTTCTGTTGAACTGGCCAATGCTGGCTGACATTCGGCCCATGTGAACTAGGCTTAAGGATGTTATCTCCATGAGAAGCCTAGGAGACTTTGGTGGTGAGCTTTCCTTACCAAAACTGACAACTCTGCTTATATTCATTGTATAGCCAATGGATCCTCTCTAATAAATTCTCTCCAACAGAGAACATACAGATAACTGTGCATTTAACAGCCTAAAAAAAAAAAAATTAGACTTTTACTAGGTAATTGTTACCAAGAAACACAAACTACCGCAACAGTGATATTTGGACCTTGGAGTCTCCAAGATTCAGGGAGCCGGCAGGCGATTCTAATTACAGATATCCAACCAAATCAGAAATATGAGTTTGGTGGCATTGACTATAATACTTAACTGTTGCGCAAATCACTGCGAGCTCTTAAGGCAAATCCAAATAATCTAAGAAATTAATTTGTCCGCCTTTCAATGAAAGTGGCTTCAGATAACTGAACAGGCTGTGCTTTTAATTTAAATGGTGCGTGTGATACATATCATTCCAGGAAGCAGACAAGTATTATACTGTATGCTGTACAAGACTTTATCAGATTAAAGCTAAAACAGCATGTATAATATATAAACTGAATGAGATAAAGTAAATACAGTGGATTTGTGTCATAAAACACGTTATTCTGTTACAGTTTACTAATATTGCTAGTGCTGCACAGTTTCAAGTGTTGTAAATGTATCAATTATGGTGCCCCTGGAAAGCAATTTTTACATCTGAAGGGTCTGTCATATATATAGAAAAAAAAAAATGATGGTGATAATTGGAGTCACTGAGTTTCCCAACATAATGGCTGGTACAGGAGAGTACATTCATATGAAAGTTCTGATCAGTACATTCAATAACTTGATGAATGTTCTTCTCAAGTACTTCAAACGTTTGTTCACTTTTAACAGTGGATTTTTGGAATGAATGGTCTTTCCCAAATGAAAAACCACATACTCTGCTAGAAACTCATTGGTTTGAGAAGAATTTTCTATCCTGCTCCTTCAAATTTTCTTTTTCAACTGCGGTCAACAACGAACATCAATTTCACCCCACTAACCATTAGTAAAATGAAAGAACATACTACACAATCTGAATGAAATTTCAAATTCAGCCAGACTGAAATTCGGCCAGTTCACGAGGGACTGGCTAAATTTTGATCCATGTATGGCCGTTCCTGCTCAACAGAAATTAATCTAATGATCAACTTCTGTTGAATGGGCTTCTTAGAAAAAAAATCTCAATCAGCGTCTGCAGCCACAGATCAGTGTATTCTGACAGTGTAGAGTGCCCGCTCTCAGAATACAATGTTCTCAGTGAGGAGGATTCTTCTACCCTTCTTGATTGCATGGATAAAGGAATCTGTTCCTTATTTTTTTTTGTTCGGCCTGCTGGCTGTTATCTCAATGAAAACCAAAGCAGCCACCTCATCTGAGAATTCCAATTTTTGGGGTTTAATACCGTTTTAACTATCTACGTAGGGAAGACCGAAGAAATGAGTGACATGTATTTTTTTTTTTTTTCTAATGGGGGTGGGGGGGAAGAGTACAAAAGGAAATGGTTTTCTTTGCCTTAGGTTCAGTCTAGACAATGCAGAGACTGCATTCTAATTTGCACAACCCCTGACTTTAGTTTTGTCTTCTTTGTTGTCATTCCAATGGCTGCACTTCTAAGCATCCTGTTTTCTTTGGCTGTTGTGTTTGCAGAACATGTCGGGCAAATGATATTGGCTGAGCGTTATCTCCATATCAATGCAGCTCCTTCCATGTCCCTTCGGTATACGCTCAATTGTATACATGTTTTGATGTTACCAGTGCACCTCTGACACTTCCTTAATAGCTTATTGATGGTGTTTCCTTAAGCTGTGCTTTGTGCTAAATCAGGCAGATATATCTGCTATGTGTTTGGCGTACAATACTTGCATCGAGTACAAAAACTCTGGATTCATTATTAGTAACCTTGTTTGCACCGGTGTTCCTGAATATAGTTTCACGCTATTCTTTTCTGTTTCCAGGAAGAACACAACTATCAAATGTCACAGCTTAGCCAGAGACCGTCCTTCCCTCCTGAGATCTCCAAAGATGAGCTGGCAGGTTAGGACAGGAGGGTTATAGAAAATAAATGTGATTATTCAATTGCATTCTTTAATGTACAAATCAAATATTAAAAATATGTATTTAATCGGTCTTTTTTGAGTGGGTCTTATTTTTGTTGCAGTATTTTTTTTTTTAACAGGCTGTTTCACTGGCTAAATTCCAAGGGTTGCTTTTATTCTCATCTTCTGAATAAAAAATAAGGAAATGGCATTTAAAAAAATAATATAAAAATGAGGGAACACATTTGTCATTTAAAAGTTTAAAAGCTGGAAAAAAGAAATTGTGATGATGAAAATTCAAAATGAATGACAGGTTGCAAATGAGAGGAAATCATTTGTCTGAGTATATAGCTCCCCGTACAAGAGTTGGTGACTGGGGACAAAGATAAGGAAAATCTATTAAATACTTCCATCAGCTCTGTCTATAGAAATGCTGGATCTCAAGTCCAAAATGGGTATGATATTACCAAAAATTCAAATGAACCACAATGTCTCAACACTAATATATCCAGAAACTGACAAAATAAAGATCAATAAAGTGCCTGGACTAGATGGCTTACAGCCACGTGTCCTCAAAGAGCTGAGCTCTGTTATTTCCGGGTCCGTTTCAAATTTTTTGGAGACTCATTTAATGACTAGCATAGTACCACTGGATTGGTGGAAGGCCAATGTAGTGCCTATATTTTAAAAGGGATCCAAATGTTTACCAAGTAACTACAGACCTGTAGACGTAACTTCTATAGCTAACTTAAGGTCTGAGAATATAGGCCCCCCTACAATAATTTAGAGTTGGTGACTGGGGATAAAGAGAAGGCAAATCTATTAAATACCATATTTAAATACTTCCATCAGCTCTGTCTATAGAAATGCTGGATCTCAAGTCCAAAATGGGTATGATATTACCAAAAATTCAAATGAACCACAATGTCTCAACACTAATATATCCAGAAACTGACAAAATAAAGATCAATAAAGTGCCTGGACTAGATGGCTTACACCCACGTGTCCTCAAAGAGCTGAGCTCTGTTATTTCCAAGCCACTGTTTCTACATTTTTGGAGACTGGGTTAACGACTGCCGTAGTTCCACTGGATTGATGGAAGGTCAATGTGGTGCCTATATTTAAAAAAGGTATCCAAGTCTTTACCAGGTACCTACAGACCTGTAGGCTTAACATCTATAGTTAACTTCAGGTCTGAGAATATAGGCCCCAGTACAAGATAACTCAGAGCTGGTGTCTGGGGACAAAGAGAAGGCAAATCGATTAAATACTTTCAACAGCACTGTCTATACAAAGGAAACTTTTGGATCTCAAGTCCAAATTGGGTATAGTATTACCAAGAACTCAAATTAACCACAATGTCTCAACATTGATATGTTCAGAAACAGACCAAATGAAGATGAATAAAGCACCTGGACTCAAATAAACCACAATGTCTTAACGTTGATATATCCAGAAACTGACAAAATAAAGATCAATAAAGTGCCTGGACTAGATGGCTTACAGCCACGTGTCCTCAAAGAGCTGAGCTCTGTTATTTCCGAGCCCGTTTCAAATTTTTTGGAGACTCATTTAATGACTAGCATAGTACCACTGGATTGGTGGAAGGCCAATGTAGTGCCTATATTTTAAAAGGGATCCAAATGTTTACCAAGTAACTACAGACCTGTAGACGTAACTTCTATAGCTAACTTAAGGCCTGAGAATATAGGCCCCCCTACAATAATTTAGAGTTGGTGACTGGGGATAAAGAGAAGGCAAATCTATTAAATACCATATTTATCAGCGTATAACACTCACTTTTCCCCCCTGAAAATCAGGGGGAAATCGTGTGTGTGTGTTATACGCCGTTTCCTACTGTCTCTGAGCGGAAGGAGGGGACGGGCGCCGCCAGATTACACACAGCGGCGATCTCCTGTGTACCCAACACTCAGTCACACACTGTCCCGCCTTCTGGCCCAGGACTGGACCACTGTTCTGTCTATCACAGGAGGCGGGACTGTATGTGACTGATCGCTGGGCACTGTGCAGGCTGCATTAATTTGCAATGGTGAGGCTGCTGATGGGCAATGGAGAAGCTGCTGATGGGCTCTGTGCAGGTTGCATTAATTTGCAATGGTAAGGCTGCATTAAGGGGCAATGGAGAGGCTGCTGATGGGCACTGTGAAGGCTGCATTGATGGGCACTGGTGAGGCTGCAGATGGGCACTGATCAGGCTGCATTGATGGACTGGTGACTCTTATGTGGCTTCAAAGTTATTTATTTAAAATGTAAGTTTTTTTTCCCTGAAACTTCCCTCTTAAAATGAAGGTGCGTGTTATACGCCGATAAATACAGCTTCATCAGCTGTGTCTATACAAAGGAAAATGTTGGATCTCAAGTCCAAAATGGGTATAGTATTACTATGGACCCAAATAAACCACAATGTCTCAACACTGATATGTCCAGAAACAGACCAAATAAAGATGAATAAAGCACCTGGACTCAAATAAACCACAATGTCTCAACATTGATATATCTTGAAACAGACAGAATAAAGATCAATTAAGCGCCTAGACTAGATTGCTTACATCCACGTGCCCTCAAAGAGCTGAGCTCTGTTATTTCCACTTGTTATGCCACTGTTTCAAATTTTTTGGAGACTCATTTTTTATTGACTGACATAGTACCACTGGATTGGTGGAAGGCCAATGTGGTGCCTATATCAGCTCTGTCTATACAAAGGAAAATATTGGATCCCAAGTCCAAAATGGATATAGTATTACCAAACACTCTTTTATTGACTGGCATGGTACCACTGTACCTATTGGAGTGTTCCGTGAATTGTGTCTTTTATCACTGTTTTCCTTTTGGATGAAGTTCACGTTATCCACCGAAGTTATACCTACTTTTTTTCCTTTGGATCACTAATTGGACTATTCACTTATGTATGGGACTTCATAGTTGGATTATTGTTCACATCACCTTATAGTGCGTTTTTTTGCCTTTTTTGACCACTGGATTGGTGCCAAGCCAATGTGATGTCTATGCTTAAAAAGGGATCCAAGTCTTTACCAAGTAACTGCAGACCTGTAGGCTTAACATCTATAGTTGGGAAGATGCTTGAAAGCTTCTTAAAGGACCTCATGCATAAAAGAGTTTGTTAGAAAGCAATATTATAAGCAAAAGTCAGCATGAGTTCACAAAAGACAGACAAACAATTCTTCATTATTATAAGGAAGTTAGCAAAAACTTAGATAAAGTATTGGCTGTGGTTATAAAATACCTGGACTTATCTATAGCGTTTGATACAGACAGCTAATGTGTAAGTTGAAGTCTACAGGCTTAAAAAATTAAATCTGTAAATGGATAAAAAAAGTGCCTAAAAGACCGCATTCAGAGAGTAGTGATTAATGATTTGTGGTCTAAGGTTATTAGTGGGGTACCCCAAGGTTTAGTGTTGGGACACTTACTCTGTAACCCATTTAATAATGATATAGAGTTTGGCATTACAGGCACCATTTCAGTGTTTGCAGATGACACCAAGCTATGTAGTGAAAAAAAGTCCCTACAAGGATGTCTCCAACTTACAAGCAGACCCCAATGCACGGTTTGATTGGGCAATGCTGTGGCAAATGAGGCTTAATGTTGAAAAATGTAACAGGTATGCGCTTGGGGGCTAAAGACATGCATAACATATGGTGCCCCCAGCCTGTGCAGGGCTTACATTATAGGCACTTTAAAGGAGTGGTTTGCTGTATTTGCTAAACAGCACTAGCAGTTTACGAGATTTCATTTACTGCCTAAAATCACTCTTAAAAAACTCAACAAGCAGCATAGATTTTGGTATCCATTGTTCTAAAAGACCTATAAGGGCCTCTACACACATCGAGGAAATTGAAAGCCCATGTGACACCTACAATTCTACCGCTGGTGGTAATTCACCAATGATTCCACTGCTGAAAAGAGCAGAGAACTGTCTCTCCTGTTTTTATGGCGTTGCACCCTAGCTGGCTGGATCAGCAAGTGGTTGCTCCCTAGCTGGCAGAAATGTTCCAGAATTTCCTCTGCCAGCAAGGAAGGGATGCCTCGCTACTCTGGCAAAAAAGAACACATTGCCATGACAACCTGTGAATGACTTCTCTTCCATCTCTAGCAATAACGTAGCTGATGAGCAGCAACAGGATCAGAAGTGCGATAAGCTCCTTATATTGCAAAGGATCCTGTTTATGCTAATGGACACAGAGGGGTTTCTTTACTAAAGGCAAATAGGCTGTTCACATTGCAGGGCAATTTTCCCCAGAGTTTAGTGAATAAAGTCAAATGCTGCTGACTTCCAATCACAGGCTGTGTGCTGGAGCTCCTTCCCGTGTCACCTTTTTTTTTTTTCGGGGTGTCGGAAAAACTTGTCAGAAATGATTAATGCTGATAGCAGAGGAATGAGACAGCAGACAGAAATGACACTCAGTACACACTATAAAATGATATGCTTTGTTCATATTCAATGCCTGAGGTTTACAATCACTTTAAGGGGCCAAGCGTGGCCTATACCCAAAGTAGCATGGACTGTAGAGGAGCCCAGTTTGATATAGTATGTATTGCTTAGACCGGCCATCAGTGATCTGTAAAGGGGGTTAGAAGTCACACAGAGATGCTGAATGCACAGTGTGGGGTTGCTTTACTAAAACCGGAGAGTGAAAAATCTGTTGAAACCAATCAGCTTCCAGGTAACTGAACAAGCTGAAGTTAGAAGCTGATTGGCTACCATGCACAGCTGCACCAGATTTTGCACTTTGCAGTTTTTTGTAAATCAAACCCCAAGTGTTTTATAATACAGAGCAGTGTTATTTCTCTGAAGCTACAGTGAGATTTTATTAGGGGACATATTAAATATAAAGGACCCTATATGCAGTAATCACATACAAGCACTTTCAGCAGTCACCGTACAGGGACATAAAAGAGGTATTTGAGATCCCGCCTAGGGCAGCAGGAAATATAAGACTTATATAAACTCCACTAGGGAGTGTATTTAGGAAAATATTCAAAATATGATAAGGGTTATATTTGCAAAATAAATACTTATAGTCTAGAATACAATGTAACCTCTTTAGAGTTGTATTCCGACCACACAGAGAACACGAACATATTCAAGCATAGAACGTATAATTGATTTTGATCTTTGAGGTGCCCCCTCTAAGATTTCCAGCTCTGATACCCCACCTTGAAGTCTCCTCCGGCTCCTCTCTCTATATTAAAAAAACAAACAAAGTCTATGCCAGAGAGTGAAAAACTGTAATGGTTACAGTAGGTGGAGAGAACTAGAAACTCAAGCACAGTCGTGTTACCTCCATAGAATGCAACAGATAAAAGAAGCCATTGGGATATTCAATTAACAACTTTGGTTTGACGGATTAGGGAAAACTGGAAATCCCAGAACTTTCGGTCCTGTGCTGCATTTGATGATGTCAGTGTGCAACTGCCTACCGAAGTGAGGAGTAACACACGTATTACAGCTTCTGCCCCTAGACTTAAAAAGCATTTATCCCTTGTAGGGTGGGGCGGTCCAAATGCAAGGCTTTTTTCTGGTCAAACCACTACAGCCCAGGTGCAAAGGTATTAAAGTCGGCTCCAGAGCCCGGATCATTCCAGGGCACACTACCGATGCATTTTGCACCACCCATGGGGGGGGGTTGGGGGCTTGGCCTGGATGGAGCCAGGTTGAAGCCGAGTTTACTGACTTTGCACCTAGGCTGTGCTGGTCTGCATTTGTTTTTCTTTTTTTTCAGTTGTGCTTCTATAGAGCTGGGATGAGCTCTTCCTTCTACACCTGCACCCGATAGTGAGAGTCACTGGGCTTTTAAATATTTGTCTGGATCAAGTTCGTGGTTGTTTTTTTGTTGCCTGAATTGGGGCTTTAAAGCTGAACTCCAGCCTTCACTTCAGTCCTGCACAGTCATACTGGTTCCTCTCTTGTACTGATATTCCTTGAGCCTAGTACACACCACAGTCGGAGCTGCTGTACTAACAATCCAATATTAGTATAGCGGTCTTCCTAGCTGAGCAATTGTGTTCTGATAGGGGTATGGCCCCCTCACCAGAACACTCCGGTCAGTGCTCACAGCCTTCGGCTGAGAGCACTGATCGGGAGCCAAACCACCTTCTGTCGGACCGGCTGCCATACACACGGGCCGAATGTCAGCCAATATTTATTGAACCAGCCGACATTCAGCCCATGTGTACTAGGCTTTATTCTGCTTTCACTGCACACTGTGATCTTCTTGGTTGTGTGGATGGAGGAATCAGTTTTGTTTTTTGTTTAGCCCACTGCTGATCTATAAAAGTTTTCCATCCAACATGTTCTTTTGAAAGAAATCAACCAAACAATTAACCTCTATCAAGTGGGGATGGTCGAACACAGATCAATTTGGCAACTTTGTTGTCCAAAGGTTTCTCTGTTGTTCCTCCATCCAGAGTGGGGACACCCTAAGACAGGAGGTGTGTTTCTGCCTGGATCAGCAGATATACCTGTAATTATTATTATTATTATACAGGATTTATATAGCACCAACAGTTTACGCAGCGCTATACAATATAAAAGGGAGACAATACCGTTATAATACAATAAAATACAAGAGGATTAAGAGGGCCCTGCTCAGAAGAGCTTGCAATCTAATAGGGTGGGGCAGGTGGTACAAAAGGTTGTAACTGTGGGGAATGAGCTGATGGAAGTGGTAGGAGATTAGTTGGAGACGTTATAGGCTTCCCTGAAGAGATGAGTTTTCAGGGATCGCCTGAAGGTAGCAAGAGTAGGGGATAGCCGGACAGGTGGAGGTAGAAAGTTCCAGAGGATGGGAGAGGCTCTAGAGAAATCCTGGACACAAGCATGAGAGGAGGAGACGAGAGAGCTTGAGAGTAGGAGGTCTTGAGATGAGCGGAGAGGACGATTTGGGTGATATTTGGAGACAAGATTGGTGATGTAGCTCGGGGCAGAGTTGTGAATGTCTTTGTATGTTGTGGTTAGTATAATGAATTAAATTCGCTGGCGAATTATACACCTGGCGAAGTGACTCATTCATATGTACTGCAATAATTGGCTTGTTTAAATTTCAAACTCCTTTTAGGATTCGATGCATTATGTGTAACAGGGATCACATTGATGCCAAATGTCCTCTGGTTTCCCTGTTTTCTGATATCAGTAAACCTGGCATGGAGGAGGACTGCACAGACATTAATCGGTCAGGAGTCAGGGAACTGATCATTTCCACATTATCAGATCATCCAAATGAAACAACAAAAGTATTGATAGACAATTATAATTAGAAATGTTTACAGCTCCTCATAGCAGCCTAAACCCATACTATCACTAAGGACCGCATTGCTCTTTAACCATCATGCAGTTCTTCTGCTGTTAGCCCTCCAGTTACACAGCACAGGCAGGGTCATATATGGGGCATTTATGTGCAAACATCAGTTCATCAGTTCCCTAGCACAATGTAATCCTCATGGTGTACACAAGCGTGCAGAGACACATCTGAAGCATTGCAATCATCCAACGTTCTGTATTTATATTACAATTAATGGCTATGTTTATACAGTTTGAAAGCAATTATTATTAAAGCCATGTATGCTAACCAAGAGCAAGACTCAGAAGGGAGAAAGAATAACAATGATAATTCCTTTAAAAATGCTGTCTGGCATATCTGAATATACAAGAGAAATGAAAGGCCTTAATACACCTTAGGTAAGAAAAACATAAAACTAGGCAAGAGGTGCAATTCTTCCATTATTTTATCAGGGTAGGGTGGGAGCTAATGCCAAACAAGTCTCCTGGCCAGGAGCTTAGCAGTGCCAACTGACCTGAGAAACCTATAAAATACTGCATGGGTTGTAAGGTCATATTATCTACTGAATCTATAAAATTCATCCCCGGAGCGGTCGGAAAGGAAGATCTCTCATTCTCATGGTTTTTCGTGATGTATCTCATTGCAGAGCAACAGATGGAGGCAAACAGTGATGGGTGTACAACCTTTTTCAGCATCCACTGCAAGGAACGTATTGCTTTCATTAAAAACTCTGATTTCTGAAGCAGAACAAGATGGATTCTGATTGACTGCTAAAGCTGGATATACACTAACAGATTTTTGAATGTTCATAAGAACATTTGTATGAAAATTCTCAATTCATTCAATTGACGACTATTCTTTGAAAGTACTTCAAAATTTTTTTTCCTCACGTGGTGGAATAAGTGCCTATTGGATTCAAGTTTTACAATATATTTCCCATTTGACCAATGTCTTGATTATTATTATTATACAGGATTTATAAAGCGCAAACAGTTTGCGCAGCGCATTACGACACGAGGGCAGACAGTACAGTTACAATACAATTCAATACAGGAGGAATCAGAGGGCTCTTCTCCTTAGAGCTTACAATCTAGAAGGGGGGTCAAGTGAAACAAAAGGTCATAACTGTGGGGGATGAGCTGATGGAGAAAATGAAAATAAAGTTGTTAGGTCGGCGTGGGATAGGCTTCTCTGAAGAGGAGGGTTTTCAGGGATCGTCTAAAAGCTACTAGAGTAGGAGATAATTGGACAGATTGGAGTAAGAATTTCCATAGGATTGGAGAGGCTTTGGAAAAGTCCTGGAGGCAAGCATGGGAGGCGATGACGAGGGAGCTAGAGAGCAGGAGGTCTTAAGAAGAATGAAGAGAACGATTAGGTTGGTATTTTGAGACTAGGCTAGTGACTGTGAATGGCTTTGTAAGTAGCTGTTAGCATTTTGAATTTAATTTGTTGGGTGAGCGGAAGCCAGTAGAGGGATTGACAGAAAGGAGTAGCAGACACAGAGCGATTGGTAAGGTGGATGAGTCTGGAAGCAGCATTAATGATGGATTGAAGGGGGGATAGCCTATGTAGAGGTAAGCCAATGAGATGGGAGTTGCAGTGGTAGAGGTGAGAGATGACCAGGGAGTGAATTAAGAGCTTTGTTGTGTCATTGGTTAGAAAGGGGCCTATTTTGGAGATGTTGTGGAGGATGAGGTGGCAAGATTTGGACATCGATTGGACGTGGGGCTTAAATGAGAGCTCAGAGTCCAGGACTGCACCTAGGACTTTGGCATGCGGGGATTGGCTTATAGTTGTGCCATTGATTTTATAAGTTCGGTTTTGGACAGATTGAGTTTGAGGTAGTGGTGTTACATCCAGACTGATATATCTGTTAAAAAATCAGTGATACAAGGGAGACGGAGGGAGTGAGCTGAGGGGTGAAGAGATAGATTTGGATGTCAACAGCGTAGAGATGGTATTGGAAGCCATGGGAGGCTATCAGCTGACCCAGGAAGGAGGACCGGCTCTATCCCGTAGGATCCCAGGATTTGACTGTTGGGTCTGGTGGAACCCTTGGCCATGTGGAAATCGCCCAGAACATTACTTGGCCTACTTTTTTTTTATGCCAAGAAAACAAATGCACTCCTCTGGAAGTGCCCAACTCCTCCAAATATGGACAGGTGGAAATTACCTGTCCATATTTGATTACCTCTTGTATGCCACTCTATAATAATAGGTAAAATATAATTAACCACATCCTTTGTTAGAAACGTGTTCATTCGGGAAAAAAATTCTATTCTGCTCCTTCAATTTTCATCACTGTGTGGATTGACCCCATTAACAATTAGAAAGCGAATGAATGTTCTTAAAGATTTTAGAAGGAAATTCTACTAATGTATGGCCAGCTTTAGAGTAATGCACTTAGCAATTTGCTCCAATAGACTAACTAAGCTTACAGACAGAAGGTTGGTACCATACACCAGCATTCCCGGGTGACTGACTGGGGTTACAGTAGTCTTGTTTACAAAACTCACAAACTCAGCAAGGTCAACGTATACCACCAAAGGCCACACACGCTTTTAATCAGTCAATCAAAAGTGGGTGGTATTTCACCCCTGACTCGAAATACATTTTGTGAATCCCCAATCTGCAGTCTATTTGGTCAGGGACAGTTCTGACCCAGAAGTGCTCATAGCTGAGCACTTTTGAGTTCAGTCTAAACAAAACAACTGCAGTTTCCTGATCCTCTCACTATTCATCCTGAAGTTTGCTGGCAACAGCTCTCATTGGCTTGTGAATGAGAATGCTGAGTGATGAGGTTTGAGAGAATCAGTAGTGGTTAAAGGAATAAGACCCAAGAACAAAAATGCAATATATTGCAGCTTACTGTCCTTAGATGTAGTGACTGAATTTGTTTTCCTTATTTTTCAAGCTAAGAACATTTTTAGCAATTACAGAAAACATCTGTTGATCTTTCCAGAAATGTGGTGTCCTTGTTACTTCCTGTGAGCTGCACTGAAGTTCCTAGCTACCTTCTGTAAACTTTCAATTAACCTACCACCCATGTCATGTAGATGCAGAGATATGGACATGTTTGCAGTCTATATAAGGGCCTAGGGTGGCCACCCAAGGACAGGAAGTATGTTATCTGCAGGATTACCAGGTGAAAACAAAGTAAAAGGAACTTGATAAAAGAAAACTCATGCAGCCACCACACAAGTACTGGTGAGCCGCAATGTACACATTTTTTTTTCTTGGGTTTAGATACTCATTTAACAGGTAATGAAGTCTTCAGCAGAAAAAAAATAATTAAACCCCCCCCCCCGCAAGTTAATGACATAATGTGCTAGTATGCACTGCATACTAGCATATTATGACAGACTTACCTGTAAAATGGATACATCCAGTGGCGTGCTTCCGGGTTCGCAGGCTCTGGCCATTTTAATGGTCGAGCCGCAATTACAGAACTCCTGTACATGCGAGTCACGATTGCGGCACAGTGCTCTGGATTGATGGCACATTCAGTGTGCCTTCAATTCAGAGCGCAGTGCTCATATGATGGTGACATCACCTGCTGCAGAACTTGTGAATGTCTCCTAAATGGCTCTGTCTTTGGGCACTTCCTATTCTCGCTCTATACCTCTTTCCTGGGCCAGTTGATAACCTCCCATGGCTTCCAATACCACCTCTATGCCGATGACACCCAGATCTATCTCTCCACTCCTCAACTCACCCCCTTGATCTCCTCACGGATCTCAAACTTACTGAATGACATATCGGTATGGATGTCACACCCCTTTCTCAAACTCAATCTTTCTGAAACTGAGCTTGTAATATTTCCTCCTTCCCATGGCTTTACCATTAAGATCAACATCACAACTATTGGTCCCTCTACACATGCCAGGGTGCTGGGTGTAATCCTTGACTCTGACCTCTCCTTCAGCCCCCACATCCAATCACTGGCTAAATCCTGCCGCCTTAACCTCCGCAACATCTCCAGAATTCGACCCTTCCTGACTGACACCACAAAGCAACTTATTCACTCCTTGATTATTTCCCGCTTTGACTACTGCAACTCTCTCCTTAATGACCTACCCTTACGCAGGCTATCCCCCTTCAGTCTATAATGAATGCTGGTGCTAGACTAATACACCTCACTAACCGATCGGTGACTGCTGCTCCTCTCTGCCAATCCCTTCACTGGCTTCCCCTAATCCACCGTATAAAATTCAAAATTCTAACCACAAAATACAAGGCCATCCACAACATCGCCCCCAGATACATCACCAACCTCATCTGCAGATATTGCCCAAATTGTCCCCTCCGCTCCTCCCAGGACCTCTTGCTCTCTAGCTCTCTTGTTACCTCCTCTCATGCTCGTCCTCAGGACTTCTCCAGAGCCTCTCCCATCCTCTGGAATTCCCTGCCCCGGTATATCCGATCAGCCCCTAACCTGTCCACCTTTAGGAGATCCCTGAAAACTCATTTATTCAGGGAAGCCTATCCCACACCCACCTAACAACCCAATCAAATCATTCCCCGCATCTATTACCTTTTGTACCACCACCCCCTCCCTTTAGAATGTAAGCTCTATGAGCAGGGCCCTCCTATATTGAACTGTACTGTAATTGTGCTGTCCCCCCTCTACATTGTAAAGCGCTACATAAATCATTACTAATAATAATAAATGGTGCAGGTTGAGGAGATATTCATTTTACCTACAGGTAAGCTTTATTATAAGCTTACCTATAGGTGGTACAAGTGACCAATCTAAGTTTACCACAGATTTAAGTGGCGGTATAGCTGCCAGAGTTGCTTGTGCTGAACACAAAAAAGCTGATAACTACGGTCTGCTTTTCCATATTTATGGGCCCTCGGACACCCATCAAGCCCTAGGAACCGGCCTAGGTCACCCTGTTATTGACTCGGCCTTATACATACACAGTGTTTAGCATAAATGAGTACACCCTAACAGATTTGTCAGAAAACCTTTACTTTCCTATCAGAATCAACATTTTCTATGGGACAATATACTACAAGTTACTCCCACAAATGCGGGAAATTGATTGCAACCAAGATTTGTTCATTTGCGCACACAAAAATGTATTTTTCCTAACAAATTCTTTGAAGACCATGTTGGAAAAATGAATACAGCCCAAAGAGATTCTTAAGAGCAAAGCTAAATTTTAGACAACAAAATCCTAATTAACAAAAATTCAACTACACGTGAGTCTAATTATTCATTAAACAGGTCCCCAGCAGACAGCTGATTATAAAAGGGCGTTACTTAAAGGAAACCCCTCCCATTTCATACTGTCAGCAGGGCACCACATGGAAAAGAAATGTCACAAGCCCTGAGAAAGAAAATAATTTCTTTGCACAAGAAAAGTGAAGGCTACAAGAAGATCACAAAGCTTTACTTATCAGTAAGGATGAGCTCAAGCGTGTTCGCAAGTCCACGTGCCCGTGCCCGTCAGGAAGCCGACACTCTCCAGCGCTAATCACAGGTAGTGAGACATTTCCCGATCTGTGCAGCTGCGGATCGGGAAATGTCTCACTGCCTTAGCGATGCGGAGTGTCAGTTTCCTGGCGGGCGCGGGTACGTGGACTTGCGAACACGCATGAGCTCCCCCTTACTTATCAGTCAGAAAACTGTAGCAAAAGTGATACAAAAATTGAAGATTGAACTGCAACCACCTCACAGAGATGTCCACAGAAGTTAAAACCTCAACAGGAGCATCTTTTGATGAAAAGGGTTGAAGATATAGCCATACTGTACAAGTTCAATGCAGTTAGCTTAAGAAGTAAAAAAGCCAAACTGGGGTGATCATTTCCCGTGACAATACCTGAATTTGCCAGGGCCCATGCTGAAAAAAAGACTACCAGGACTCTGTACTCTGGAGATGAGACCAAGAAAACATTTTTTTGGAACTGATGGCTTCAAAACTGTATGGCGTCACAAATGTGAGGAGAACAAAGAAAAATCCATGGTGCCTACAGTGAAACATGGTGGTGGCAGTGTCCTTCTGTGGGGCTGCATGAGTGCTGCTGGTGTTGGGAAGCTGCATTTCATTGATGGCATCATGAATTCACAGATGTACTGCTCTATATTGAAAGAGAAGATGCTACTATCACTCCGTGCCCTTGGTCGTCGTGCACTTTTGCAACATGACAATGAATGGAAACACACATCTTAGGCCACTGTTGCATTTCTGAAGAAGAACAGGGTGAAAGTGATTCAGTGGCCAAGTATGTCTTCTGATCTGAACCCAATCGAACACCTATGGGGAATTCTGAAGAGACGAGTTGAGCATCACTCTCCATCCAGCATCCAGGCTCTAAAATAGGTCGTTCTTGAAAAATGAAAAAAGATAGATGTTGCAATATGTCACCAACTTGTTCATTCCTTGCCTAGAAGACTTGGTGCTGTCCTTACAAATCATGGAGGTCATACAAAATACTAGATGGAGTAGTTTTTGTTGTGGGGTGTATTCATTTTTTGCATCAATTAATTTGAGTAAAGCTGAAGATTTTGAAATCTAAGTTATATTATTAACCTTATTTTCATGTAATGAGCTAAACAAATGTTCTATAAAACTCCGTTTTGTCCAAATTTTGGAAATTGTTCTTGTGTTCATTGAGATATTGATTAAAATCTTACTTTTCAAAAGGGGTGTACTCATTTATGGTGAGCACTGTATATATAAGTTTGTCATTCTAGATAAATAGGAGAGAAGGACAAAGGGCATAGTTTGAGCATTTGTGTATTAAACTGCAGCTTTTATTGTTTTTGATCTCACAGTGAGATTACTGTTGATACAAGCTGGCTCTGATGTTTATATGCGTTTTCTTATTACACTGTGTGATGTAATTATGGCTTTTCTGCTCCCTGCATTTGTGTGGTCCCCACAGGGCGTATTCTGTTGTTAAGTGACCCGGTCATTACATATTGTGAGACCTCATTATAAAAGCTGGTAATATGTGTTGTGGTTGTAGTAATAGTGCAGTCACGCTGATGAATGTAGTTGTTCTCTGTTTAACATCACCCTGTCTGCTGCTAAAAATCAGAAAATGTGTTATCTGGGGACACCAATGTCTGGGGTTGATGAAGAGGTCTGGCCAAATTAGAAAAAAAAAACAATATTTCCTTTATAATACGAAGAGCAGTTTAAATCATTGAATAGAATGAACCTAAACCCTAATATAGTTAAATAGAAAAATTGAAAAAATGGACTTTCCAGGCACCAGTCATAGAAAATATACAGTAATTTTTTTTAACAATTAATACATAAAAAAAAACATTTAAAATACTGCCAAATAAATGCAGTAGACAACTAGAACTCCCAAATATGGATCATGACTGTCAAAACCATGCCATGGTAGGCATGTGTGACTAGAAAGATTATAACATACAAAAAGGCTCTACATGTTTCGTGAAAATCGCTTCTTCAGGTTCTTGATAAACATTCTAGGGGGAGAACGAGGCAGTCAATAACAATTGTAATGATATACAATATAAGTATAAAATCTCAAAAAATGCAGGGAACACCAAGAGAGCACAGTGTGGCCACCCCTGGTGCTCTCTTGGTGTTCCCTGCATTTTTTGAGATTTTATACTTATATTGTATATCATTACAATTGTTATTGACTGCCTCGTTCTCCCCCTAGAATGTTTATCAAGCTCCTGAAGAAGCGATTTTTGCGAAACATGTAGAGCCTTTTTGTATGTTATAATCTTCAAAGTCACACATGCCTACCATGGCATGGTTTTGACATTCATGATCCATATTGGAGAGGTCTAGTTGTCTACTGCATTTATTTGGCAGTATTTAAATTTTTTTTTTATGCATTACTTGTTTAGTAAAAATTACTGTATATTTTCTATGACTGGTGTCTGGAAAGTCTATTTTTTCCATTTTTCTATTTAACTATTGATGTTTAGGACGTGGCTCTGCTCTACCTTAAGCTCCCACAGGTTCATCCTGTGTTTTAGCTTGGTCAACTTTTTGATTCATAAACCCTAATATACAAAGCCTGAACTTCAGATACAATGTATTTTATAAAGGCCTTCAAATACTATGATATCATTGTGATATGAAAATATCATGCAACAAAACAAACCTGTGCACCCAAAGCTGTGGCACCAAAATAACATTTGCCAAATATTTGCCAATTTGTCCACCGCAATATCGCAGTGCCGCTATAAGTCGCCGATCTCCATCATTACTAGAAAAAAAATCCATAAATACATCCCATAGTCTGTAGATGCAATAACTTTTCCCTATCAGCGCTAACCAATCAATATACACTTATTGGGATTTTTTTTTTACCAAAAATATGTAGCAGAATACATATTGGCCTAATTTAAGAAATTCTATTTTTTTACATTTTATTTTTATTGGATATGATTTATAGCAGAAAGTAAATAATATTGTTTTATTTCCAAAATTATCAATCATTTTTTGTTTATAGCGCAAAAAGTAAAAGCTGCAGAGGTGATCAAATACCACCAAAATAAAGCTCTATTTGTGTGGGGAAAAAAAGGACATACATTTTATTTTGGTACAGCGTCGCACGACCATGCAGTAGTCAGTTAAAGTAACGCAGTGCCGTATCGCAAAAAATGGCCTGGATCCCAAGTTGCAGCAGTGTGAACCGAGCCTAAGATATAACATTTGCCAAATATTTTGCACAATTCATTTACAAATACTTTACAATAATGTACTTTACTTTACCTCGTATCTCAATTCAGGCCCATTATGATTCAATGTACTGGCTTATCCTGCAATTATTTGCAGCTCAGCAGTCTTTCAGCAATTAAGCCAATATCGGATTTCCAGTCAACCCCTAGTAGAATAATCCACAAATACATATCTGAAATACCATTGTGACAATATGGCACAGCAATTCACAGGTAAGGTTACTACTAGATATCTGTACAATAACTAGGCCATAAGGTGAACTAGGAAAAAGTGACTAGAAAATAATTTTCGTTCCCACACTTGGGCACTACTTTTTAAATGCATTTTTGCATAGACAACACCCCTATGGACTTTATGTTAAACGTTCTCCACAAAATATCCTGCAGTTTTCTTGCCACAAACCATAAATGTATGCAATTGTGAACCAAAAAAACACGAAAATCTTATGGTGCTGGTTTTGCTTTTAACTTTATTTCTATTCATTTTAGAAACACAAAGGAGGTTATTTACGAAAGGCAAATCCACTTTGCACTACAAGTGTAAACTACAAGTGCACAGAAATTGCACTTGGCAGTGCAGTCGCTGTAGATCTGAGGGGGTAGATCTGAAATGAGGGGAAGCTCTGCTGATTTTTTCATCCAATCATGTGCAAGCTAAAATGCTGTTTTTTATTTTCCTTGCATGTCCCCCTCAGATCTACAGCGACTGCACTTCCAAGTACACTTTCAGTGCAATTTCAAGTGCACTTTGAACTTGTAGTTTGCACTTGTAGTGCAAAGTGATTTGCCTTTCGTAAATAACCCCCAAAATATCTCTCAAGCTGACATTTACACATGTGCGTAACATTTGACACAGGTATTGTTGCACTAGTATAATCAAGAGTGAATGTAGACCATGAAATATGGCAAAGTTGTAGAAAATACGCTTCAACTTCGCAGATTGGCACCAAGCAAAATTAAACATACACATTGTAAATGTATCAAAACTGAGATGTTGTATTCATCAAAATTATCAGTAGGCACTATGTAATCAAAGAAAGTTAAAAAAGCAGCACACGTTGCCTGAACGGATCAGCACAAGTTGGCTGAAATGACTCAAAATGCACCCCCCCATGCCAAATATTGACAATTCTACAATAGATTCATTACAGCTCAGAAATCACCCTAAAATATGAAACAGTGTCTTCACTCATCAGTATCATCCCTATCACTGTCATCAGAGCTATCGTCCAATGTAGCTCTTTCGTCTTTTTTTTTTTTTTCAAGAAACATTTGCACAATTTTTGCACCGACATAAATCAGTACAAGACAGTTTTGCAGACATACGGGAACATCTCCCAGTCTCACATTTGCCTTGCTTGCAACCACAGTGGACTACCTGCAACTCACTTTCAGGGGCAGGATTTCTAGTCATCCAGGTCACTGTTAACTTCCCATCCTTGAGGTGACATCCATTGCCAACAGGTGACGGGCACACATTATACCTTTCAGAGAATGTCTCATTATGGCTGCTTGGTAGTTTGCCCCCTTTTACAGTGTTGGTGAAGGGCATCACTTGTCGGAGGTGTGGATAATTCTGGCACAGCTGACGATGCCATGCAGAATGCTTTGTATCTTACATCGTTCACATTTTTTGCAGATGATTGGCCATACACACAATCCCACCAAAGTCCAACCGTCTAGAACTTGGTGATGTACAACACGTACGACGGGACTAGAAAAAGGAAGTTCAATAGCCAGTAGCCAATAGCTGCCGTCTCATACTTGCTTCAGAGCATGCGTCGTTTTTGGTCCGTCCGGAACAGCATACAGACAAGCGGTTTTCCCGATAGGAACTGATTCCGTTGGAAAGATTTGAAACTTTTTCTATTTCTAGGTCCGTCAGAATTTTCAAAAAAAAAACGTCCGATGAGGCCCACACACAACTCGGAATGTCCGATGAAAAGATTCCGTCTGACTTTTCCTGCCGGAAAGTCTGACCGTGTGTACGCGGCATAAGGGATAGATTTGAAATGAGTGGAAGCTCTGCTGATTTTATCATCCAATCATGTGCAGGCTAAAATGCTGTTTTTTTTATTTTCCTACAACATTGCCATATTTCATGGTCTACATTCACTCTTGAGTATACTAGTGCACCAATACCTGTGTTAAATTTTACGCACATGTGTAAATGTCAGTTTGAGAGATATTTTGTGTTTCTAAAATAAATAGAACGTTAAAAGCAAAACCAGCACAAGATTTTTGTGTTTTTTTGGTTCACAATTACATACATTTATGGATTGTGACAAAAACCAGCAGGATATTTTGTGGAGAACTTTTAACATAAAGTCCATAGGGGTGTTGTCTATGCAAAAATGCATTTAAAAAGTAGTGCCCAAGTGTGGGAACGAAAATTTATTTTTTCTTAGTTCACCTTATAGCCTAAACAACTCACATGCGATTCAATTATTCAAAGGACATCATAGTTTGCCCTGCAAAGCATTAGAATGCTCTCAGGTCAGTAGTGCTTCTCTTTGAAAGAAGGTGTAATCTTTAAAAAGGATCTATAGCCAAATATTAACATAAAACTATGCTGAAACTCTTGCCAGGAACAATAGCAGGGCTGAATTTCTTACCTCTCCTGAGAAATGATTGCTCCAGGCAGGGGCGTTGCTAGGTCTACAAAAGATCTGGGGCTAGAGCCCATAGCAGCGTAGTAAAGAAAGTCATACACTTGGGCGGGCATACACATGTATATACAGTAATATACGTGTGTGTGTGTATATCCCCAGAGAGCCTACCCCTTGCATTAGGGTCCCCAGAGAGCCCCCCCTTACATCAGGGTCCCCAGAGAGCCTCCCCTTGGGGACCCCTGCAGAGACTCGGGGCTATGGGTCCCAGATTCAGGGGTATAGCCCCACAAGCCACCCCCTAGCGACACCAGTGGCTCCAGGCACCCATCAGTCTTGGCCACATGGAGATAAATGTCATACATACCATTCAACGTGAATTCTAGCTCTCATGCCTATCTACTATGGCTGGGTGCTGATCCAGTTCATATTATCAGCAGATAAGGATCCACCACCAAACAGACTGTGGAAAACCCCTTTTCTTAGTTTAGTAAATGGCACAGGATACTGTTCCTATGTGTTTCATGCTTACTAGCACTTTTTAAAAAAAAAAAATCACTGGGCTTTCTCATGGAATTCCAGCCAACCTAAACTTATGTTCCCCTTCAACAAAGATCAAATAACCAAGTACCGGGCCTATAGATGTGCCCAGCACTAAAAGGAGCCTGGAGTAGCATGTTCTTCGCCAAGAAGGAGAACTATTTTAGTCCTTTTATAACTTCTTATTTACCGATCCGAGTTGAATGTTAAGGCAAAAACTCCTGGCAAAACTTTTTTCTAATTTTAGAATAGGAATGGGTTACAACCTCGCTTCCATGGAGACACAAGAGGATATGAAGAAAAAGTATGAGGTTTAATCCTGGACTCTGACCTGTCCTTTCAGCCACAAATCCAACCACTGTCAGAATCTTGTAGACTTCACCTCTAACATTCCCAAAATCTGCCACTTTTTAACAATTAAAATCACAAAGCAACTTATTCACTCCCTCGTTATCTCTCGCCTTAACTATTATAACTCCATCCTCGTTGGCCTACCTCACCGCAAGCTATCCCCTCTTCATTCTATCATGAACGCTGCTGCCAGACTCATCCATCTTACCAACCGCTCAGTGTCTGCCACTCTTCTCTGCCAATCCCTCCACTGGCTGCCCATTGCCCAACAAATAAATTTCAAAACATTAACAATAACATACAAAGCCATTTACAACTCTGCCCCGATCTACATTACTAATCTTGTCTCCAAATATCACTCAAAGCATCCTCTCCGCTCTTCTCAAGACCTCCTGCTCTCTAGCTCCCTTGTCTCCTCCTCCCATGCTCACCTCCAGGACTTCTCCAGAGCCTCTCCTGTCCTTTGGAACACCCTACTCCAATCAGTCCGACTATCTCCTACTCTGTCCACTTTTAGGCTATCCCTGAAAACTCATCTCTTTAGGGAAGCCTATCCTGCCTTCAGCTAATAACCAAATCTTCTATTTCTACCATCAGTTCATCCCTCACAGTCATTACATTTTTTTTTCCACCAGCCCCTCCCTATTAGATTGTAAGCTCCCAGGAGCAGGGCCCTCCTAAACCTCTTGTATCCGATTGTATTGTTGCTGTATTGTCTCCCTTTTTATTGTAAAGTGCTGTGCAAACTTTTGGCACTATATAAATCAAGAATTATAATAATTGAATAGGCAGTGGCATGAGCAATGTAAATTTCACAGATTCAGTGGAACCACTTGAAATGACAAATGAACAAAGCATATCCTTCTTTAGTGTGTGCTTGTCCCAATTCAAAACACCTAGTGTGACTAGTTGTCATCTTTCTCTGCTATCTACATGAGTTACTTATGTTAGTCTATGCCCCCAACAAGGGATCCCGGGGGGTGGCCACGTCTCCTCTCCTGCACACAGCAGGTGAATGACAGCCTCAGCTGTGCATGTTTTCCCTATGACACTCTGTAGAAGGGCATGTGCCAATTTTCTCCACTCAGGTCTCAGATTACACTCAGCTCCATGCTGTGCATAGAGTATGTAATGTCAGATCCCTGTCCCCTGCCTCTGGAAAATCAGAAATGCTGTGTAAACTGTACAATTTGAATGGATGTAGAGGGAAGAGGGCTGCAGATAAACTGGTACATCTTATGAAGGAGGATTTGTTTCATCTCTGTGAATCATGTAAGGCTTGACACTTCACTGGGTAACTATAATGGTTTACAACCACTTTAAGAGTCACACCAACCAATATTACTACAAGAGTAAATAGGCTCAAGGAAACTGCTGTTAAAGTGTGTCACACTGCACAAGAAAACTACAAGTCTGTAGGATCAGGTTGCACTAAACTCATATGTACATCCCCAGCGAATACAGTTCTGCTCCCAATTATAATTTTTGGTCTGATGGAGCCCAGACTGTACTTCAATAACGGCACATGGTATACATTATTGCCATTAACTATGTGAAGCATTAGGCCATATGACCCAGGGGGGGTTGGGGTACAGGCATACCCCCTTCACTGGATGCTGCAAATACTCTTTATAACAAGAGTAATATAAGTAAGCTTTGCAAAGACCTGTATTAGTATGAATCAGTCTAGACTTTGCACAGCCATGGATCAGTAATTCAATTAGATTTCAAAGGGGGGGAAGAATCTAGATTTACAGAACGTGAACACAATACCTTCCTGTGTCCTCACCTCCCAATAGAGGTAATAAAACAAATCTCCAGAGGTTTACACCTCAATGCATGGTGGAGCAACAACAAAGACGAACCCTCCTTCAATAAACCACACAGTGGTTAGGAGGCCAGGGGTCAGCCCGGAAAACTTAAACACACCAAAGTTTTCTTTTAGAGCAAAAACAAAACGATTCATCTGATATTTCATCACAGCAATGTTACTTGCAAAATGCTTGTCATTTGGCGAGGTCCCAGCGCAAAAAATATTGCTGTTTTTCAAAAAAGGACCAGCTGGCAAGGTGCCCGCGATTGTACAGGGCAGGTCAACAACGTAGCACATGCTAACAGATCACAAGGAGATGGTGAAGGCCAAGCCCAAAATCTTTCTGAAACATATATTATGTTTTAATGTTAGCATTACGATGATTATAAAGCCTAGTTAAAAAGTTGTAGATGTTACATGAGGGCAGCCATACTTGGCCATTATTTATTTTATTTTATTTATTTATTTCAGGTACTTATATAGCGCCGTCAATTTACGCAGCGCTTTACATATACATTGTACATTCACATCAGTCCCTACCCTCAAGGAGCTTACAATCTAAGGTCCCTAACTCACATTCATACATACTAGGGACAATTTTGGACAGAAGCCAATTAACCTACCAGCATGTCTTTGGAGTGTGGGAGGAAACCGGAGTACCCGGAGGAAACCCACGCAGGCACAGGGAGAACATACAAACTCCAGGCAGGTAGTGTCATGGTTGGGATTCGAACCAGCGACCCTTCTTACTGCTAGATTGTACATACTGTGCTATCTTTTTAGTAATACAGAAATTGTGCATTGCTTCTCCTCCTCTTAATCTATGATGAAAGTTCTGGTGTTTGAAAATAATATACTAGTAGAACATAAATTCTTTCCTTTTTTCAATCTTTAAAGTGGAACTAAACTTTAGCCGGGCACGAGTCCTCTTAGCATATTGTGCACAGCATACTTGTATGTTATGGCAAACACACCTCCTAGTTTTCTGTCCTCCAGTACTAAGATGTCTGCTAAGTCACCGCTACATTGCTGGCATCTTCTTCTACACTTCTTCCAGACTAGTGTCTTCCTCCTCTGGCCAGTAACCAGCCACTGCTAATGCAACTCCTGCACATGTGCACTGGAACCTGGCTTCAAGTTACAATACCCTCCCCCTCTGGCAGGTGACATGGCACCAGTTGGTCTTCACCAAAGCTCCAAATGGTAGAGATAAGTCAGAAACCCTAGTGGTCCCCAGATTTCTTTGCTGCAAATAGCACCAGGTCAAGGACTTTGGCACTGCCCCACAAGGGGGTAGCAGATACAGGAGGACTACGGTGTGAGGCGGAGAATGACAGGGAGCCAGCCAGCAAAAAGTATGGATATTAGCGGCGGCGTTCTAAGCTGCACACGTGAATGACAGCCTTTTGAAGAAGAGGGAAGTCCCAGGAAACGCACCATGCACACCCCTTTTCCCGACATCCACCAGGCATTTTGACAGCTGTCATCCTCGTGTGCAGCCTAGAACCAATTTTGTGTTTCGGCTAATCAGGAACACGGATCACTGTGTCCATGCAGTGAGCCCATCCCCCACAGTAAAAGAGCACAAACAGGGAACACACTTAACCCTTTGATCGCCCCTGATGTAGAATACATTAAGCTTGTGTGTTATAGGGGTAATTTTATTTAAAAAGTATAATTTTGGCCGGAACAACACTTTAATGTATTCTAGTAAAGTTAGTCTGTAAACTAAGGTCTGTTTTGTTAGTTTATAGCAGTAGTTTGTTGTTTTATAAACTTACAGCAGGCCGTGGCCATCTTAAGTGTGGGCATCTGAAGCCAGACTGTATTTCTTCCTGGATCTCACCCTTGCAGATCTTGCACATGCTCAGTGCAGCACAAGCAGTGTAATAGGTTTCAGGTCAGGTATCCATTACAACGGCAGTGTCAGAGGAAGTTGCCACCCCTTCCCAGGAGGCATTGCAAACAGGAAATGGTGCGATGGGCCACGGCCAGGGAGGAGGAAGTGAAAAATGAATACAGCAGATATACAGTAGGTGCTGAGAAAAAAAATTTAAAAATATCCAATTCGTTTACAGTGCACAGCTTAGTGAGGGATGCTGAAGAGTTGTAAAAGTGGGTGGAACTCCACTTTAAAGAGTAACTTCACTTCAACATGCAGTACATTGCAGGCATTTTAACAAACATTGTTGCAGATTCCTACCTGTTTCTGCAGAAAAAGCTGTTTGTTGTGTTCAGAGTGAATCTAAATAGCAGTGACTTTTTTTACCGCTCTAATGAGGACAGTGGCAGGGTCTGTATCCCTTTAAGTGATTAACCCTTTGGGAGTATCTCACCAAAAATGACACTTGTGTTGCAGAGGATGCCTAAAATCTGACTTGTATCTTAGTGCAGACTTCTGGGAAAATCAGTGAGCCAATCGCACAAGCAGGAAATTACATTTTTGGAAAGTTCTATATACCAGCTGTGTATAGAATGCCTCCAGCATGCCGTATTCAATGCATTCAATTTTACAGAAAATGACAATGCTGCAGACTGAAAAGTAAAAGTATTTTTTAATAACATTCAATTGCAATATGGCTTGTGTATCAATTGTAGATGCTATATTATTGTTTTTTAATTTGCTTTTTTTTTTTTTTCCCCACGAAAGTGGCGTTACCCTTTAATATATGAATATCTTCTGCACTGGGTGAACCTGCATTTGCATCTCTACTTCAACTTCAGTAGTTCTCAGCAATATCGCAGCAGTGCCACAAGGTTGCCAGGCAATTCTGATGCGTGAAATGAAGCATGTGGTCTCAGAGCACACGACATTTTAGTAAGCGGTGTGTGTTCAAGGTGATCGGATGCCTGGGAAACGAATCTAATGCAGTGATGTTCGACCTTTTCTATTAACTGGCATCAGTATGTCATTGCTATGGGAACCTGATAAAGGTATTAACAATGCAAATCTCTTAAAGGGGATGTGTGTTCTTTTTTTTTTTTTCTTTTCAGATAAATGTTTAAAAGAGATAATTTTAACCACTTACAGACCGGAAGATTTTCCCACTTCTGGATCAGGCCATTTTTTGCGATACGGCACTGCGTCGCTTTAAATGATAATTGCGCGGTCGTGCGACGCTGTACCCAAACAAAATTGACGTCCTTTTTTTCCCACAAATAGAGCTTTCTTTTGATGGTATTTGATCACCTCTGCAGCTTTTATTTTTTGTGCTATAGCGAAAATAATAGAAGCAATTTTGAAAAAAAAAACAAAAAAACAAAAAAAACAAAACTTTTTTTTCTTTTTGCTATAAATATCCAAAAAAAAAAAGTAACAAAGCATATTTCTTCATCAGTTTAGGCCCATATGTATTCTTCTGCATATTTTTTGTAAAAAAAAAAAAAAACGCAATTAACGTATATTGATTGGTTTGCGCAAAAGTTATAGCGTCTACAAAATAGGGGATATATTTATGGCATTTTTATTATTTTTTCTACTAGTAATGTCAGCGATCTGCGATTTTTAGCGGGACATTGCAGCGGACAGATTGGACACTTTTTTGGGACCATTGACATCTATACAGCGATCAGTGCTATAAAAATGCACCGATTACTGTGTAAATGTCACTGGAAGGGAAGGGGTAAACACTAGGGGGCGATCAAGGGGTTAAATATGTTCCCTGGGAGGTGTTTTTCACTGTGGGGGGAGGGGACTGACTGGAGGAGGAGAGAGATCGCTGTTCCTAACTGTAGGGGGATGGGACTGAGTGGAGGAGGAGAGAGATCGCTGTTCCTGATCATTAGGAACAGCAGATCTCTCTCTCCTCCCCTGTCAGAACGGGGATCTGTTTGTTTACAATGACAGATCCCCATTCTGGCTCTCGTTCCCACGATCGCGGGGGGCCAGCGGACATTGTGGCCACTGGCCACATGCAGCGGGCGCGCACCTCCTTTTGCTCATAAAGGAGCCGATATACACCTACGGTGATTTGCAGGAATGAGCCGACCTGCCGCAGTATAATGACGGCGGCTGGTCGGCAAGTGGTTAATGTTAATATTTGCATCAATGTGTATAATTGTTTGAAAAACACTTTTCCCATTAATGATTTGTAAAGATAGATGTAAGCCATATTTGCACATTACATATGCAGGCTCTGCTGTCTCTTTTGCAGTGTTAAATGACTGTTGTACTTTAATGCTCCTCACAATACAAGTTTATGTGTCAGCTGACTCCGTAAAAACAATGCTCTCTCCAAGTTTTTGATATCTAATCTCATCGATTCTTAAGAGCCCTTTCACACTGGGGTGGTTTGCAGGCGCTATTGCGCTAATAATAGCGCCTGCAAACTGACCCGAAAGTGCCGCTGCATGTATTCCTGTGTGAAAGCCCCGAGGGCTTTCACACTGGAGCGATGCGCTGGCAGGACGGTAAAAAAAGTCCTGCCAGCAGCATCTTCGGAGCGGTGAAGGAGCGGTGTGTATACCGCTCCTTTACCGCTCCTGCCCATTGAAATCAATGGGACAGCGCGGCTATACCGCCGGCAAAGCGCCTCTGCAGAGGCGCTTTGCGGTGGTATTTAACCCTTTCTCGGCCGCTAGCGGGGGTAAAACCGCCCCGCTAGCGGCCGCATACCGACGGTAAAACGCCGCTAATAATAGCGACGTTTTACTGCCGACGCCGCCCCCCGCCCCAGTGTGAAAGGGCTCTAAGAGAGAGACATTTCACTGAGGCACACAGCCCCATCTAGTGGCTCATTTAAAAACATCTGTATTTAATTAAATACAATAAAAATATGGAAGAACCAACTTGTAAAGTAATCTAAAATGAAAGTTAATCTAAAATGACTTTGTAGCTGCAATAGTAACCTAAAATATGTGTTTACTAAACATATACTATACATTTGCTAATTAGAGTGGCTCTGTTCATTGCTATTGGGGGGGAGGTGACATCAAAACGACTGTCAGTACTTTCTATCTATAGGATTAATGAACAGGAAGTTGGCTACATACTGGAAAAAAAATAAAAATTGATTATATATATAGATATATATAGATATATATATATCTATATATATAGATATATATATATCTATATATATAGATATATTATATCTATATATATCCATATATATATATATTAGATGAAACAAAATTTCGGCTGAAAATGGTTTTATCTGCATTTTGCTGATAAAGAATAAGGTGCCGCAAATGTTACTGAAAATGCACGCGATTTTCCAGTGACTTTACTGTGCTTATGGTGCGTTCTCCATAGGTTATGTCCCTCAAAAAACACATCAAAAATGTAGGTGCGTTATTGATGTGTTCTTGCTGTGTTTTCAATGCATTTCAACAGGGAGGTGTGTTCTTGGTGCGTTTTTTTTTTAACTGACCCAAAAAGGCATCAAGCAAGATTTTTAACACCACAATTGAAGCACAACGGACCTGTGTGAAGACATACAAAGAATTTAAAGGGGTGCATTTTTCTTTAACTTTTCTTGCGCTAAATGTGCCGATAATAAATTCATATTCATCTAAATGCATGATATTAATTGAAAAGTTGATTATAATACAATTATATATAAAAATATATAGCTTTTTTTAAAAACTGTAATTGTCGGCAAAGTGCATCCTGCAATTTCCATTTGGCGCACCTCTAATATATATATATATTTATTTCGATATTTGGGATTTCCAGGGTAAACAACTAGAAATAGAAGCTAAAATACAGGGACCTAAACTATTCAATTCAAAGTAAGAGGAAGTTTTCTAAAGTTGACCTTGTTTCGGATATACTTTACTTTTCCATGTCTAAGCTGAACTCTATCCAGATATAAAATACACACCCCTAATGCAGCTCTGTAATTATTAATACATCATTCATTGTTTGTTTGTTTAAATGCAAGCAGTGTAAATACATGAATTTAAATGGTATTTGCGTCTTGTAGCCCCTGTACAGCAGGGTTGGAGTGTGAAAGGAAGAAGCAGTACAACAAGCCAATGTTTATGTGCTGACAAGAAGCATGCTGATAAGGGGAGAAATCAGAGTGACAAAGAGATGAGCTCATAACTGTGCTAATTCTTCTTTCAGTGTCCAGTTACAGGCTGGGATGGGTCTAGGATGACCTGGGCTCAGAGAAAGTGAGTTGAATGATGCTGGCCATCAGACCGAGGACATTTAGCGGCAGAAATAAAGTACTGCGCTGAAAATCTCTGGATCAAAGTTGAACTTTTCATCAAAAGCTAGTTTGGTTAATTTATTTTTTAATGAACTAATTTTTATATTATTTTGGGCTTTAAGTGCATGCTGACTAATGTTATAGCGTAACACATACAAACATGTATTACCTCTTTATTACTCCCTAATTACAATATCAATCAGCTTTTATCTGCAGAAAAACAGGGCCATCTTCATTCATCATCGACTTCCTGAACTGAAATTCTTGGTGCATAGATGGCAGTTATGTGGTGCCTGTAGAGTTCCTGGCTGTGTTCATAAATGTGTGACACAGATCACCTCTTGCTGCAGCCTCACACCTTGTGACTGAGTACACAGTGATAATGTTGCAGTCTGATAAGGGATAGAGGTGACTGTGGGAATGCCTCCTCCTGCCTGCAGCAGACTGATGACATCATCTCATCTTAGGCAAAGTTACTCAATGTTTAAAAACAGCTTTTTAATGATATCAAGGAGAACTTTTAGGCTGCTGCATAGTGTAACATGTCAAGACTTTTTAATGCAAATTTTCTTTTTCTTAAGTAACTAAAAGGTCCAGTTTATTTTAATACTAACCACAGACATACTTTAAAGACAGTGGACGAAGGAAGCATCTGCAGATCTATACATCAGACCCTCTTGATGAAGCAAAAGGAATCTGACCCGTGATGAGGGAGAACTGGAAGAGCCGTCCATCCTGGAATGGGTCACATAACCATTAAACATAAGAATGTAAAAATAAGTGAAACTGGGAAGAGACAACATAAATAGTCAGGGCAGAAAACCGATACTTCCCTTGCCAAAGTAATCCATAGCAGTTTCAAAACAGAGTGTTATGGATTCATTTGGGTTCAGTAACCTGAACTCGCATGTGAGGGCTTTGAAAGAGAAAAACACTTCATCAAACACAAGCAATCCATCTTCCACTCCTTTGGCCGCGCTCACTTGGCGCTCGCCGCCACGCCGCACAGAACAATGTAAAAGGCGAATTCTGGCAGCTATAAATTGTACTAGAAAATATACAAAGAGCGAGGCAGGGATTCGGAAATATTCCAGGTGAAATCGGCCTTGTTTCTTCATTTGTACTTCTGCAACATGATCAGAGGCCTAGACTAGCACACAACAGGCCACGTTTTCCCGAAAATTCTGAAAACGGTTTGTGTCACCCCCTTAGCAGCTATTAATCAGACTTGGGGAACAAGTAAGCCCCAACCAGGAGACACTACAACCATGCAACTAAAATACATGTCAACTGTACCACATGCGGAAAATGTGCTCGGCCAATTTTGTGATTCCTTTATTATGGTCATTGACCAGCCCCCTTGCCTGCTGATTGGACAGTGAAGGAGCACCACCACACTGATTAGGTCATCACTCTCCTCTCTTCTTCTCTCACCTACCCCTTATTACCAACGTCAGTTACCAGCATGTACAGTATGTAGATCTGTTCAGTTGTATTCAACTCTCAGCGATTTTATGGACCAGCTCTCTGGGCACCATGTCTAATATGTTTGAAAGTCTTTGCTATAGAATTTTCTTCTGAATTGTTTTCTATTGCAAGCTCTTTCCTCAACCTGCTGAGCTTGGGACTGGCATACAGAATGTGATAACACATAGCCAAACGCCTACTATGGCCAATTTAGACAAGAGTCAATAAAGCTGGCCATAGATGGATCAGAGTTTAGCCAGTTCGGCAGGGACCGGACAAATTTCAAACCATCTATGGCCCTGGGGCCCCTTGGTATATGATGTGTGGCCCTCAGCAACAACAATCTGTTGTGGGATCACTGATAGGGGTAATAGTATTGGTCTCTACAAGCCTCAACTAACATGTTCCCCAGTTTCATATGGTCTTCGCATATCTCCAGCCAAAAATGAAGCATGTCCACATTCTGTGACCCTCATTTCCTCTATTAGGTCTGCAGTTTCTGATAGTCCTCTCAAGCATTACATAAACTGAACATTATGTCCGGCCCATTTGGTGATGTCAGGGGCCACATTGGAGGCTCCCTTTAGCTCATAAGTTGACAATAACTGATCTAGCGCCATTCCTGCTCGACAAAAGTCGATCCAACAATCAAGATTTGTTGAAGAGGAAATTTGGAAATTTTTCTGATAAGTGTATTCTAACAGCGGAGGCTGTCAGAATAGAATAACATAGCGGGGAGAATTCCCCCATCCACCTCGCTTGTGTCTGTGGGGGAATCTATTTGTTCAAACCATCTTTGGCCAGCCTTATGCCCCGTACACACGGTCGGACTTTGTTCGGACATTCCGACAACGAAATCCTAGGATTTTTTCCGACGGATGTTGGCTCAAACTTGTCTTGCATACACACGGTCACACAAAGTTGTTGGAATATCCGATCGTTCTAAACGCGGTGACGTAAAACACGTATGTCGGGACTATAAACGGGGCAGTAGCCAATAGCTTTCATCTCTTTATTTATTCTGAGCATGCGTGGCACTTTGTCCGTTGGATTTGTGTCAGAAAATTTTATATCCTGCTCTCAATCTTTGTGTGTCGGAAAATGCGATGGAAAACGTGTGATGGAGCCTACACACGGTCAGAATTTCCGACAACAAGGTCCTATCACACATTTTCCATTGGAAAATCCGACCGTGTGTACAGGGCATAAACCTACCATTGTCAGACTATTTTAGTCTGAATCTGCAGCCCTTGTTGGACCTCTTAAAATGGAAAGTTGGCATATGGCAGAATCTCCCCCTATCTGTGATGGGGCGCATAAACCTTCTAAAAATGAAGATACTTCCAGTTTTCCTGTATTTTTTGCATAGCTCACCTGTTTGGATTTCATGCTCATTTTTTCATAGGGTCATAGGGTACACGGTATCTTTGGTTCTTTCATATGGGGAAACTCTCCTCCCAGAATAAGCCTCACGGCACTTAAGGAGCCCTGGGGACAGGGAGGCCTGGCGCTCCCTGATCTGTTTAAATATTTCTTAGCTGGCCAGGGAGTTTTTGCACGCAGAGGGCTTCTTGGGGATGACGGGGATGCCATGAGGTAGAGGTAGCGGTGCTGGGTTCTTATGAGAGCCTGTCTCTCCTTGTATACAGGGGCTCTGAGGCTCAGTTTCCTCTGACAGACACAATGCGAGCCACTGTTAAGGCTTGGGACTGTGTTCAGAGGTTGCTGGCACCTGCCTCTACTGCTATATCGCCGGCCTAACTGTTGTGGAGTAATCCCTGTTTTCCCCATCTGCTCACTATACCAGGTTCGATTATATGGGTATCCCAAGGAATTAAACATTTGGGTGATGTCACCAGAGGGGTGAACTATTACAGTTTTCAGATCCAAAACAGAAGTTTGACCTTCCAAACTCCTATCTCTTTCGTGACCTCCAGTTGCGCCATGCTTTCGTGTCCCAATTTGGCTCCACTAAGCTGGCTCTCAGCCACAAACTTTTGAAGGACATTTTGAAGGATGACTCCATGAAAAAAACGTTATCTGAATTATATAGAGAGCTGTTCCCTGTCACACCTCCTTCGGTGGCCAAATGTAGGGAGCAATGGGTGGAGGAGGTCCCGAATTTGGGTGGAGAAGAGTGGGATGATATGTGGAGCGTTTCTTTTACTCACTTAGTGTCTGCTAGAGATCACTTGATCCAGTTTAAATTCCTGCACAGGATATATTACGCCCCGGCTAAGCTATCTAAGGATCTACCTGGGTACATCATAAACGTTGGCGTTGCTCACATTCTCCAGCCAATTTTAGCCATGTATTTTGGCACTGCCGGGTAGCCGGGAGTTCTGGTCTGCTGTTGGGCGCTGTATAACTGAGATTACTTCTGTTCCTGTGCCCTTGTTGGTGGCAACCTGCTTGCTTGGCTTGGTGGAAGGCTTGGCACCTACAAGGGCACAGCGTACCTTGCTTAGCTTGTCATTGTTTTATGTGCACAAGGCACTGATCCTCTATTGGCCCGGGTCCTGTCATTGTTGTGGGGCCCAAAGCAGCTGCCTCATACTTGCCAACTATCCCAATTTAAATTCCCTTGAGGTTTTAGTCCCGTGCTGTGTCCTAATATGTCATTGTGAAGTTCTGTTACTAATGCTGCCCAGCTCTGCCCAATTGTTGTGTACAGATGACTCACCTGCAGACCATGTGTTTACATGTAAATACCGGCATTGATATGTAAATAGTGGCAGACCAACAGTATTCGTATATAGAGGGGTATTCATATGTATATCATGCCCCCTGAGGTCATATCCACCATCACCTATACTGTATGCTGCCCAGTGGGGAGATAAAGGGGCCTGCTTGAAAGTCCTGCCTACAACTGTGGTCATTCAGCCTAACATCAGCCTGTTCTGCAAAGGTAAGCAAATTGGTGGTGGGGGTGAGGGGTAGTGTGGGGTGTGCAGAGGTAGGCAGAGAAGGAATGACAGCTTGGAGTGCATGGGTGAGCAAGCAGGGGATGTATAGAGGCAAGGAAGGTGGGTGCAAAGATGAGCAGAGGAGGCAGGTAGAGTTAAAGAGGAGGGGGGTTGGAGGGGAGAGGATGGGGGAGGTTTGGGGTGCAGAGGATAGCAGGGGTTTTAGGATGCAATGGTGTACTGACAGGGTGGATAAAGATGTAGGTCACGTGTAGGGCAGCCCATTCGTTTCAATGGGCTGCTCTATGCGCTACAAATGTGGAAGAAAGTCCCAAACCCTCTTTCAAAATCACACGGTTGCACAGCACGTCAGCAGATGCGTGAGGGTGTCATTAACAATTAATGGCACTGCTGTGTACCTGCTAAAGGGCAGAAAGTTTCTGTGGTGTCAGGAAAGCGATTTTGCATGTGTTCCCAACACACACAAATGTGAACGCAGGCTATATGTCTCAGTTACATTGGTGGTCAGTATAAATCTTCTCATTACATTAGTGCTTGGTGTAGAATCCTTTCATTCACACTAGTGGCCAGTGTGAATGTCCCCTCTACATTGGTGGTCAGTGTAAATCCCTCCTTACATTAGTTACTGTGAATGCTTCTATTACATTAGTGGTCAGTGTAAACCCCTGTTACATTAGTGGTCAGTGTAAACCCCTATTACATTGGTGGCCAGTGTCGAAACTCCTCTTTATATTGGTAGTCAGTAAAAAAAAATCAGCATTGCCATTTATCACAACCTCCCTCCCCCCAGCACTGCCACTGATCCCAGGAGTCCTAGAATCCCTAGGAGTTTTCTGTCTATTAATGGGCCCCCTCACGATCAACCTCTAGCAACCAACCAGTAAGCAGTAATGATATGCAGTAACTTCTAGCTACCAATCAGTGAGCAGTTTTGATGTACAGTAATCTACAGCAACCAATCAACAAGCAGAAATCATGTGCTGTAACCTCTAGCAACTAATCAGTGAGCCGTAATGTGTGCTGTGACTTCTAGCAACCAGTCATCGAGTGGTAATGATAGACTGTAACCTCTGGCAACCAATTGCAATTGCTGCCTGATCTGATTCAGTAAATGGATTTTGAGCCTAGCTGCTATTTATTGTATATCTCAGAACAGGTGGAGAGCGAAACTGCATGGAGGGGGGGGGGGGGGCCCCAAGAAAATTTCTGCCCAGAGTCCAATCAATATTAAAGACGGCCTTGAGGGTAATGGATATGGGAGTATATGGCTTTGTAATTCCTGAACCACCATTGGTAGTATTCTTGGGACTGACTGCTGCTTCATTAGCTGTATATAAAAATGAGTGCTGGCCTTATTACCAGGTGCAATGTGAAGTCGTTATATTAATGTCAATATTATGATTATTATGATGTTGGTATATTTAGCCTTTTTGTTTTAGGGGATTTGCATCCGGGAGGGTGGATTGTCCACAGGGTGGTGAAACGGGATTGGGGGGGGGGGGGGACAGTTTAAAGGGCCCGTCCCACCAAGCTCGCGCACAGAAGTGAACGCGTGCGGTAGTCACTCCCGCATATGAAAACGGTGGCCAAACCACACATGTGAGTTATCGTCACGATCGTTAGAGCGAGAGCAACAATTCTAGCCCAATACCTCCTCTATAACTCAAAACTGGTAACCTGTAGAAATTATTAAACGTCGCCTATGGAGAATTTTAAGGATCAAAGTTTGTCACCATTCCACGAGCGGGACATGTTGGGTATCAATTTACTCACTGTAACATTATCTTTCACAATATAGAAAAAAATTGTTCTAACTTTACTGTTGTCTAATTTTTTAATTCAAAAAAGTGTATTTTTTCCCAAAAAAATGCGCTTATAAGACACCTGCGCAAAAATGGTGTGACAAAGTATTGCAGCGACTGCCATTTTATTTTCTAGCGTGTCTGAAAAAATTATATATATAACGTTTGGGGGTTCTAAGTAATTTTCTAGCAAAAAAAAAAAAACGGATTTTAACTTGTAAATAAAAAGGTGGAAAAATAGGCCTGGTCCTTAAGTGGTTAAATAATGGTGTCACATTTTGGCTATATTTTATAGCAGAGGTGTGAGAATGACAACAACGGCTGATCCCAATTGAATCCCAGTTCACATCAGCTACGTTTTTCAAGTATTTACCTGTGTAGCTGGAGGTCTCCTTCAAATCCAATGCTACCAGAAAATGCATGCCGCATGACACACAATACATGATAAATGACAAGATATATCATGCAGACAGACGGAGAGTAAACGAGGTAAAACTTGTTCCACGATGTATCACTCCAACTCCCAGTCTATTAAGTGCAGTTAATGTGCTTGCTGCTTGTACATCAACACAAATGATTATGAAAGTTCTAATAATGGTCCGATGTCACCTTGTAACCACTTACATAGGTGAATCCTGTTGTTCACAAGGAAAACAATAAGGCATAATCTGACATTACTAATCAGAAGATTAAAATAATATTTATACTGGAGGTGTCACAGGGTATGTGTGTGTGAAGTGCAGGGAAAGGAAATTGAGTGAATGTGTTTTATTAATTACTATAGGCTCGGGTATTGTTCTTACAGTGTATATCTGGGCGTAATGAAAAAAAAAAAATCATTATATCTCTTCAATGCATCATATTTGCCCATGTTTTGTCTTCTTATGACCCCATGTACAATGGATGTTTAGGCTCGATTCACATCTCTGCTGTTTGCGATTGGTGCGTTCTACAGTGCATTTTGCGGTGTGTTTTTGCACATACGATTTTAACGCGATTTGCAGTTTTTATGCTTTTTTTTGTGTCCAATTAGTTGTTGGGCAGATTTTAAAAAATTTAAAACGCAAATCCTGGCAAAAATCACACTACATGCTTTTCTGCAGTTTCTCCATTGAAGTATATGGAACCAAAAAGGCACCGTAGTGCTTTTAAAAAAGTCCCCGATCCTTTCAAAAAATGCAGCAGCTGAAAAAAGCATAGATGTGAACGTGTCCCATTAGGAAACCATACTAAACGGACTGTAGTACATTTCTACAGAAAGCACCAAGAAACGAATAGGGGTGAACCGAGCCTTAGCCCCAATGCATGGGTGTCTGGAGTTTAGCTGCGGGTGGAGGGCACAGGAGAGCTGTTCAGTCCCACTGCTGGCAGCCTGTCAAACTCTATGGATTCTTTCACACGGGCATACTTAAGCGATATCCGTGAGAAGGGCTGTGAGCTAACACTTACCCAGTTTTTTTTATGCAGGGCTACAAATCACCGGCCCCTCTCCATAATACCAGGGGGAGATGTTCTGAAATGATGATTTTATCCCATCAAAAACAGTCAAATTAGGTGCTGAGCATCTTGTGCCTTTTGCAAGCTGAAGGCTACTTTCACACTGGGGCATCGGCGGTAAAGTGCCCCTATTTTTAGCGATGCTTTACCGTAGTTTTTGCGGCCCTTTTCGGCTGCTAGCGGGGCACTTTTAACCCCCACTAACGGACGAAAAAGGGTTAAAAGCGCACTTCGACGGTGCTGCCCATTGATTTTAATGGGCAGGGGGGCTTTGGGAGTGGGGTATACCCTGCTCCTACAGCTCCTCAAAGATGCTGCTTGCAGGACTTTTCTTTTAGCGTCCTGCCAGTGCACCGCCCCAGTGTGAAAGTACTCGGGCCTTCACACTGGAGTGAGAGGAGAGGCTCTTTACAGGCGCTATGCAGGCGATATTTTTAGCGCTATAGTGCCTGTAAAGCGCCTCAGTGTGAAAGCAGCCTTAGGGCTCATCCCCACCAGAGAGCATAGTTGGACATACACCAAGAAAGAAAATTTCCTTCAAACGTTCTTAGAGCCCTTGCACACTGGGGCGGTTTGCAGGCGCTATTGCGCTAATAATAGCGCCTGCAAACCGCCCTGAAAGTGCCGCTGCTGTGTATCCAGTGTGCAAGCCCCGAGGGCTTGCACACTGGAGCGATGCGCTGGCAGGACGGTAAAAAAAGTCCTGCCAGCAGCATCTTCGGAGCGGTGAAGGAGCGGTGTGTATACCGCTCCCTTACCGCTCCTGCCCATTGAAATCAATGGGATGGCGCGGCTATACCGCCGGCAAAGCGCCTCTGCAGAGGCGCTTTGCGGTGGTATTTAACCCTTTCTCGGCCGCTAGCGGGGGGTAAAACCGCCCCGCTAGCGGCCGCATACCGACGGTAAAACGCCGCTAATAATAGCGGCGTTTTACCGCCGACGCCGCCCCCCGCCCCAATGTGCAAGGGCTCTTATGGAAATTCAGAAAAAACATTTGTCAGACCATTCAACAGTACCATTATGGATTTGATACATTTCCTATCAAAACCCTGAAAAATGTTGGTCAATGTTTCAAATTCTGTGTTCAAAACCACATTCCATCTTTCTTCTTTTTTCCTTGTTACTACGGTCAAAAACAAGTACTAGAAGATCGAACAAACATTGCAAAAACTTTTTTTTTTTAACAAAATTCTACTGGTGTATGGTCAGCTTAATAAACAAGTATTATACTGATACACATTGACATGAATTGCATTTTTGAAAGTCTCCATTAAATGGCCTTGAGGGACACTACATCCAAAACACCATAACACAACATATTGGCGAGTACAATCTCTAATGGGTTTTCTTATGTAGCGGGTGCCTGCGTCCCCGCTTCTTCCTCCGGCCGCCGCCGGGAATCACACAGGCTCTCCTGTGAGGGAGAAAGCACCCATCAGCTCCTGTGGGGGATATTCCCCCCTCCCTCTCCTCTGACTGTGAATGTTAATGCGAGCCCCGCTCGCACAGCTACGGCCGCTTGCTCTGCTCCCTCCCGTTTCCCTATTGGCAGGGAGAGGGAGCCAAAAAGCTACAACTGCATAAAAGGATTCTGGGGCATGTAATCCCCAACCAAAATGGCCCCATAGCCATAGGGGCAGGACAACAAGGTTCAGCATGCTCTGTAGGGAATGGGAGAAAGGACACCATCTTGTTTTCCTGAGGGAGGGCAGTTACAAGGCAGGAGAAGAGACTTGACCCAGAGGAGAGGTGCTGCCTCACAGGTCAGTCCACCACATTGTTCCAGGTGCCCACAGTCGGTCGGGACATCCAACCTGAGTGAGGGGGATTCCAGATGCACATCCAGGCGCACCTGCACTGACGGGGTGAAGCGTTCCAGTGTGAGGTGACCAGTCGGGTTACCAGAAGAGCCTGCCTGTTCCAGGACGTTCTTAACTGCAGGATTGGTGAAAGGGCACTTGACCATCTGCAGGAAACACTGACTGACAGAGTTGCCTCACTTTTGCCTACACTTACCAGAATCTTGGTCTTGTTAATGGCCTGTTAAGCAGTCACAGTGTCCGCCTTGTTATTCGGATACTGTCAGCATACCACAAATACACTTTGCTAAGCAGGATTTTAAGTGCACCAACTAAAGTGGCTAGCCGAAGATCCAAGGCCTCATCTTTCTTCCAAGGGACTGAAGTTACTGGTGCCATACGGGCACGCACACACATGTCCAGGGTTTTGTATATGTAGTGGGTGTGCGAGATAGTTTAACTTGGGGGCTAAGCCATTAAATGTTGATTTGAGTACAGTGTTTGTAGTTGGGCCTGTGGTGTCAGGGGATAGAAAAGAGAGATCTGACATAAGAGAGGGTCATTCCTCTGCTCACCTCCTGCCTGGAGCCAATTTATGTAGAGGTAACCAATCTGATACAGAATTGCCACTGCTGAAGTGTTTGCCTCTGCTCTTGGGGTTATTCTCAGGTTTGGAATCCCCTGAAAGCAGCCTGAATATAGTATTGCGCTATATTGCTCTTGATCTCAGTTAATGCTCTCCAGTTGGATTACTTGAATATTGCAGTAAAGACAGTTTTTTTTGCTTTACCATAACGTATGTGTTTCTCATTGGTCATTGCACTTACACTATTGACTATTACACGCACATGAGCTTTAATGGCATTCCAGTCTTAGTCTGTAGGGTTCAATATTGAGTTGGCCCACCCTTTGCAACTATAACAGCTTCAACTCTTCTGGGAAGGCTGTCCACAAGGTTTAGGAGTGTGTCTATGGGAGTGTTTGACCATTCTTCCAGAAGTGCATTTTATGTAAATTATGAAAAAACGCAGTGGGCCGAGCTAACGCATGTGACGTTGCCACGCTTATATGCAATCTCTGGAGTATCTAGTTTACCATTATGTTTTGTATAGACAGCGCTGTTTTTATGATCTTCATGTTAGAAGCCTTGCACTTTAGTTTTAATAAATGTGTTTTATGGATTTACACTATGTGGGCATATCTGTTTTGATGCTATGAGGAATCTTGTACCATCATCGTGGCCATATATATCCATTATTAATCTGAGGAACCGGAGGTATCATGAGGATTAGATGTAACCATCTGGGTCTCCTCACTGAATACTAGGATATTGTTTGCAGGCCTATTTGACTCTGTAATAGACTCCATAGATTCTGGTAAGAGTCTAACTATTGGTGATGGCCCACGGGGTGAATATAGAAGCTTTCTGACACTTATTACACAGCAGTGGATGTCACTCTTGATTGGGACTGTTTTCATCTATGCCCATTTTAAACGAACTTATGATCTATATAATTTTTTTCACATAAGCTTTTCACTCTATTAAAGTGGTTGTACACCCTGTACAACCACTTTTACCTACAGGTAAGCCTATATTAAGGTTTACCTGTGGATGCTTGAAATATCTCCAAAACCTTCACAGTTTAGGAGATACTTACTAAAAAGCCGAGTGGCAATGACATCGGCGCATGCGCCCTCTAGAAAGGGTACATCGTGCCATTTCTAATAGGGGTCATGCCGTGACTGGCGGCTCCCACGAGCATGTGACGTCACGCGACTCCGGCCAGTCACAGAGCCAGAGTAGAGTTCGCGGCTCTGGAAGGAAGAGGGGCGAAGATGGAGGCTCCCTGCTAGTGGGTACAATGGAGACATCTCAGGCTTCGGTTTCAGGTGAGTGACACATAATGGGCTACTATGCGATGCATAGTAGCCTATTAAGCTTTACCTTTGCAGGGAAATAAAGAGGAAGTAAAACCCACCTGGGTTTTCTTCCTCTTTAATGTAGTTTGTATTATCATTAGCACAGGAGCATTTTGTTTATTTTGTTGAGTGCACATTGTGACTGACTGTCTCTGCCAGAGGCTTTCTTTGTATATGCCAGTGTGTTTTCCATTTTTTGTGATTAATGTGCGTTAGTTGCGGTCATGTGCACTGCTCTGAGCACACTACAAGTCCCATAGTCCATAGCCCACTTCAGAACAAGCAAGTGAGGGTGACTACTTTCCTACATACAGTGAGATCATGAAGAATGAATGTAGCCACCCTCTATGGGAAGTCAGATCACAGCGGTAAGGAAAAAAAAAAAAAAAAAAGGTTTAGTGGAGTCTTACAGCAATAGAAAGGACTTTTTTTGATTTAGGAATACATACTAGTAGATTTTTTTTTTTAAACAAGAGATTAGTGTCACTTGACCAAGCTGGGTTGTGAGATCTGATCTGTATGTTCAAACTTTTAGAAGAAATAAAAAATTCCTACAATAAATGTATCCATCTGTACCATGTAAGGTTAATGTATATCATAGCATGACGTGTCAGATTTATAAACCATACACATATGGCGTCCAATCCAAGCTAACAACAGCTGATGGCAGCGCTGGAATTTTAGGGGATTTCCACATCTGGCTAAGTTAATAAGCGAGATTAATTTGGGCCTTTGCCCTAAAAATATAATAAATGGATTTAACAGAAGGGACTGGTTGAAAGCCAAATGCCCTGCTTAGCTTTTTCCATGCAGGACTGCTCAGTGTTTTGTACACTGCCACCGCAGTTGGAACAGGTTATCCGCAGTCACCTCTGTTCATTGGGAGCATTGGACCGGGTTCTGCCAGGTGAGGTGCCAGCTACAGACGCTTCTATAAATATTCTTTTTGTAGTAGGACAAGGAATTCTGCTGAATTGCATGTCTGTATCCAGTCTTCTCAACTCTTCAACAAGCTAATTTTCCCGATCTCTCTGCCACGTCTGGTTAGTTTACGACTATTTAATGAATTTTGCAAGTGTAGATGCTTTGTTGAACGGAGTACAGTGTTATTCAGCGACAGTTGTGATAGGGAGTAAGCTAAAACATCTGGGAAAGGGATTAGGCTTCTTTCTTAAAGTCTGCCCAGTTCCCTAAACACAGCAAGAGCTTCAGTTAAACTATATATATATATATATATATATATATATATATATATATATATATATATATATATATATATATACATATAGTGGGGATGGAAAGTATTCAGACCCCCTTAATTATTTTTTTTCTTTGTTATATTGCAGCCATTTGCTAAAATCATTTAAGTTCATTTTTTTCCTCATTAATGTACACACAGCACCCCATATTGACAGAAAAACACAGAATTGTTGACATTTTTGCAGATTTATTAAAAAAGAAAAACTGAAATATCAAATGATCCTAAGTATTCAGACCCTTTGCTGTGACACTCATATATTTAACTCAGGTGCTGTCCATTTCTTCTGATCATCCTTGAGATGGTTCTACACCTTCATTTGAGTCCAGCTGTGTTTGATTATACTGATTGCACTTAATTAGGAAAGCCACACACTTGTCTATATAAGACCTTACAGCTCACAGTGCATGTCAGAGCAAATGAGAATCATGAGGTCAAAGGAACTGCCTGAAGAGCTCAGAGACAGAATTGTGGCAAGGCACAGATCTGGCCAAGGTTACAAAAAAAATTCTGCTGCACTTAAGGTTCCTAAGAGCACAGTGGCCTCCATAATCATTAAATGGAAGACGTTTGGGACGACCAGAACCCTTCCTAGAGTTGGCCTTCCGGCCAAACGGAGCTATCGGGGGAGAAGAGCCTTGGTGAGAGAGGTAAAGAAGAACCCAAAGATCACTGTGGCTGAGCTCCAGAGATGCAGATGGGAGAAAGTTGTAGAAAGTCAACCATCACTGCAGCCCTCCACCAGTCGGGGCTTTATGGCAGAGTGGCCCGACGGAAGCCTCTCCTCAGTGCAAGACACATGAAAGCCCGCATGGAGTTTGCTAAAAAAAACACCTGAAGGACTCCAAGATGGTGAGAAATAAGATTCTTTGGTCCGATGAGACCAAGATAGAACTTTTTGGCCTTAATTCTAAGTGGTATGTGTGGAGAAAACCAGGCACTGCTCATCACCTGTCCAATACAGTCCCAATACAGTTCACAAAACAGTGAAGCATGGTGATGGCAGCATCATGCTGTGGGGGTTTTTTTCAGCTGCAGGGACAGGACGACTGGTTGCAATCAAGGGAAAGATGAATGTGACCAAGTACAGGGATATCCTGGACGAAAACCTTCTCCAGAGTGCTCAGGACCTCAGACTGGGACGAAGGTTTATCGTCCAACAAGACAATGACCCTAAGCACACAGATAAAATAACGAAGGAGTGGCTTCACAACAACTCCGTGACTGTTCTTGAATGGCCCAGCGAGAGCCCTGACTTAAACCCAATTGAGCATCTCTGGAGAGACCTAAAAATGGCTGTCCACCAACGTTTACCATCCAACCTGACAGAACTGGAGAGGATCTGCAAGGAGGAATGGCAGAGGATCCCCAAATCCAGGTGTGAAAAACATGTTGCATCTTTCCCAAAAAGACTCATAGCTGTATTAGCTCAAAAGGGGCTTCTACTAAATACTGAGCAAAGGGTCTGAATACTTAGGACCATGTGATATTTCAGTTTTTCTTTTTTAATAAATCTGCAAAAATGTCAACAATTCTGTGTTTTTCTGTCAATATGGGGTGCTGTGTGTACATTAATGAGGAAAAAAAATGAACTTAAATGATTTTAGCAAATGGCTGCAATATAACAAAGAGTGAAAAATTTAAGGGGGTCTGAATATTTCCGTCCCCACTGTACATACACGCACACATACACGGTGCCTTGAAAAAGTATTCATACCCCTTGAAACTTTCCACATTTTGTCATGTTACATGAAAAACACGTAAATGTATTTTATTGGGATTTTATGTGATAGACCCACACAAAGTGGCACATAATTGTGATGTGGAAGGAAAATGATAAATGGTTTTCATTTTTTTTTAACAAATAAATATATGAAAAAAGTGTGGCATGCTTTTGTATTCAGCTCCCTTTACTCTGATACCCCTAACTAAAATGTAGTGGAACCAATTGCCTTCAGAAGTCACCTAATTAGTAGATAGTAGTCCACCTGTGTGTAATTTAATTTCAGTATAAATACAGCTGTTCTGTGAAGTCCTCAGGAGGTTTGTTAGAGAACCTTAGGCCCCTTTCACATGATCGGACCGTTCAGGTCCGCCTGTCGGTTTTGACGGCGGACCTGAACGGGCGCTCCATGTTAGCCTATGGAGCGACGGATGTCAGCGGAGACATGACATCCGAACCCGTCCGATCCGCTAAAAGCAGACGGATGGCCCTATGTCCGGATCCGTCGCTGGCGGATCGAATTGAGTGAGATCTGATGAAAACGGACATGCTTTCCGTTTTCATCCGATCCCTCCATAGGCAGCAGCGGCGCCTGACAAGCCTCTCCCCGCTCAGTGAGCAAAGAGGGACCTGTCATCCGCCGGCTCAGCGGAGAGATCTCCCCGGCGGACCGAGGTGGGCTCTGTGGAAACGGAGTCCGCCTCGTGTGAATGAGGCCTTAGTGAACAAACAGCATCATGAAGGCCAAGGAACACACCAGACAGTCAGGGATCAAGTTGTGGAGAAGTTTAAAGCAGGGTTAGGTTATAAAAATAAATATCCCAAGCTTTGAACATTTCACGGAGCTCTGTTCAATCCATCATCCAGAAATGGAAAGAGTATGGCACAACTGCAAACCTACCAAGACATGGCCGTCCACCTAAACTGACAGGCCGGGCAAGGAGAGGATAAATTAGAGAAGCAGTCAAGAGGCCCATGATAACTCTGGAGGAGATGCAGAGATCCACAGCTCAGGTGAGAGAATCTGTCCACAGGACAACTATTAGTGGTGCTCTCCACAAATCTGGCCTTTATGGAAGAGTGGCAAGAAGAAAGCCATTGTTGACAGAAAGCCATTAATAGTGCCATTTGCATCTTGCGGAGAAGCCGTGTGGGGGACACAGCAAACATGTGGAAGAAGGTGCTCTGGTCAGATGAGACCAAAATTAAACTTTTTGGCCTAAAAGCAAAATGCTATGTGTGGTGGAAAACTAACACTGCACATCACCCTGAACACACCATCCCCACTGTGAAACATGGTGGTGGCATTATCATGCTGTGGGAATGCTTTTCTTCAGCAGAGACAGGGAAGCTGGTCAGAGTTGATGGGAAGGTGGATGAAGCCAAATACAGGGCAATCTTAGAAGGAAACCTGTTAAGAGTCTGCAAAAGACTTGAGGGGGCGGAGGTTCACCTTCCAGCAGGACTACGATCCTAAACATACCGCCAGAGCTACAATGGAATGCTTTAGATCAAAGCATTTTTATGTGTTAGAATGGCCCAGTCAAAGTCCAGACCTAAATCCAGACTTTAGTTAGGGTTATCAGAGTAAAGAGGCTAAATACAAATGCACGCCACACTTTTCACATGTTTATTTGTAAAAATGATGAAAACCATTTATCATTTTCTTTCCACTTCACAATTATGTGCCACTTTGTGTTGGTCTTTCACATAAAATCCCAATAAAATACAATACAAGACAAAATGTGGAAAATTTCAAGGGGTAGGAATAATTTTTCAATGGTGTGTGTGTGTGTACACACAGTCATGCTCAAAAGTTTGCATACCCTGGCAGAAATTGTGAAATTTTGACATTAATATTATAAATATGACTGATCGTGCCAAAAAACTGTCTTTTATTTAAAGCTAGCAATCACATGAAGCCATTTATTATCACATAGTTTTTTGGATCCCTTTTAATTCATAATGATAACAGAAATCACCCAAATGGCCCTGATAAAAAGTTTACATACCCTGGAATGTTTGGCCTTGGTACAGACACAGAAGGTGGCACACGCAGGGTAAAATGGCAATTAAAGGTTAGTTTCCCACATTTGTGGCTTTTCATATCACAATTAGTATCTGTGTATAAATATTCAATAAAGTTTGTTAGCTCTCACATGGATGCACTAAGCAGGCTAGACACTGAGCCATGAGGAGGTAGAAAAGAACAGTCAAAATACCTGCGTAACAAGGATATAAAAAGATATCCAAAGCCTTGAATATGCCAGTCAGTACTGTTTAATCACTTATTAAGAAGTGGAAAATGAGGGGCTCTTTTGATACCAAGAAATATTGCAGCCACAACTGGCGGAAGAATTGCCCAGGATACAAAGAAAAACCCATGGGTAACCGCAGGAGAAATACAGGCTGCTTTCCAAAAAGACGGTGTGGTTGTTAAGGAACACAATTCAACGATACTTGAACAAAAAAGAGCTGCATGGTTGAACTGCCAGAATAAAGCCTTTACTGCGCCAATGCCACAAAAAAGCCAATAAGGCATGTCAAGGTGTTGTTGGGCATATTGTAACCATATTTTTGTGGAACTTGTGCAGTAAAGGCTTCTTTCTGGCAACTTGACCATGCAGCTGTTTTTTGTTCAGGTATCATTGTTTTGTGCTCATTAAAAACAACCACACTATCTTTTTCCAGAGCACCCTGTATTTCTCCTGAGGTTACCTGTGGGTTTTTCTTTGTATCCTGAACAGTTCCTGTGGCAGTTGTGGCTGAAATCTTTCTCGATCTACCTGACCTTGGCTTGGTATCAAGAGATCCCCAAATTTTCCACTTCTAAGTGAATGAACAGTACTGACTGACATATTCAAGGCTTTGGATATCTTTTAATATCCTATTCCATCTTTGGAAAGATTCATTACCTTGTTATGCAGGTCTTTTGACTGTTCTTTTCTACCTCCTCATGGCTTAGTGTCTAGCCTGCTTAGTGCATCCATGTGAGAGCTAACAAAAGCATCGACTATTTATATGCAGACACTAATTGTGATTTAAAAGCCACAAATGTGGGAAATTAACGTTTAATTTCCATTTTAACCTGTGTGTGCCATCATTCCGTGTGTCTGTACCAAGGTCAAACATTCCAGGGTATGTCAATGTTTTATCTGTTATCATTATGATTTAAAAAGGATCCTAAAAACTATGTGATAATAAATGGCTTCATGTGATTGCTATCCTTAAATAAAAGACAGTTTTTTGGCATGATCAGTCATATTTTCAATATTAATGCCAAAATTTCACAATTTTTGCCAGGGTATGCAAACCGAGTACCCTGCATTCACTATATCTGGTCTCCCACAGTAAACAGAACTTGGAAATGCAATAATTTTAGTAAATATAAACTGCTAAATACTTTTTTCTCATCAGCAGTATATAGCAGTCTTGTGACTTCTATCAGTGTCTGACTAAAGCTTGTAGGAGGAGTTTTCATTCTACCTTGCCCCTCTTGTCTAGACAGTGCTGATGGGCCCTGTGCTGATCACATGCACCCTCCCATAAAAAACAAAAATAAACAAAAAAACTCTAGCAATACGCAACAAAATGAGCATGTGCAGAGTGCCTCAAAGGCTCTGTACTATCAGCAGATGGATTGGGGACTGTGGAAGAAGGAATAGATCAGAGAATACAGGACCAAACAGCCTTTTTATACAATGCAGATGATTAACCCCTTAGGTTCCACAGTATAATAAGCATGCTTTACTGCATATACAGACTGATTTTTCTGTTGTGGGTTTAGCAACACTTTAAAGCAGAAAAAATGGGCATCACAGTTTGTTGTGTGTGGGGCTGCATGGTAGCAGACCGGTCAGGGTGCCCATGCTGACCCGTGTCCACAAGTTAGAGAGCCTACAATCTATGCTATATATATATATATATATATATATATATATATATATGAAAATCGATTAGTCCTGATGAACTTCCTTTTTTCTTGAGGCTCTAAAATCCCAGGACAGTACAAATACCCCCCACATGCGTGAGACTTTTTTCCAGCCTAGCCACATAGAGGGGGACCATAATCCAAGGAGCACCTTCAGATGTTCTAAGTGCATAAGTTACACATCTAATATCAGGACTACCTATCACATTTTTGGAGGTCCTGGAGCACAAGGATACCCCAAAAAATGAACCCCATTTTAGAGAGCAAACCACTTCAAAGTTATTTCTGAAAGGCATAGTGAATCTTTTGAAAATGTCATTTTTTATGTCAGGTTTTTAGAAAATGCATTGTCAATTAATAAGATTTTTCTAACACACAGTATAGACATAAAATACAACCCAAAACATATTCTGCTACTCCTTCTGAGTATGACAATACCACGCATGAGACTTTTTCACAGCCTAGCCACATAGAGAGGCCCAAAACACAAGGAGCAATTTCAGACTATCGAGGGGCATAAATTATGCAACTAATAATAATCAGGGATACTAACTGGTGTGACGGTGATTAGAGACAATATGACTGGTATGCAGGTGATCAGGGACAATATGACTGGTGTGGCAGTGATTAGGGACACTGTAACTGGTGTGGCGGTGATTAGGGGCAATATGACTGGTTTGGCAGTGATTAGAATAATGTGAACGGTGTGACAGTGATTAGGGGCAATATGACTGGCATGGCGGTGATTAGGGGCAAATGACTAGTATGGCGGTGATTAGGGGCAATGTGACTGGTGTGGCAGTGATTAGGGGCAATGTGACTGGTATGGTGGTGATTAGGGGCAATATGACTGGTGTGGCGGTGATTAGGGGCAATGTGACCGGTGTGGAGGTGATTAGGGGCAATGTGACCGGTGTGGCGGTGATTAGGGGCAATGTGACTGGTGTGACAGTGATTAGGGGGAATGTGACTGGTATGGTGGTGATTAGGGGCAACATGACTGGTACGGTGGTGATTAGGGGCAATGTGACTGGTATAGTGGTGATTAGGGGCAATGTGACTGGTATGGCGGTGATTAGGGGCAATGTGACTGGTACGGTGGTGATTAGGGGCAATGTGACTGGTATGGTGGTGATAAGGGGCAATGTGACTGGTATGGTGGTGATAAGGGGCAATGTGACTGGTATGGTGGTGATTAGGGGCAATGTGACTGGTATGGTGGTGATTAGGGGCAATGTGACTGCTATGGCGGTGATTATGGCTGATATGGTAGTGATTAGACACAATATGACTGGTGTGACGGTGATTAGGGGACAATATGACTGGTGAGGAGGAACAGTGCAGAAAAATATTTTCACTTCCTATCCAGTAGAGGGAAAATACGGATTGTCATCAAGGTGCCTCCTTTTGTTTCCAGCAGTAGTAGTAGTTAGGGGCAATATGACTGGTATGGCGGTGATTAGGAGCAATGTGACTGGTGTGACAGTGATTAGGAGCAATGTGACTGGTGTGGTGGTGATTAGGGGCAATATGACCGGTGTGGCGGTGATTAGGGGCAATGTGACTGGTGTGACAGTAATTAGGGGCAATGTGACTGGTATGGCGGTGATTAGGGGCAACGTGACTGGTACTGTGGTGATTAGGGGCAATGTGACTGGTATGGTGGTGATTAGGGGCAATGTGACTGGTATGGTGGTGATTAGGGGCAATGTGACTGGTGTGACGGTGATTAAGGGACAATATGACTGGTGAGGAGGAACAGTGCAGAAAAATATTTCACTTCTTATCCAGTAGAGGGAAAATACGGATTGTCATCAAGGTGCCTCCTTTTGTTTCCAGCAGTAGTTACTGTAACTGAGAAAAGTCTGCATAGCAAAAATACATATTATAATTGTCCATAGCCAAGGTACCGCATAGATGTGAGCTCAGCGCTACTGTGACAGGGGGAGGGAGAGTGGAATGCCCATGCGCCAGTTTGTGAACAAGGAAGAGCAATGCTGGGGGCACAGGTTGGTATGGATCGTCAGGATATTATTTTTTTGTGAAGGTTGGTGGAAGCAGAGATTGACCAACAGGTATGTCTTCTAAAGTATGCACTTTTTTTTTGTGTGCTGGACAAATGGCCCCCCTTTTTTTTTTTTACATAGGTGAACTAACACTTAAACTTTAAGTGGTGTCCTCTACCTGTCTGTGCTGTATGATGGGACTGTGAAAATCTCAAGACTGGATTGACAGGAATACAAATTGTTTGCAGGTAAACAGCTCCCTTGTATCCATTGTATCTGTGCATTTCTCTGTTTGCCTAAATTTCACCAATTTAATGAACACTTACACTACATAAGCCCTGTTCATTAAGAAGCACTGTGTTGGTGTTGTAGAAGTGATACATTGCATACCTTCCCATACGCATGTAAAGAAAAAGCTTTTAGATGTTCTGAAGATCAGCACCACCTACGATGTCAACGCTGCCCCCGCCAATCAGTGACTGGTGCTCCAGTGTCTTCTCTTCCAGTCTAATGGATCCCCCCTTATAAAACTCCCCCCATCCCTGGAAATTAAGCAGGACATTTGTCAAGCACACACTATCAGCACATTACAAAAGGGCTTTTAACTATATTCTTATCATGTGCTGCTTCAATCCACTCATGAGAAGTGCTCCCTTGTAAAGATATATGTCTGCCTTTTACATCTATGGAACTTTTATCTGCTAGTATTAATTAGGCAGTTGAACTCTCTAAGTCATTCTGCAAGTTCCCAGGCATCCCTTTAATTACACTATGAATCTTTTCAATTGAAAACAACATGCATTTCAAAGAGTTGTTACAACATTCATCAAACAAATTACTACTGCTGTGGCAATCAGCTAATTCTTGCATACGTTCCATGTCCTATGGCACCCTGAGTATACAGGAGACACTCCAGGTATTCTGTATGCATGGATCCACAATACAAAAAGATATGGGATCTAGTGCTGGTTCTAGATCTAAAATTGGTCTTAAAGTTATTGTAAAGGTAATTTTTTATTTTTTTTTTTAAATAACAAACATATCATACTTACCCCCACTGTGCAGCTCGTTTTGCACAGAGTGGCCCCGAACCTCGTCTTCTGGGGTCCCCCGGCGGCTCTCGCGGCTCCACCTCATATCTGATAACCCCCTCGGAGAAGCGCTTCCCTGAGGGAGTTACCTCGTGGGCGCGCTCCCGAGTCCAGCATTCGGCGTCCATAGAGGCCGAATGCAGGACTCGGCCCCGCCCCCCGGCACTAGCCAATGGCTACGCTGATATCAATCTATCCAATCAAGAGCCGAGAACCCCAGGCAGAGGAAAAGTGCATCCCCGCAGGTCAAGTTTGAGGGTTCAGGTAAGTAAAACGGGGGGCTGGGGGGCCGGTCGCTGACAGGTATTTTTTCACCTTAATGCATAGGAAAATTAAGGTGAAAAAATATGAAGGTTTGCAACCCCTTTAAAGCCATACTAAATCAGAGCTCCACTAGTTCCCCCTACCCCCTAAAAGGTCGGTTTTGACAGGTATCCGTGGAAGATCACTGCATCGTTGTGCAGCGATCTATGAAACATCCGGCCTCCCCCCCACCCCTCCGCTGTCTTCTGGAAGACACACAGGTCCTAGAAAACAGTGGGATCATTCAGAAAGCGCAGTGTGTCTGTGCAGTAGGAAACTCCCTGCTTCCCTTAGTAAGGATGCTGGCGCCTGCACCCAGAGCGGATGGACGGGTCAGCTTCGGGTGCCGACATCGTGGGCTCCCAGGAAAAGTAAGTGTCCTTATATTAAACATCAGAAGCTACAGCATTTGTAGTCACCCAGGCTGGAACTCCACTTTAAATCCAAGAGCAAACATTATATTGCAGCTTACTTATTCTTAGATGTTATGACTGTATTAGTTTTATTTTTTGAGGCTTTGTAGCAGTTAGAGCATGGGTGCTGAACCTGTGTCCCTCCAGCTGTTATGGAACTACAATTCCCATAAGGCATTTTAAGGCTGCCAGTTACAAGCATGAGCAGTTACAAAGGCAGAGGCATGATGGGACTTGTAGTTCTGCAACAGCTGGATAGCCACAGGTTGAGCACCCATGAGTCAGGCCATTGGTCTCCAAACTGCAGCCCTTTGCTTGCCTTTATCTGGCCCTTGGGGTACTTTTCCTCCCATTGACACCAACAATGGGGCATCATTTTAGTTAGCGACATCAACACTGGGGCACTATGCCTCCCATTGACCCCAACCATGGAACACTACCCCTCCCACTGATAGTACATTTAACACACCCCCCCCCCCTTACCAAAGGTGTCTATGTTACTCTTTCACCCAGGGGGCACTCTAACACAGGAGGTGCTTTACTGGCCAGATGATCAGGTGAAAAACAGAGGGGAAATAAGCCTAAAAAAAAAAGAAAACAAATGCAGCCACCACATCTAAGGATTAGTAAGCTGCAATATATATGGTTTTGGGTTCCATACCACTTTATCTCCTGCAATTTAGAGCAACATGCATAAGTATTTTCCCTGTAGCTGGGAATATCAGTTGAAAAAGAATGAGAATCCCAGCAATATGCCAATTGACGCAGTCATCTAGTATACACACACGCAGGAACATGAAGAAAACATTCAAGGAAAGGTACTCTTTAGTAAACTTCACACGTGTAGCTGGTATTGGAAAGCCGGGGACTATGGAAGGGTTACAGAGCTGACTGACCATGACATGACGTGCATGGAGAAGCCTACCTGTTTCTGAAAGTTTGTTTTTCTGAGTGTGATAAACACGGATGATGTCCACCATCACTTCTCTGACATCCGGATCCTCACTTTGCAGCAGCTGCACCACACACATCCATAGCTGTAAAGTATCTGATATACCTGTAGGACAAAGTTAGATATATTAGTAAAAAACCTTCTGTGTGCAGTAGCCCCCGCTAATAGTTAACTAAGCCCCCTCTTGATCCAGCGATGTCTATGAGAGTCTTGCCTCTCCGGGGACTCGCATTCCTGATTAGCTTTTGGCAGCAGTGGGGGCCATTGGCTCCCGCTGCTGTCAATCACAGACAGTGAGCCAATGAGGAGATGGAGGGGGCAGGGCCGACCCGCGGCTCCATTTGTGAATGGACACACAGAGCTGCAGCTCGGTAACGCACCTGCTTGGGTGCCCCCAGAACAAGCTGTTTGCTGTGGGGGCAACTGGCAGGAGAGAGGAGCCAGGAGTGTCGGCATGGGACCTGAGAAGAGGAGGATCTGGGCTGCTCTGTGCAAAACCACTACACAGAGCAGACGAGTATAACATGTTTGTTATATAGAAAAAAAAAATACTTTAATATTACTTTAAAGCTAAATTCTAGGTGTGGCAATTTTTTACATCTTGGACCAATGTAAGTATGTATAGATTATACCTCTGGGAACCCCCTGAAAGCTGGACTCTCCGTAGTAAGCACCGCTACTACAGTGATAACTGCTGGCTTCTGGATCCCATGCTAAGCTTCTGCCCTGCTGCAGTGTGAACACAGGAGGTCGCTTGCTTGGCAAGGGTGCCATTCAGAGAACACTTCTTATGTTCTCAATGATTGCAACGTGTTCTCTAATTGAACAACGAGATTCTGCTTCTCCATCTTGTCCAATCAGAGAATGTTTTGCATTTATCGAGAGAATGCAAAGTGTTCCCTGAATGGGGTGCCCGTGCCATGCGAGCGACCAACTATGTTTGCAACGTAGCAGGGCAGCTGCTTGGTCAGGAGTCAAGAAGCTAGTGGAGATCACTGTAGTAGTGGTGGTGTCTAGTACAGTGATCTCCAGCTTCCACTGGGATCCCCCAGGTATGGCACATGCATACTTACACTGGTGCAAGATAGGTTATTATAACTCTATAACTATATTATAATAATTATAAAACTTGCCATAACTTGAATTTGGCCAAAAATAAACACCCTGCAAAAGAAGAATATAAATACTTCACTTTCCCGCTGCCTGGTCTGTTAAAGAGGAATTGTGTGTTAAGAAGCCAACACTTCTAGTAGTGCCAATCTCCTAGGCCCACCCTGTGCAGCTCAGTGGTTCCTCTCATTAACCCCATACATCACTACTGTGTCCTATAGAGGCATGAGGAACCAAACCAAAACCATAGTTGTCACCAAAACAGGAATAGAAGGGGGATCTTCCCATGGGTACACTTATTTCATTGAACACTGTCCAAAAGAGCAGATCTAAAAGTTTCTACTTTATAGTTTTTATATCTGCACTCTCACAAATTTTAAGGGGTCTTCCTCTTTATGGTTGTAATTTAAAGGGGCTGTAAAGGTAGGTTTTTTATCTTAATGCATTCTATGCATTAAGATAAAAAGCCTTCTGTGTGCAGCAGTCCCCCCCCCCCCCCCCCCCCCCATATTTACCTGATACCCCTCTCTGTTCAGCGATGTCCATGAGTGTCTCAGCTGTTCGAGATTCTCCCTCCTGATTGGCTGAGACACAGGAGTAGCGCCATTGGTTATCGCTACTGTCAATCAAAATCAGCTAGCCAATCAGGGGAGAGAGGGGGCGGGGCGGGGCCGGGGCTCCGTGTCTGAATGGACACAGGGAGCTGCGACTAGGCTCAGGTGCCCCCATAGCAAGCTGCTTGCTGTGGGGGCACTGAACAGGAGGAAGGGGCCAGGATCACAGAAGAGGGACCCGAGAAGAGGATCCGGGCTGCTTTGTGCAAATCCACTGCACCAGAGCAGGTACGTATATCCTGTTTGTTATTTTTTGTAGGAAAAAAACAAGACTTTACAATCACTTTCATTGATTGCAACCATTATTTGTTAATTTGCACACACAAAAAATTATTTTTCCTCACAAATTTATTCAAGATAATGTTGCAAAAGTGAAAGTCGTAGGAGCAAAGCTAAATTTTAGACAACAGGACCATGATTGACTGGCAAAAGTCATTCCATTTCACGCATAAATCCTCCATATCTTGTTACACACAAGAAAAAAACTTTAAGATCATCTCCATATGGTATTGGGACCCCCGCACCTTACACAAAACTTTCTTGTCGGTCCCCCCCTGCCTGTTGCCGGTGCAGATCAGCGGAGGGGAGTTACCTCCACATATGGTGGATTTGCTCTAAAATTCAACCCTTCTGGTCACAGGTTTTCTCCATACACAAAGGCCTATATGATCGGCCCCTGACACCTACCCCGGAGATGGCTCTCTTGTCTATGCTACCAGGCTCTATAGCATCTCAGAAAAGTAATTTACTATGTTTTTTCCTGTCAGCGGCTATATAATTGATCCCTTTATTCTGGAAAACGACCACAACCCCCCCACCCCCCATTGTCCTTGTGGGTGTCTACTGTAAATGATATCATGCACATGGAAGAAATGTTGGCTCTGGATAACGAGACATTTGACAAGTTCAAAGTTCTGTGGTTGGTTTGGATTGATTTCTTCACCTCTGACTCCCTGAAAAATATGCTATTACCCTTGGACTAAGTTACTCTGCATTCTGACCACCCCCTGATGGTTTAGCCTATCAGACTCGCTCAAACTTTCTTTTCCTTTCCCCCAATCCCTTCGGGACCTTCTGTTCCCCCCCTTTTTCTTTCCCTTTTTTCATTTCTTTATGTTCTACTCACCTTTTACAATACTCAAATGTTTTGGTTCTCAATCTTATGGGCTCCAGGTTTGCACTTTAATGTGCCCTGGGCACATATCTTTCTTGATATGTTATCCCTGGTTGTATTGTATTATTCCTACTTTTGATATAAAATTTATACTGTACCATTTGTAACTTTGGATAAGAGGATGTTCCTCCACTGTTCTTATATTTTAGTGTGTACAATAAAAATAGAATTGTCTCTAAATTTTAGACAACAGAATCCTAATTAATAAGAATTCAACTACGGCTAAGTCTAATCATTCATTAAACAGGTGTCCAGCAGTTTATTAAAAAAAGTCGTTACTTAACAAAGAAAACTCCTTCCCTTTTCATGCTGTCAGCAATGACACCACATGGAAGAGAAATGTCACAAGGCCTGAGAAAGAAAATAATTTCTTTACACAAGAAAGGTGAAGGCTACAAGAAGATCAGCAAAGCTTTACTTATCAGTCAGAATATTGTAGCAAAAGTTATACAAAAACTTAACAAAGATGGAACTGCAACCATCTCAAAGAGACATCCTGGCAATCAATGGAAGGTAACACCTCGGCAAAAGCATCTCTGATAAGGGTTGAAGAAAATCGCCATGCAAGTTCACTGCAGTTAGCTAAAAAAGTAGAAAGCCAAACTGGAGTTATTGTTTCCCATGACACAATATGGCGTACATTGCAGAAGAATGGCATGCATGGGTGTCAGCCACGAAGGAAGCATCTCCTAAAGCCAATGCACAAAAAAGTCCACCTAGAATTTGCCAGGGCCCATGCTGAAATAGAAGAATACTACTGGGACTCAGTATTCTGGAGTGATGAGACCAAGATAAATGTTATTTGGAACTCATGACTTTAAAATTGTATGGCGCTGCAAAGATGAGGAGTACAAGAAAAATCCATGGTGCCTATAGTGAAACATGGTGATGGCAGTTTCCTTCTGTGGGGCTGCATGAGTGCTGCTGGGTGTCGGGGAGCTGCATTTCATTGACGGTATCATGAATTCACAGATGTACTGCTCTATATTGAAAGAGAAGATGCTACCATCACTCCACGCCCTTGGTCGCTGCGCACTTTTCCAACATGACAATGATCCAAAACACATATGTAAGGCCACTGTTGAATTACTGAAGAAGAACAGGGTGAAAGTGATTCAGTGGCCAAGTATGTCTAATGATCTGAACCCAATCGAACGCCTATGGGGAATTCTGAAGAGACAAGTTAAGCATCACTCTCTGTCCAGCATCCAGGCTCTGAAAGAGGTTGTTTTTTTTAAGAATGGAAAAATATAGATGTTGCAATATGTCGCTAAACCTTTTCATTCAGAAGACTTGGTGCTGTCCTTACAAATCATGGAGGTCAGATAAAGACTAGATGGAGTAGTTTTTGTTGTGGGGTGTATTCATTTTTGCATCAATTAATTTGAGTAAAGCTGAAGATTTTGTAATCTAAGTTATATTATTAACCTTATTTTCATGTAATGATCTAAACAAATGTTCTGTAAAACTCAATTTTGTCAAAATTTCAAAAATTGTTCTTGTGTTTATTGATATTGATTAAAATCTTACTTTTCAAAAAGGTTGTACTCATTTATGCTGACCACTGTATATTTGAAAATGGATCAATCCTGATTTACTGACTGCCTATCTCACTTCTTGAGGCCCTAAAATGCCAGGACAGTACAAATACCCAAGTTTTGGAAAGTAGACACCCCAAGGTATTTAGTAAGAGGCACGGTGAGGTTTTTTGAAGTTGTATTTTTTTCTCACAATTTTTGTTAAAAATAAAAAATCTAATGAAATGGTTATTTTGTTTCTCTTTTTTTTTTTACATATTGTAACCAGCAGTACAGTGTCCCCATATGACTGGTGTGGTGGTGATCAGGGATACTGACTGGTATCAGTATATAAGTATGTGCAACCGGTCCCTAGAAGCCTCTTCTCGAGGGTGCTCCAACATCGTTAATACAATGCAGATTGATGCATTGTAAAAGAGGCCAGGGTGGGACCGCCCACAACCTAAAGGGTAGGAGAACACACGAGCGAGGAATGTGGTAGTACAGTGTGTGTGTGTGTGTGTGGTGCAAGGGTAGTTTTTATTTGTTGCTCTGTGGTTGGGCTCTAATGGCCTTCAAATTTCACCCTGGACTCAATCTTGTGCATTCAACAGTGTTCTCTGTTTGAAAGAGGTGGAGAGCATGAAGTCACCGCCCCGCCTCATCCAATCAGAAAACACTCTGCATTCACATAGGAAATAGGACATTAAGTGGGACCTGTGCCAAGCGGCCAACCTCCTATGTTCAGAATGAAGCAGGGCAGCCGCTCGACACAGGACTTGTGTCAGCTAGTGGAGATGACTGGAGTAGTGGTGTCTACTTCAGTGCTTTGCAGCTTCCAGAGCCAACGGCCAGATATGGTACATACATAGTTACACTGGTCCAAGCTGGACCAATGTAACTATGTATAAAATATCCATAAATGGAATTCTTCTTTAAACTTAGTACACAGATCTTAGAAACCTATGAAAATACAGGCCGCTGCTCTCTTAGTTTGTATGTATTTTGTGTCTTTGTTAAGTGTCTTGGTCAGCAGAACTGCTCATACGCAAGGAACACTTTGTATATTTACCAAGGAACTTAACCCCTTCAACCAACGGGAGGCTTGCAGCGTTGCCCAGGGATGGACTCCTCTAGGGATCATGTTGGAGGAGAATGCTTTGATGTTTGTGTTGCCCGGGGGGACAGAGAGCCTAAAGAACAGCAATGCTTGGAAGAGGGGGCATTTTTAAATAAACCGTTTCTGTTTGTTGAGCCGTATTCCTCTGAAGTAAAGTTTTCTGATGCTGAACAGGCATTTCAGGAATAGAACTGCTGTATGAGAAATGTACAGCTTCTATAAATAACATACAGCGGCTTCACAAACTACCCAAACAACATGCTTTATGCAGGGCAGACTGTGACGAGTTTAAAGATCAGTCCGGAAATATAACACACAGTGCACTCGGGGGACTGAACCGCAATATTTTACAATGAGCTGCTCCAGACAAAACCAACTGGACTTTGATCAAAAGTTTAAAAAAAAAAAAAGAGAACTCCTTTTTCATTAAAAATGGGTAGAAAGTATATCATTTGGAGGCGAGCCATTTGTCATTTTGAAATATAATGTTAGTAAAAATGACCATTCCACTTGGTGAGAGAAGATGATTATTACTTATTTCAGGATACTGAACGTTGTGATGCAAATTATTCGTTCCACTCCTCTGACTTAATGGTGCAATGCACAGATAAAGTCCAATAACTATTCTCAACCATACAGTTGTTTCAGGATTGTTGGTCATCATCAGTGAAGTGCATGGAAGCAATGCCTACTATGGTGTGAGGCTTGGGGACAAACAAGAAAGTAAAACCCAGGTGGTTATTATGAGAAAAAAAACTAAAGGAATCAAAAAGCCATCCATTCAACCACAGCAAGTGTATATGGATATACCGTGTTTCCCTGAAAATAACCAGGTCTTAAATACATTTTTCCTACAAAAAACACACTAGGGCTTATTTTCAGGGGATGTCTTATTTATTTACGGTATGTACAATGACAATCTTAACCACTTCAGCCCCATAAGATTTGGCTGCTCAATGACCAGGCTATTTTTTGCGATACACTGCGTCGCTTTAACTGACAATTGTGATGTTGTAACCAAACAAAATTGACCTCCTTTTTTTCCCCACAAATAGAGCTTTCCTTTGGTGGTATTTGATCAACTCTGCGTTTTTTATGTTTTGCACCATAAACAAAAGAAGAGCGACCATTTAAAAAAAAAAAAAAAACACAACATCTTTTACTTTTTGCTATAATAAAATTTCCAAATTAAAAAAAAAAAAAAAAAAAACTAATTTTTTCCTCAGTTTAGGCTGATATGTATTCTTCTACCTAATTTTTGTTAAAAAAAAAACCGCAATAAGCTTATATTGATTGGTTTGCGCAAAAGTTGCAGCGTCTACAAAATAGGGGATAGATTTATAGCGTTTTTATTTTTTTTTTCACTAGTAATGACATTGATCTGTGATTTTTATTGGGACTGTAATATTGTGGCGGACAAACTGGACACCATTGACAATTATACAGCGATCAGTGCTACAAAAATGCACTGATTACTGTATAAATGTCAGTGGCAGGGAAGGGGGAGAGAGAGACATTATCTGTCTCCTCTCCCCTGAGAGAACTGGGATTTGTGTGTTTACACACACAGATCCTGGTTCTCGCTCTGTCACGAGCGATTGCGGGTGCCCGGCGGTCATCGCACCCGCCGGGCACTTCTATCGGCTTCGTGCAAATGCTGCGGCCGTGCGTCTTCTACAGTGTCTTAAAGGGCCGACGTACAGCTACGACGGCTCACCCAGGGGAGCCATTCTGCCGCAGTATTACTGCGGCGGCCAGCCAGGAACCGGTTAAAGTGGTTGTAACCCTAAAAAAATAAATATCCTGTTAAATATCTTTTAAAGCATGGTAGACAGCACAGTGCTTGTGCTGTGTCATTTACCCCTCCCAACGGTATGTTCTAAAAATCTTGGAGTAAAATAATGAAACATTTTTTTTTAAGTTCCTGTGCCCCTGTCTTCTCTCCCTGTCAGGTCAGAGTATTTTTTACATCATTTTAATCATAAAAAAAAAAAAAAAAAAAAAAAAAAAAAAAACATCTTTTAAAATGATGTAATCCATTTTATAAAAAGATTATACTGGTATAAGGTGCAGTGTGTCTCCCTTAGTAACTGTTTTATGGAGACAGCTCCCCTGGGCACTCATGTGATCTGCTCTCCTTCTCCGCTCTGAGATCCCCGTTGACGTCAGCCCGCACCCTGCACTGAAGATGGAGGAGCCGCAGACATCAGCCGGGAGGAGAAGAGGGAAGAGCCGAGATCCCTATAACGTCAGCCGGCTCCCTGCACTGAAGATGGAGGAGCCGCAGACGTCAGCCGGGAGGAGAAGAGCCGAGATCCCCACTGACGTCAGCCCGCTCCCTGCACTGAAGATGGAGGAGCCGCAGACGTCAGCCGGGAGGAGAAGAGGGAAGAGCCGAGATCCCAATAACGTCAGCCCGCTCCCTGCACTGAAGATGGAGGAGCCGCAGACGTCAGCCGGGAGGAGAAGAGGGAAGAGCCGAGATCCCAATAACGTCAGCCCACTCCCTGCACTGAAGATGGAGGAGCCGCAGACGTCAGCCGATAGGAGAAGAGCCGAGATCCCCAATAACGTCAGCCCGCTCCCTGCACTGAAGATGGAGGAGCCGCAGACGTCAGCCGGGAGGAGAAGAGGGAAGAGCCGAGATTCCCGCTGACGTCAGCCCGCTCCCTGCACTGAAGATGGAGGAGCCGCAGACGTCAGCCGGGAGGAGAAGAGGGAAGAGCCGAGATCCCAATAACGTCAGCCCACTCCCTGCACTGAAGATGGAGGAGCCGCAGACGTCAGCCGATAGGAGAAGAGCCGAGATCCCCAATAACGTCAGCCCGCTCCCTGCACTGAAGATGGAGGAGCCGCAGACGTCAGCCGGGAGGAGAAGAGGGAAGAGCCGAGATTCCCGCTGACGTCAGCCCGCTCCCTGCACTGAAGATGGAGGAGCCGCAGACGTCAGCCGGGAGGAGAAGAGGGAAGAGCCGAGATCCCAATAACGTCAGCCCACTCCCTGCACTGAAGATGGAGGAGCCGCAGACGTCAGCTGGGAGGAGAAGAGCCGAGATCCTCAATAACGTCAGCCCGCTCCCTGCACTGAAGATGGAGGAGCCGCAGACGTCAGCCGGGAGGAGAAGAGGGAAGAGCCGAGATCCCTGCTGACGTCAGCCCGCTCCCTGCACTGAAGAGGGAGGGCAGCTGTAAATAAGGTATTTTTAATACAGTTACAAGGGGAGACACACTGCACCTTATACAAGTAAAAACTGACTACAGTTTTTGTCATGAACTTTACTAGGGCTTATATTGCAGCCCTCCCCGATAATCACGCTAGGTCTTATATTCGGGGTAGGGCCTATTTTCGGGGAAAAATGGTAGCATACCCCTAAAGGAGTTTATAATTGTTGGAGCAACAGGGTCAGTGCACTATACCAGGTTAGGTACATCCTGGGAACAGACATATTTTCTTCAGGCTGAGGAATGTACGAAGCAAGTTGGGATATTCAGTATAGCATTGCATTGGTCATGGATATGAGACATTTTGCATTTTAAAGGTATCTTTTTGCAAAAGAAATATGTACACTGTTACTGACTTATTTTAAAGAATACTAGTTGCCTGGCTGTCACGCAAATCTACAAGAATTAGATACAATGGCGTAAGCTTAGCCAGGGTAGATTATACTGTATGCCAATGTACATAGCTGAACCAGTTATAATCAAAATTAGTTCCCATGCTCGTGTATCAGCCAAACTGATGAATACAGCCAGTCATCAGTGGTTTCAGTGTATGCAGCCCTCTGTCTATGCTTTTATTGAGCATTAAGTAGGTGGAATCACTGAAAGTTGCCCTAATTCAGTGGTTTTAATAAATGCACTTCTAAGTTTCACTGAATGCACCCTGGTACACAACCAGCAGGTTGGACGAAAAGAAACTGACAGCCCCAGTCGCAGCTGCTGTGACAACTATCTGACGCTGGTACAGTGATCTCCCCCTGAAGTTCTTTTGTGTTCTAACAGGGGGACGATCACCCCACCAGAACACTCCAGTCAAAACTCTCAGCCATTGATCGGGAGCCAGTCGGCTGCTGGTTTTTCAGCATGCTCGTCCAACAGAAGCCAGCCATCGAACCGGTTGTCTTACATGTGGGCCGAATGTTGGCTGGTTTTTATATAACCTGCCGGTGTCGCTCAACATTCAGCCCGTGTGTACTAGGGTTAAGTCTGTGGTTTTACTGAATGCAGCTCTAAGGCTGGCCATAGATGAGTCTTTTTTTTGTTCAACCAAAACAAAAAATGACTTGATTCCCCCATCCAGACATTTAAGCCCTGTACACATGGGCAGAACGTTCGGAGACATTTGCTGGTACAAACAAATACCGGGCAAGATTCTGCCTGTGTGTATGTCGGTCTGTCAGACAGAAGCCGGATGTCGGGTGGCTTCTGTCGGATGTGCATGCTGTAAAACCAACAGCCCACCAGCAGCTGGAAAACCTCGCAGCCAATGGCAGAGAGCACTGATCGGAGTGTTCTGGCGGGGGGGGGGGGGGGGGCGCCCCCCTGTCAGAACACAAAAGCTCAGCGGGGGAGATCACTGGACTGACCTTGCATGGTTAGTACAGCGGCTCCCGACCGGAAGGGTCAGATTTTTTTTCACGGAACCCAAAAAAAAATGTAGTGTGTACCAGGCTTTAAGGTGGATTCTCCACGCTGTACTATTTTGGGAGCGGGAAACTTCCCTGCTGTCAGAATACACAGGTCAGCAATGCAATGCAAAAATCAAACAGGGTAATTGTACAGAAGCTGAACGGTAGATCAGCTCCTGCACAACCACCCTGCCCATACATGGACTAAAATATGCAGAATTTCGACAATGTATCGCTGGCTTAATTCAGTGGTTTACTTGAATGCTACTCTAAGGCCAGTTTTACACGGGCTTCAGCTTGTATAAGAGCCGTGTGAACAGCCAGCTGTTCTGCAAGTTTTAGCAAACTTTTGCAAAGCTTTTGGCAAGCTTCAAGCAGCTTTCTCTAAGTCTTATGCCGCGTACAAACGAGCGGACTTTACGGCAGACTTTGCCCAGCGGATTGGATTTCGTCAGACAATTCGATCGTGTGTGGGCTCCAGCGGACTTTGTTTTCTCAAAAGTTGGATGGACTTAGATTTGAAACATGTTTTAAATCAATCCGTCGCAATCGAGTCCGGTCGAAAAGTCCGTTTGTCTGTATGCTAGTTCGAAGGACAAAAAGCCAAGCTAGGGCAGCTATTGGCTACTGGCTATGAACGTCCTTGTTTTAGTCCGGTTGTACGTCATCACGTACGAATTCAACGGACTTTGGTGGATTGTGTGTAGGCAAGTCCGTTCATTCAAAAAGTCAGTCAAAAAGTCCGCCGGGCAAAGTCTGCCGTAAAGTCCGACCGTGTGTACGTGGCATTATAGTTCCTTTCAGCTAATGTTTGGAAATATTACACACAGATCTAATGGGAGTGCTAATTCTCACTGTAAACAAGTTGCTAGCAGGCTTTCAACAAGTTTCAAGTAGTGCTGAAGCCTGTTAGCAGCTTGTTTACAGTGAGAATCAGCACTCTTATTAGGATCTATGTTCAACATTTACAAACTGGAGCTGAAGGCTGCTTTAAAAACTTCAACAAAGCTTGCTGAAAACTCTGCAAATGCTTTATAAAAGCTTGCTGTTCACACTGTCCTTATCCAAGCCAAAGCCCGTGTGAAACAGACCTTATGCCCCATACACACGATCAGAAATTCCGTTGCCTTGCATACACACGGTCACACAAAAGTTCTCTGAACTTTCGACCGTCAAGAACGCGGTGACGTACAACACTACGACAAGCCGAGAAAATTAAGTTCAATGCTTCCGAGCATGCGTCGAATTGTTTCCAAGCATGCGTGATTTTTTGCGCGTCCGAATTGCATACAGACGAACGCATTTTCGGATAGGAACTTTTTCCGACCGAAAAATAGAGAATCTGCTCTCAATCTTTTGCTGGCTGGAATTCCGCCAGCAAAAGTCTGATGAAGCATACACACGGTCGCATTTTCTGACCAAAACTTCTCATCGGAGTTTTGCTGTCGGCATTTCCGATCGTGTGTACGGGGCATAAGTCTATGGTTTTACTTTGGCCCCTTTCCCATAGGGGTTGTCTAGTCCAATCGGCAGGCGATCCACAAACTGATGTCCCATTTTTTCTTTTTTGTGCATTTACAAACCACAGTATTGCAGACCCGTGGTGGATCAATGAGCGGCCAAATGTAAATGCACGGGCATCTGTTTCGATCAGACTATCTTTGATCACATTTAGGTTTGGAAAAAACACGTAAAAAGATGCAGATGCAAGTCCGGAGCCTATAGACTCACATGGAGCTTACAATCATGTCCAGTCCATGTAAAAGGGGCCTAAATGCATCCCTAAGTCAGTGGTTTCAATAAAGAGGTAATACCCATCCACCCAAATCATGACCGTCAATATAACCATTATAAAATAGCTTTTTAAATCATCCCACCTGATTAATAATCCCCCTCTGTGTTTTCTTACATTTTTGGTTCCTTGCCGGCGCCAAGTTTTCTGTTGTCTTCCGCATCCATACTGTATGTTACTTCCACCCTTTCTCTCAGCAATGGGTGAAATCTCATTGAGTGTTTCAGGAAGCTGAGAATGGAGATGTACTCTTGCGTAAATTGCAATGCAATGCCGCAGAGAGTGGATGACAGAGCCACGGGCATGTGAGGGAAAGGAATGACGGCACACAGGGCATGCCGTAATTCTCTGCAAATATGCGCATGCGCCCGTGACGTCAATAAAGTGAAGATCACTGGAATACTGTCAGAGAAATAGCAGGAGCCAGACTTGCCAGTATCGAAATGTTCCTGTGCCCCTGCACAGCTAAATAGCACTCTGGCGCATGTGGGTGTGCGATTACAGGGGGACGGCGCACATGATACAGTGTGATGGTGCGGGAGCGTGCGCACTGAAGCGCGCATTAACGTTACACCCCCTTGCTGGCCTATAAAAGGCTGACCAGCCCCTTGTCTATTTGCTGGTTTGTCTCTCAGCTTCCTGTGTTCCTGTCTCAAGTTCTGCTAACCTGCGCTTATCTGTTGTAACCCGGATTGACCCGGACCTGCTCTGATCCTCTCCAGTACTTTGACTCCGGCTTGTTTTTTTTAAAGAAAAGGACTCCTCCGCTACCTGCCTTCTGTGTTTGACCCCTGGCTTGTTTAAAGGATTCCTCTGCTACCTGCCTTCTGTGTTTGACCCCCGGCTTGTCTAAGGACTTCTCTACTTACCAGCTCTCTGTGCATGACCCTGGCTTGTCTAAAGGATTCCTCTGCTGATCTGTCTCCTGTGGTTGACCCCCGGCTTGTTTAAAGGACTACTCTACTGGCCTGCTTCCTGTGTATGACCCCGGCTTGCACTAAGGACTTGCTTCTACTGAACTTTCTGTGTCTAACCCCCAGTATCCTCCTACTCCAGTCTGGTGTCAAGTCCATTCCTGCACGGCATCTCTCAACTCTGCGGGAGTCCTCCATTCAAGACCCACCTACCTGCTGGTAACCCGTGCCTCTCTGTGCCCTATACTCTCTGTACCACCTTCAGGGGTAAAGTGCGCTCAGCTGCAAGGGGAGCCGCTCTCAGCATCTCAGCCTTGGTGAGTACCCTGACAAATACTACAGAAACGAGACAGTTAGGAAAATTGTACAAACAGCACCATGTAAGTTGTTTATTAATGAATTTAATGGAGTAAAGTCCAACTATAGAGTTTACTACCACTTTAAGGTAGCCCTAAATCAGTAGTTTAACTGAGCAGAAAGCTCCACGTGTTAAACTAATAAAACTTCTGTTCCTAAGAAGCATCGTCAATAAATTTCCTCACATACTGTATTCAGAATTAGGAATTCATTAAGGACCAATGATACCTCCAATATTTTAATGGATCCTACTGAATTGAGAATAGCTTTTGCATCAGCAAAGGGGTTTTAAACCAATCAGGATAATCAATGGATAATCCACGAACTGAAAAGTAACCGACCACAATTAAAAACCTGCAGTATTAAACTTCTCCAATAACAGAACAGTCAGGAACACGTTTCAATGTGTTATCCATTTAAAATTGGCATTCATCTGTTAATTCTCAGATTAAGTGTAGGGTTCTTAAAAAGAGCAAACCAGGAAGAGATTAAGAAGAACAAACAGATCTGTGCTTTATAATCTGAACCAGTCAGGGTTTTCCTTTTGTTCGTCTGATCCATTAACTAAAACACGGGAGAGGTTGCCATAGGCAGAGCTGTCAGCTATTTGTACGGCGTATTTGCTCTAGGCCTCAGCGACTCTCTCAGTAAATCTCTCCTCACATCTAAAAGTGTCTTTTGCTTGTCTGCTAAGGTTTTCCTTCCATACTGGCAGTTGCTAGCAGTAGTATATTTATTCTGAACGGCTGTTTGGATTTTCACATGTTGAAAGAAAGTAGACAAAAAATGTCACTTCTGCTTTCCAAAAAGATAAAAGAAATGGGTTTCTGCCAGGGCTGGATTTCTGTCATTGGAGTCTGGTGCCCAAAGAAACTGCCCTCTGTTAGGCCCTCTTCTAACACATTGCATTCTCTTGTTTTACTGGTTCCAATCTGGCTTAGAATTTGGTGACATGAAGCTCAATTCACAACAAATGTGTTACTTGCCATAATAGTTGGTGTTTTCAGCCATATGACTTGTTTTCAGCCTTCACTGTTAAAAAGTTATGGTAAATAATGGCAAATTCCAGCTTAGTGGATCAAACCTAATGTGTAATGTGCCAACCATGAACATATCCTTTAACCCTAATTCGTTTTTTCTAACTTCAAACTTGAGTTTGTAAAGCCAAATTGAGCCCTACTAATTTATTACTGTAATGCAGTCAGGTGCATATACAGTATCGACTTCTTTTATATTCTAAGTACTGCAGCAAGGGTTAAAGCAGGAATAACCTTTTTTTTTCTCTTTTTTTTTTAAAAAGGGGTCCACAGGGTAGGAAATCAACAGAAGATGTAATGCAATTTGGATTTAAGTAAGGATACAATGGGAGGGACTATGAAGATGTGTTTTTCAGGAACACTAAGGAGTTAGGCCGGCCATACATGGAGCAGATTTCTTTCCTGCAACCACGGGTGTTGACAGGGGAATCCCTCCCTCCAAGCCATTGCATTCCTGGCTAGGGGGTGAGGGAAGCCATCCCTGCCGGGAGAAGACAGTAATTATTGCTAGCGCTATAACAGCTGCTAACGATAATCGCAGGTAAAACCCGGCATGCTGGTTGTACCCAAATTGATCAATTGATCTACTTGGTACATTCAGTCTGCCCATACACCGTTCAAATCTTGGCCGGTTCCTGCTGAACCGGCCGAGATTCGAACCACGTATGGCCTGCCTAAGGTAAGTAATGCAGAATGTACTATTGATATTAGATTTTTTGCTTTAGGTCTTGTTCACACTTGAGCATAGCAGAATCATGGACAGAATCACATGATTCTTCCCACGATTCCAGAATTGCTGAAAAAACGTGCAACACACTTGTGATGCCTTTATTTTTTAAAGGCAACCCAAGCACGGTGCAATTTTGCAGTGATTGTCATGAGCCAAAACACAAAAAAAAAAACGCAACAAAGCACAAGCCGTCAAATGCGCCTGGCTCAGTGCCAAAATTTGGAGGGAGGCTCATTCAAAATGAATGGAGCCACTCCAAAAATGTGCTACAAAAATGCACAAAAAAAAAGAAAAGCGTGAAAAACACAATGTGACAGCATCATTTAGGTGTGAACAGGGCCTTAAAGAACATATAGTGCCGGCAGCAATAGGAGAGTCGGACAGCCCTTTCACATACAAGTCACAGCCATGCTCTCTGACACACTGCTCTAATCAGCAGTGTTGCTCAAGGAGCGAGAGCTGCTTAGAGAAGTGTTCAGTGCAATGCAGTGTGTCAGACCATAGGAAAGCCAATGCATGAGTGATGGTCCAACTCTCCTATATGCTGGCAGTGTTCTGCCCACCGGGCTTCTTTTCAGTTTCCTTGCGTTTATGTTTCTTAAAATAACATGTTGGGTTTTCTTGATTTACATCAGCTAGTTATATGCAGAGCGCAGGCGCCACCTACTGTTCCCTTTCTGGTATAGCTTTAGCTGTTTTGTAGTAGTTACATATTGTAATCTCTTAGAATGTGTTAATAAAGTTGTTAAAAACCAGTGCATTTTGGGAGAATTCTCCTTGAGGAAGTAATTCAGCCACCATTTTAAGAATCTACAGCAAGGCATGTTTCTTCAATCTCTCGCCATCACCCTTAGTGAGCTTAAAAAGTGAGCTCTTGTCATCCCATTTTGTGTTATAGAGCATTGTTTCTTTACTATATGCAAATTTGTACTCATTGATGTTTGTTTTATCAATTTGTAGTTTCACTAAATTCCAATAAATTTAAGATCAAAAGAAATATGGTATCTGAAGTTTATGGAGCAGGTAGGTTTAGCTCTCTGTCCTAGAGACAAAACAGGCAGCAACCCTTGTTTCAGCATTTAGCTAAAAAAAAAAAAAAAAAATCCACAAAAAATACATATTTAAATTGTAAATGCAACTTTATTGCATTACAGTAATAAATTGAGAACATTCAGTTGAGTTTAAAAATGCTTTGTACAAGGAACGTGATTTTAGTGTCGTTTAGCTGCCTCATTATAATGATGATAATACAATTCTGGCTCTGTATTGACATGTGAATTATGACTAAATCACACTGGTTTAACCAAGTCAAAATAACACCCTTCCCAACCTATCCTGTTTGGTTTTCCATGAACCAAAAGTGGTAACCCCTGGACCAAGCTGACAATGACTGTAATCGCGTTGTACGTGCACGATAAATCCGTCTCAGCTCTGCCTTGGGTACCAGAGGACCTTGTCCCTGCATGGAGCTCATATGTCATTAACAGCCAGTCATGTACTGACAATGCGGAGCTGTCTAATCACAGTAAATTGGAAACAATGATCTCCACCAGCTTAGCTCCATATTCATATTAGGAATGTCACACAACTCACAGCCTGTTTTACTAACTCGCTGGAAAAGTCTGAACCAATAAGAAGGAGATTTTTGGATGAATATATCTGCCAAATAGTTGGTTTCCTCTATCACGTCTCTAATTCTAGGAAAGGATGCAACCACAGAAAGCAGATATCAGCACGCTTTGGGTTTACAGCTCCGATAAGAACTTATGCCATATGCCACGCCAGGAAAAAAAAAATATGTTACATTAGTAAATAGAGATGCTGTAATCTCTTGTCTTCTTTTTCAGTTTAATCTATTTTTTTTGTATTTTTAGTGTTGCCACAGATAAAATTCAATTCAAACCTTGACATCCTGATGTACTGCATTAATGTGGTTCTATTGCACATTGCATTAAGGCAACCTATTCAAATAATTAGGCTGGCAATGCACCAAAATGTTCTAGAAATAGACATGCACCATTTAAGGCAGGGGTAGAATGTTACAATACATTGCAGTGAGCATGTGAGCTGCATCCCCTCAGTGTGTTGAGGTGCTATTAAAAATGAAAGGCACAACAATACACTAATGCAACATATCAACATATGTTAATGCAATGCAACCTTGAATTTTTGGAAGCCAAGTTGAACTTGGGTTCTGGATATATTTGGTAGTGGCTGCATAATGCCATCATGCCACCTGATCGCTATCTGAATTTTGTGCAAATGAGCCCCATTACATTAATAGGTGGACTCCGCAAGCAAATGACCATCTAGAACCCCCTACTGCTCCTTTTGTACTTGCCTAGTAATACCTTTACTGCGCTCTTTTGTCCTGATATGGGGCCCTTGTGTATAGGCAGTGTGTCTAACTCCTGGAAATCTTGGCCAGCTCAGTGGCTTAGTGGTTAGCAATTCTGCCTTGCAGTACTGGGATCCTCTATTGGAGTTCTGGCCATTATACCATCTGTATGCAGTTTGCCTGTCCTAGCGTGGGTTTCCTCCAGGTATCCAGTTTCCTCCCACACTTCAAAAACATGGTGGTAAGTTAACTGGCTCCTGTCTAAAAAATTGGCCCTAGTAAGATTTTTTTACTGAGTGGGCCAAAGATGGCTACTTCACCATCTGTCCTATTATCAGAAGTCACCTAATCAGTAAATAGAGTCCACCTGTGCGTCATTTAATCTCATTATAAATGCAGCTGTTCTGTGAAGCCCTCAGAGGTTTGTTAGATATCCTTATGCCGCGTACACACGACTGGACTTTACGGCATACTTGGTTCGGCGGACCGGAGTTCGTCGGACAATTCGATCGTGTGTGGGCTCCAGCTGACTTTTTTTCCCCAAAAGTTCGACGGACCTAGAAATTAATCATGTTTCAAATCTTTCCAACAGAATCGAGTCCGGTCGAAAAGTCCGCTCGTCTGTATGCTAGTCCGACGGACAAAAACCGATGCTAGGGCAGTTATTGGCTACTGGCTATGAACTTCCTTGTTTTAGTCCGGTCGTACGTCATCACGTACGAATCCGTCGGACTTTGGTTGATCGTGTGTAGGCAAGTCCGTTCATTCGGAAAGTCCGACGTAAAGTCCGTCGAAAAGTCCGCAGGACAAAGTCTGCCGTAAAGTCCGCTCGTGTGTACGCGGCATGAGTGAACAAACAGCATCATGAAGGCGAAGGAACACAACAGACAGGTCAGGGATAAAGTTGTGGAGAAGTTTAAAGCAGGGTTAGGTTATAATAAAAAATTCCCAAGCTTTGAACATCCCATGGAGCACTGTTCAATCCATCATCCGAAAATGGAAAGATTATGGCAAAACTGCAAACCTACCAAGACATGGCCGTCCACCTAAACTGACAGGCCGGGCAAGGAGAGCATTATTCAGAGAAGCAGCTAAGAGGTTCATAGTAACTCTGGAGGAGCTGCAGAGATCCACAGCTCAGGTGGGAGATTCTGTCCACAGGAAAAGTAAGTCGTGCACTCTACAAATCTGGCCTTTATGGTAGAGTGGCAAAAAGAAAGCCATTGTTGAAAGAAAGCCAGTCCCTTTAGCAGTGTGTGAGAAGCCATTTGGGGGACATAGCAAACATGTGAAAGAAGGTGCTCTGGTCAGATGAGACCAAAATTTAACTTTTTGGCCTAAAAGCAAAACCATATGTGTTCCGGAAAACTAACACTGCACATCACCCTGAGCACACCATCCCCACCGTGAAACATGGTGGTGGCAGCATGATGTTGTGGACATGTTTTTCTTCAGTAGTGACAGGGAAGCTGGTCAGCATGATGGGAAGATGGATGGAGCCAAATACAGGGCAATCTTAGAAGAAAACCTGTTGAAATCTGCAAAAGACTAGAGACTGGGGTGGAGATTCACCTTCCAGCAGGACAACGACTCTAAACATACAGCCAGAACTACAATGAATGGTTTGGATCAAAGCATATTAATGTGTTAGAATGGCCCAGTCAAAGTCCAGACTTAAAGTGATTGTAAGGGTTCATTTTTTTTTTTAATAACAAACATAACATACTTATCTCCACTCTGCAGCTCGTTTTGCACAGAGTGGCCATGAACCTGCTCTTCTGAGGTTCCCCCAGCGGCTCTCTCAGCTCCTACCCGCATCAGATAACCCCCTAGGAGAAGCGCTCTCCTGAGGAGGTTACCTTGCGGGCGTACTCCCGAGTCCAGCATTCGGCGTCCATAGCCGCCGAATGTATGATTCGGCACCGTCATTGGATTTGATTGACAGCAGCGGGAGCCAATAGCTGCATTGCTATCAATCTATCCAATGAAGAGCCGAGAACCCCGGGCAGAGAGACAGCGTGTCCCCGTCGGGTCAAGTTGCAGGGCTCAGGTAAGTAGGGGGGGGGGGGGGGGGCGTTCACTGGCAGGTGTTTCTTTCACCTTAGTGCATAGGATGCATTAAGGTGAAAAAACATGAAGGTTTACAATCCCTTTAAAATCCAATTGAGAATCTGTGGCGAGAGTTGAAAATTGCTGTTCACAGACGCTCTGTGACAGAACTTGAGCTATTTTGCAAAGAAGAATGGGCAAAATTTCACTGTCTAGATGTGCAAAGCTGGTAGAGACATCCCCAAAAAGACTTGCAGCTGTAATTGCAGTGAAAGGCGGTTCTACAAAGTATTGACTCAGGGGGGCTGAATACAAATGCACCCCACACTTTTCAGATATTTGTCAAAATTTTTGAAAAACATTTATTAATTTCCTTCCACTTCACAATTATGGGCCACTTTGTGTTGGTCTATCACATAAAATCCCAATAAAATACATTTACGTGTTTGAGGGGTATGAATACTTTTTCAAGCCACTGTATAGCCAAAAAAATGTTTGAACCACAGTTCATTGACTTTATGGGCACAGCCACACCACATAAGATAAAATATAACCCTTTATTGATGCACAATGAAAATTTTAAATCATTCAATATAAACATGTATGTATGTTGTTTTAAAATGCTACCATGTTTTTAAATGTAAATTACCGTATATACTTGAGTATAAGTCGACCCGAATATAAGCCGAGGCACCTAATTTTACCACAGAAAACTTGGAAAACTTATTGACTTGAGTATAAGTCTAGGGTGAGAAATGCGCAACTACTGTAAGTGGAAAAGAGTGTCAACAATGCCCATTTTCAGCCTCACTGTGCCCATTTTCAGCCTCACTGTGCCCATTTGCAGCCATAGTTCCCCTGAACTTAACTACTCTGTAGTTAAGGGTTCCTAGATGCCCCCTAGCTGCAGCCAAAATTTGGGGTCTCTGGACCCAAAGGGTCCCGAAATGACATTGCTGCAGATGGACACAGTTGACCGACTTTGGGGCCCAGTATCTCGGGGCCACTTGGTGCTAGGAACCCCAAATTTGCAAACCCAGTGGAACTAGCTCTACAACATATCCAAAGCTGGGGTTCCTAGCACCAGGTGGCCCCAAGATACAGGGCCTCAAAGTCAGTTCGGAAAATGTCATTCTTTCCACCAGAAAAGTGCTTGACTCGAGTATAAGCCGAGGGGGGCACTTTCAGCACAAAAAAATGTGCTGAAAAACTCGGCTTATACTCGAGTATATACAGTATTTATTTTCAATGTGCATCAATAAAGGATTGCATTTTATCTAATCTGGTGTGGTTGTGCACATAAAGTCCATGAACTGTGGTTCAAACATTTTTCGGCTATACGCTGGCCCAGCACTGTTAGGAGTCAGTGCTCCATATTTTCTTCATTATTGGCAGCTGAGCATAGCAGAGGGGGAGCAAAACAAAAGGGGCGCGGCTGAGTCCTGCTGTCTGTGTCAATGGGCGCAGCAGCAGGACTTGGGAGCGCGCCCGCGCAAGTGCCCCCATGGAATGCGGCTCTCCGTGGGGGCACGCGAGGAAAGGAGGAGCCAGGAGTGCCGCAGGGGTTACAGTACAGACAGGGTTAATTATGGCAAACAAGGCTGTCCTGCCCCCTCATAAACAAAGAGCACTATGTATGATTTTTCCTTGCTAGAAAGTCCAGAATAGAGAATCTAAAAAAGGTAAGCTGCAGTTTTTAAATATTTTTTTATGTTATATGTGAATGGGGAAGTAGGTGTTATCCCAATTTGGTTGCAAAAGTGGAAATACACTTTAAGGCTAGCGGGGCACTTTGCAGGAAAACCACAAGCTGCCTGTAGCATTATGGCACACCAGCAGTAGTGGCAACCAGTTTGGTTTAAAGTGGATGTAAACCCCATTCATGAAATCTGAGCTGGGCACATATCTGTAGTGTTTACTTATCTGTCTCCAAAGCACTAAGTCCCATGTCTTTCTGCTGCTCTGTTCCTCTATTATCAGCATGATAACTTCTGACAAGCTCTCAGACACAGGAGATAAAAACAGATGGAAATTTGTGTCGGGGGAGGGGGGACATAGAGACAGATAAGCAGAGAGCTGGTCTATTCACAGCATAGCTCTGCACGTTTCTTTGTTCCTCCGCCTATGTGGAGAGGGGGGGTGTGCCTTTCCTCCAAACAGCTCACACACAGTGTATGCCCAGACTCCACACCCACTGCTGAAACTGGAAGAAAAATTTGTAACAAAGTGCACTTTCTAAAGAGTCTAGAAAGCTGAAGACAGCAGATATACCTGAAAAATGTATGTAGGGAGATTTGTTTCATCCCTGTGTATCATCTGAGGCTGTTCACTTCACTGAGTATATGTGAGGGTTTACATCCACTTTAACGCTTCAGCCCTGGAAGAATTTACCCCCTTCCTGACCAGAGCACTTTTTGCGATTCGGCACTGCGGCACTTTAACTGACAATTGCGCGGTCGTGCGACGTGGCTCCCAAACAAAACTGACGTCCTTTTTTTCCCACAAATAGAGCTTTCTTTTGGTGGTATTTGATCACCTCTGCGGTTTTTATTTTTTGCGCTATAAACAAAAAAATAGCGACAATTTTGAAAAAAAGCATTATCTTATACTTTTTGCTATAATAAATATCCCCCAAAAATATATAAAAAAACATTTTTTTCCTCAGTTTAGGCCGATACGTATTCTACATATTTTTGGCAAAAAAAAAAATCGCAATAAGCATTTATTGATTGGTTTGCGCAAAAGTTATAGCGTCTACAAAATAGGGGATAGTTTTATGGCATTTTTATTGATAATTGTTTTTTTTACTAGTAATGGCGGCGATCAGCGATTTTTATCATGACTGCGACATTATGGCGGACACATCGGACAATTTTGACACATTTTTGGGACCATTGGCATTAATACAGCGATCAGTGCTATAAAATTGCATTGATTACTGTAAAAATGTCACGGGCAGTGTAGGGGTTAACCACTAGGTGGCGCTGTAGGGGTTAAGTGTGTCCTAGGGAGTGATTCTAACTGTGGAGGGGAGGGGCTGTATGTGACACATCACTGATCACCGCTCCCGATTACAGGGAGCGTGATCAGTGTCAGTGTCATTAGGCAGAACGGGGAGATGCTTGTTTACATTAGCATCTCCCCGTTCTTCCTCACCACGAGACGATTGTGGGCATTCCTGCGGACATAGAGTCAGCGGGACCCGCGATCACGGAGCTCCCGGCGCGCGCGCTGGCAAGCCGCCTCTTAAAGGGCAACGTACAGGTATGTTAATCTGCCTGTACGTGCCCTTCTATTGTAGTATATCTGCGTGAGGCAGTCGGGAAGCGGTTAAAGAGGAACTGCGGTCTTCTCACATAATTTGTAATAAAAACATCTTTGCCATTCTGAAGCTTCCCTCCAACCAACCCAACTTTGTATATTATTTTATATTTACTGTGATTCTGTACTTGCCAAATATGCTGCAGAAATCTCCCTCCACTGAGTCTGGCTGCAACCATTTTAACTGTGAGCAGTTGAAGCTGCTGCCTGTTCATTTCCTGGATTTACACAGAGGCACACCTCCAATTCTGCAACCCTGCAGCTCTCATTGGCCCTCTTATGATTCATCCCCCTCCCTTTCTGGCAAACTCTCAGGAGAGTGAGAGAGCTGTGCATGATGTCATAAGCCTAGGCTAATGACCAGACAAGAAACAGGAAGTGGGCTGTATAAGGTATTTACTGGCAGAAAATCTATCCAAAGTTAAAACAACAAGGGCAGAAGATTTACTAGATGGAAAGTTGAAAAAATGACTGAAGGTCCGCTTTAAGGTTTTAAAAAATGACATATGACAGTAGGCCTAATTGTTGCTCGTAATGTCACGGGAAGTGGCACCAGCAGGGTAGGTGTAGCCATAAAGGAACCAGCCCAAAGAGTTGAGGTAGGGACTGGCCACACATTGAATGAACCTGAAACAAAACATACTGTAGTAGCCTGGAGAATTCTAAAGGAGTTCAGGAGGCAAGTACGGTGAGCATCAAAATGGGAATCAGGTATGTGAAAGTCAGTTTTTGATTGGTTGCTTACAGTTACTATAATATGTCCATTGTTCTTTGCCTTGTCATTTTCCAAAGTAGGAAGTATGCAACAAAGAGGGTGTGACAACCTGGGCAATGAGTGAAATGAAGGTAGAAAGTGCCAGTTAGTGCTGACAAGCCGTTCAGTGGCTAAGTAGCGGCGGAGTTAATGCTCCGTACGTGGCGGTAATGTGTGCAGTGAGTACACACACCAGCTGGAACACGGTGTAATGAATTTTCCAGACCTCTGTGCTCCACCTCGGCTCAACCCAGCTGAAGGCGGCTGAAAATTTGCTTAGGTACACAAGGCTGATCATGTTGATGGAGATTACCTCCGCATGTGGAGTGTGGATTTTCAAGAAACAGCAAACAGAAACAGAAAAGGCACCTGGCAAATTGTGTCAACACTGCTGACTTGTGCAGTGAACCGACCATTTGCCATTTGTTAATGATCAGCGCTCAGGGAAGCTGCAGAACCTCAAACGTGAAATGTTTCTTCTACAATGGCGGTTCATCCACTTTGAGGGAATCTATGGGCCTTTTATTTTTTTTTATATTTTACACAACTCTCCTAAATTGCCTAGTACACTCCAGTTAATCAAACATTTTGGGATACAAGTCAGTACATAAAATAGCTGTAATGTCCATCCTACAATTTTCCTGGCATTCGTCTTCTGGAGTAGGCTGCCCCACTTGCTAATTCCTTAGGCTTCACGCAGTGCAGAGCTGAGCGTCCATCTGAATGAAGAGCCATTTAATATTTGGAGTAGCACTGAGCGCACAGACAGCCTATATAAGTAAATGGAGATTCAGAGGCTGAACGTCAGTGGTTGTCAACTTATGACCCAAAGGGGGCCTCAAATGCGGCCCCTGACATCAAAGGGGCACATAATGTTCAATATACAGTGGGTAAAAAAAAAAAAAAAATCACCCCCCTTTAAAATAATCACATTTTGTTGCTTTGCAGTCTGAAATAAAGACAGACACGGTTTTTGTTTTATCCAGCTGTATTTACTATATAACTTATAACCTCCAAGTGAAAGGTATAGGTTGAACTTGATAGACTTGTGTCTTTTTTCAACCTCACCTACTATGTAACTATATAACACTAACATGTTAAAAAAATTAAAAAAAATCAAAAACAGAATTACTGAGTTGGAAAAAGGATCACCCCTTTGTGTCAGTATTTTGTTGGACCACCTTTTGCTTTAATTCCAGCCTTTAGTCTGTTGGGATTTGTCTCTACTAACTTTGCACATCTAGACTTTGCAATATTTGCCAACTCTACTTTGCAGAACTGCTCAAGTTCAGTTAAAATTGATGGTGATCGTTTGTGGACTGCAGTCTTCAAGTCATTCCACAGATTTTCAATGGGGTTTAAGTCTGGGCTCTGACTAGGCCATGAAAGGACATTCACCTTTTTCTCCTTCAATCACCGTGTGGTAATTTTTTCTGTGTGCTTTGGTAAACCTTCTTCTCATTGACAACTTTCTGGCAGAAGGCAGCAGATTTTCCTCAAGTGCTCCAGTCCCTGCTGCAGAGAAACACCTTCATAACAGGATATTACCACCTCCATGCTTTACTGTAGGAATGTTATTTGTATGGTGAGCTCTATTGGATTTCCGCCAGACATATGGTTTGCTGTTGAGGCCAAATAATTCAATTTTAGTCTCATCTGACCACTTTAAAACGCACCTTGAAGATTCGGTGGCAGAGGCATAACTAGAACCTTCAAGGCCCCGGTGCAAGAAACCATGAAGAGCTCCCCTTCCCTCTAAGCCCGAGGGCCCTTCCCACTTTACTCCCGTTGCAGGGCACTTTATTATAGTCCCACAGTGGATCCCTTTCACATGTTCTGAAGTAGACCTGGTAGATCCGCCACTGGTGTCAGTGGGACTGTGAATATAGTGTCAATCAGTAGAGCAGCGGACAGGGTCAGTACTTTATTTTTTTATTATTTTTTTACAACTTAATTTTTTTTTATTTCTTTATTTTTAGGAGCCCCGTTAGGGGGTTTGGTGAGATCTCAGGGGTCTAAATAGACCTGTGATGTTTCACCTTTGAGATAGAGAAAGGAAATGGTGGACACAGCCCTTAATCTCCTTCTCAGCTGCACAGAATGAATGGACAGAAATAGCACTGTACAGAGCTTCCTGTTCATTCACAAACCGAAGCATAGTAAACACAGTTTACTATGCTTCAGTTATGAATGGACACAGTGAGTGACCGATCACTCACTGTGTCCATTCAGAAAAGGAAGGGACTGGTAAATGACACATATACTGCCCCTAGCCCCTGCTCTCCACCCTAAAAGCTTCTCCTGTAGAAGCCGGTGGGAGAGAGGAGGGGGGAAGCCAGCAACGCTGTGGTGGGGGGATGGGGTAGCCGGTTCAAGGATTTTGTCCACACAATGTAGTAGCAGATTTAAATACACTGACAAACTGAAGCCAAACTCCAGCTAACACTTCATAATCAGTTACAGCAAACTGTTTTTTGTGACAGGGGGACACACTATACTCGCTCCATAGCTGGGCAGTACCCGTGGCAGAGAATGCATTTTCAGCCAGGAAGCAAGATTTACCCAGCAGGAACAGTCCGAGGAGCAGAGTCGAGGGGGCAGAGCTGAGAGGCAGACCGATGACTCCTTGTAAACAACAATCAGGGATCAGGATCAGGGCACCAGGCTGGATAGGAGGGGCGGCGCAGCAGAGCGAGTTATGGAAGAACTGATCCCCTCCACTATCCTCCTGCAGCTGCTGAAAGCCTGCTTCTCCTCCACCCCCTCCCGCAGGCATTCAGCGGCAGCAAGAGCCAGGAGGATAGTGGAGGGAATTGGTTCTTCTATAAGCCACTCCACTGCACCGCACTTCCTATTCTGGAGTAGACAAATCTGACAGGAGAGCTGCAGGGAACCGCTGAAGCGCGGGGCCAGGTCGCTGTTGTGACTCCTGTGATCCATATAGTTACGCCTCTGTTCTGAGGCCACATGGAAAAAGGTGTTATGGTCAAATGGGACAAACATTGAATTATTTGGCCTCAACACCAAACTATATGTCTGGCAGAAATCCAATACAGCTTACCATCCAAATAACACCATTCCTACAGTAAAGCATGGGGCTGGTAATATCCTGTTATGGGGGTGTTTCTCTGCAGCAGGGACTGGAGCACTTGTCAGGATAGAAGGAAAAATGAAAGGGGCAAAATACTGTCAAATTCTTGAGGAAAATCTGCGGCCCTCTGCCAGAAAGTTGTCAATAGGAAGAAGGTTTACCTTCCAACATGACAATGACACAAAGCACACAGCAAAATTGACCACACAGCGGTTGAAGGGGGAAAAGGGTTAATATCCTTGCATGGCCTAGTCAGAGCCCAGACTTAAACCCCATTGAAAATCTGTGGAAAAGTCTAGAAGTGCAAAGTTAGTAGAGACATATCCCAACAGACTAAAGGCTGTAATTAAAGCAAAACGTGGTCCAACAAAATACTAACATAAGGGGGGGGGTGATCCTTTTTACAACTCAGTGATTCTGTTTTTGAATTTTTTTTTCTTACATGTTGGTGTTATATCTTTCACTTGGATGTTATAAGTTGCACTGGTAAATACAGCTGGATAAAACAAAAACTGGGGCTGTTTTCATTTTATGGTGCAAAGCAACAAAATGTGATTATTTTAAAGGGGGTAATCCTTTTCTATACCCACTGTATGTAATGCTTGAGAGGACTGTCAGAAACTGCACACCTAAGACATGCTACATTGTTGGCTGGGAATACGCTGTAGAAGACAATACATAACTGGGAATATGTTGCATGAGGCTAGTACACCGATATGGGTAATGCTAGTACCCTTATCAGTGTTCCCGCTACAGACTGCTGAGGCAAAAATGAAACCGCAAATCCCAACCAAAGCAAATATATGGGGCGATTGTGATTGTCTATGGGGTGACGGCGGGACAGTGGTGCAGCAGGATTAAAGGCAACATATTGCCTTCTCACCACCTGTCAAACTGTGGATTACTTTTCAGGGGGGTGGCAAGCACTAAAACCCGCCCTAAAACAGTTTGTAGTGCCTCCATCGTGAGAGCTGTAATACAACACAGGAGAACAACTGGAAGACAAGAGAGGAGCACTGTCACACTACAACAGGAAGTACCATAAGAAGAACCCTTATGGCAGGATCACCAGGTATTACTTTAATGAAAGTCAAATATTTAAAAAACTACTTTTCAAATAAGAATAATGTGTTATACTTTAAGGGTAAATATGAGCATTTAGGCTTACATATACGTAATATGTAATAGCATTCCATGCCGTCTCTAGTTACCCGTTATTGTGAACCTGGTTAATAGTATTATCATTTTATTTATGAAATTGAACATAGTGGCAGCCATGTTTGCCTATGGCATTATGAGTTTTCCATTTAGTAGTATATCCCAGTGGTTGTGCTTTACTTATCTTCTGATTTTAAAGAAGTATAACCAAAGCTATTTTGGCTGTAGTTCTTCTGTGGATGACAGGAGAGCAGCTCATTCGGCACTCCTGTGACCCGCTGTTGGCGTCACAGAGCCGGTCCAGGCTCTGAAAAGATCCTGACGAAATGGTCAGTGATCCGCCATGAAACAGAGCCAGCCCCTCCCGCCTCCTCCACAGCCCAGTGTTCCAGTGAGCGCTGGAGGGGCAGAGCAGAGAGCTGAAGACTGACAGTCCCAGCTCTCCGCTTAGAGCAGAGAGGGACAACTGAGCGATCAGCTGTATTTGATCGCTCATTTCTCACTGCAGAGCCGGCGAGGGACAGATGAAACATCTGATCGATGCTGCATCCAGCTAGGTAAGTATAAATGTTTTTTTTGTTTTTTTTTCATACTTTTCTTTAAATGTAAGTACACAGACGGACACTGAAAACAATGCGCTCTTCTGATTTTTTTTCCCCAACTCTATTTCAGCTAAAATGCGGACTGTGCTGTCTACCATACAGACCTGTGATAGTTGCAAATTCTGGAACAGGGCACTTAACTATTTGACTATTACCACGGTGATTCAGCTAAGGCAGGTTTTGGAAGCCATGTAGGGTGATCGAGAGAAATCGCCCAATTCTACCATGGAAGCTCAACAGGATGGATGAACAAATCCCAACAACAGAGCTATTGTATTCTCACTGCCAGCAGAGGCGGCTGCTGCCATAATATCCAAAGTTTGCGCTGCTGCTGCTGCAACCATAGACTAAGCTTGGAACGCAGCTCGGAGCCAGGAATTCCATTCCCATGATCCACAGGTGAAGGGGTGCAGGCTGTCAGTATGCCCATCTAGAAAGATATGTGCAGTGAATAGAGAACTTAGAACTCTCACAACCAGCCAGCATAACCTGTGTATAAGGATCAGCTTCGGCCTACAGATCTCTGCCAAGAAACCATGACCCCGACGCGCTTAACCCCACCCACCAGGGTTTGGTGGGCGGGGAAAAATGCATCAGTGGGCGTGGTTTCTTGGTGGAGACATGTAGGCTGAAACCGATCCTTATACATAGGTTATGCTGGCTGGTTGGGGGAGTGGCTTGTTTTCTATTAATTAGATGCAGCCGCTGTTCAACCACCGATTTTCAATCCAAAGGATATTGGATGGAAGGTTGCCGCCGATGGATCAAAATTTTACCTGGTTCATCAGAACCTCGCCTATAAAAATCACTCCGTGTATGAACAGCTTTAGGTATGCTAGGCTTTCCAATCAGTCATTATCTCATAACAGTGACTCTTCCACTACCTTGCCTTAAGTTACCATGTGCAATTGAAGCAGAACCTAGTTATCACAGGAGTGTGTAGATTAATCAACATTTAATATCTCCCTTCCGTAACACCCTAAAACCATCATAGACAGGTGGAGAATGGACATCGTCTATCTTCTCAACCATACTTCTTCATGTGCTGTCTCTAACACTAATGGTGCTCTTTAAGGTCAGCGTTTACAGCTATATTATCATTCCAAAGGCCAAACTCCAATTACCCTTCCAGACAATAACCCAGAGGAATCAATTCAGCCATGTAATTGGCTTGCTTAAGCTAAGTTAAATGCAGTGTAAGCAAATATTGGTTTGTTTTGTGACATGGAAAATCAATTACAAGTAGGGTGGAGGTATAGCACCCCCAGCACATACATATAGGAGCTGCATGCAGAACAGCAACCAGCGCCCGTATAACAATCCTGGTATCAGATTCAGGCTTCAACAGAGAAGCCTACCCAAGGGAGGATCAGAAATGAAAAGGTCACAATGCTGCAATGATATGACTAGTTCCTTGGGACGGGATAGGCTGATTTCTCCAAAATGCTGGTCCAACCAAGAAGGCATCATATGTGTATATATGAAATTAACACAAAGCAGTAAGTATAGTAATTTAGGTTTAATGTGCACCTGTAATTGTGTAGTAGGCATTGTCCTACAAAGGATAGGGAAAATAAATAATGTTACAACTACCGTATATACTCGAGTATAAGCCGAGTTTTTCAGCACATTTTTTTGTGCTGAAAGTGGCCCCCTCGGCTTATACTCGAGTCAAGCACTTTTCTGGTGCAAAGAATGACATTTTCTGAACCGACTTTGGGGCCCTGTATTTCGGGGCCACTTTGTGCTAGGAACTCCAAATTACACTACAAAACATCCAAAGCTAAGGTTCCTAGCACTAAGTGGCCCCGGGATATGGGTCCCCGAGTTCGGTTTGGAAAATGTCATTCTCTGCTGTGCTTGACATTTTCCGAACCAACTTTGGGGCCCCATATCTCGGGGCCACTTGGTGCTAGGAACCTCAGCTTTGGATATGTTGTAGTGCTAGTTCCACTGGATTTGCACACCAAATTCCTAGCACCAAGTGGCCCAGAGATACGGGCCCCAAAGTCGGTCAACTGTGTCCATCTGCAGCAATGTCATTTCGGGACCCTTTGGGTCCAGAGACCCCAAATTTTGGCTGCAGCTAGGGGGCATCTAGGAACCCTTAACTACCGAGTTTGAAGTTTGGGGGACCTATGGCTGCAAATGGGCACAGAGAGGCTGCAAATGGGCATTGCTGACCCTCTTTTCCACTTACAGTAGCTGCGCATTTCTCACCCTAGGCTTATACTCGAGTCAATAAGTTTTCCCAGTTTTTTGTGGTAAAATTAGGTGCCTCGGCTTAAATTCGGGTCGGCTTATACTTGAGTGTATACGGTAAGCACCCTTTAAAGGGCTGTTATCACAAATACATTTTCTTACTGTGCATATGCTTTTCTTGAATTTGTTATGGTTGCATGCAGGTTTCCAAACGTGCATAGCCATTTTTGTTTAGGTCTGGTTCTGGTTCTTAGGCAGAATGTAGGCCTATTCTGAACCAGCAGAATCAAGCATTTTTGAGGGCAACCCCCAAGCTGACTTCTACCGCTCCCATACATACATGTCAAAGCTGTCCTCAAACGTGCCTTCAAGCTTGTCATTATCCTGGTTAAAGTAGAACTATAAGCAACATTTTTTTTTTTTTTTATTTTGGATAGAGTAAGGGCCCTCCCTAAGGCCCCTCCCTAAGGCCCCTTTCACACTGGGGCGGTGGGGGTGTCGGCGGTACAACAGCGCTATTTTTAGCGCTGCTGTACCGTCGTTCTTGCAGCTGTATTCGGCCGTTAGCGGTGCTGTTTTAACCCCCGCTGGCGGCCGAAAAAGGGTTAAAATCCCTTGTACAGCACGGCTATAGCCGCGGTATTGCCGTGGTATAGCCGCGCTGTCCCATTGATTTCAATGGGCAGGAGCGGTGAAGGAGAGGTGAATACACCGCTCCTTCCCCGCTCCAAAGAAGCGGTTTGCAGGACTTTTTTCACCGTCCTGTCAGCGCAGCGCTTCAGTGTGAAAGCCCCCAGGCTTTCACACTGAACAAACAGCGGAGGCTGTTTAGGGGCGGTTTGCAGGCGGTATTTTTAGCGCAATACCGCCTGCAAACCGCCCCAGTGTGAAAGGGGTCTTACTCTATCCAACATAAACAAAAAATAACCCGTCAATTTTTTTTGCCATGTGTCCCATTGTGAAGGTTTACTTGAAAATGGGACTCACAACCAGAGCAGAAAGCTAGAGAAAATCCTTGCAAATCAGGGGAATCCATTGGGGACCCCCAGGTCACCAGAACTAGTGTCCCAATTGGAAGATTTACCCTCTATTACTTTTCATGGAACAGCCCAAAACAGCCCATAACGGGGGCACAGACAGCAATAAAACCTGACAAGTGTTCTAATCCCTCTCTACTCTATCCAAAACTAAAACAAATGTTTTGCCTTTAGTTGTACATTAAGACCCAAGGAAAGACCCAAACAAACATGGAGCCCTGGATTAATCTGTTGAAGGCAACTTTGTCTATTAAGTAAAGATCAGCATTCATTAAAAAACAAAAAAAAAACAACAACAAAAAAAAACAGTACAAGTATGGTGCTCAACCAATGCACTTCAGCACTGACGAAAGAAAGACCACTTCATTGTGTAATAAAATATGTCTGCGCTAGTGGTTCTTTGGGCTGTACCCCCTCATCTTATTCTTGGCCTATCTTTTTGTCCATGCATAGCTGTGCCAGGAGGTTAAGTGGTGCAAACTGTAGATGGGGCTGGCACTAATATTATTTTAAAAAAAGAAGCAAGAGAAAGCCAGAAGCCAGGCAAGTTTCACATTATAATCAAATTATAAACAAGGCCTTGACCCAGCCTGACCAGATTTGGTGCTATGACACTTCTCCTGTATGGGGGTGGAGCTTTGGGATGCCTTTACATTTATTAGAAAGGGAACATCAGTCAGCTACATCTCTAAGGAAGGTGTGTGTCCCCGAAACGTGTCAGCTTGCAGATACTGCAAGTGCATTAGTCAGGTCACTTGATACCATACTGGTCGAAAAAGTTGTTATGCTAGTTACCGCTGTCTTCTGTGAGTATCCATTTGGCTTTTTGGTTTCTTGTACAAATAAGTCTTGGGTAATGCATTAGGCTTTTGCACCCTTCTGTGTGTGTTTCATTGTGTGCAGGGGTACCTAGAAGAATTGATGCTGGTTTGAAGCCAAACGGTAGCACACCAAATATTGGTTTGATTTAGATTTTTCTTCTGTTCACTCACTTTGCATTTTGTAAACTGATAACAATAATCTATTAAAATACACTTGCTGGCCACTTTATTAGGTACACCTTGCTAGTAGTGGGTTGGACCCCCTTTTGCCTTCACAACTGCCTTAATTCTTCATGGCATAGATTCAACAAGGTGTTGGAAACATTCCTCAGAGATTCTGGTCCATATTGACATGATACCATCATGCAGTTGCTGCAGATTTGTCGGCTGCACATCTATGATGCGAATCTCCCATTCTACCACATCCCAAAGGTGCTCTATTGGATTGAGATCTGGTGACTGGAGGCCACTGGAGTACAGTGACCTCATTGTCCAGTGGTGAGATGATTGGAGCTTTGTGACATGGTGCATTATCCTGCTGGAAGGAGCTATCAGAAGATGGGTACACTGAAGTCATAAAGGGATGGACATGGTCAGCAACAATACTCAGGTAGGCCATGGCGTTTAAACAATGATCGATTGGTACTAAGGGGCCCAAAGTGTGCCAAGAAAATATCCCCCTACACCATTACACCACCACCAGCCTGAACTGTTGATACAAGGCAGGATGGATCCATGCTTTCATGTTGTTTATGCCAAATTCTGACACTAACATCTGAATGTTGCAGTTGAGATCGAGACTCATCTGACTAGGCAATGTTTTTCCAATCTTCTATTGTCCAATTTTGGTGAGCCTGTGCGACTCGTAACCTTAGTTTCCTGTTCTTAGCTTGTCCTGAAAAATTGTATGTTAGTGCAAATAAAAAAAGTATCACAGACAGTACTCAATTTTCTCTGTTCTTAGCTGACAGGAGTGGCACTCGGTGTGGTCTTTTGCTGCTGTAGCAAATCTACTTCAAGGATTGATGTTTTGTGCATTCAGAGATGGTATTCTGCAATCCTTGGTTGTAACGAGTGGTTGTTTGAGTTACTGTTGCCTTTCTATCATCTCAAACCAGTTTGCCCATTCTCTGATTTCTGACATCAACAAGGCATTTTCCTCCAAACAACTGCCACTTACTGGGTATTTTCTCTTTTTCGGACCATTCTCTGTAAACCTTAGAGAAATGGTTGTGTGTGAAAATCCCAGTAGATCAGCAGTTTTTTTACTCAGACCAGCCTGCCTGGCACCAACAACCATGCCACGTTCAAAGTCACCAAAATCCCCTTTCTTCCCCATTCTGATGCTCGGTTTGAACGTCAGAGAGTCGTCTTTACCACATCTAGATGTCTTAATGCATTGAATTACTGCCATGTGATTGGCTGATTAGCACTTTGTTATACCAAGCAATTGAACAGGTGTACCTAATAAAGTGGCTGGTGAGTGTATATATTTTTTAAAGCATTCTTACCTTACAGCATTTCTTCACACCTGTCTAAAACTTTTGCACAGTACTGTACACCTATAAACAGACTATACTTTACCTTTAAAAAAATGCCCTTAGCCACATGCAGTAAAACCTTCATCAGTAAAGTAAGTCAATGTCCAATTCTCCATCCCTTTCCACCATGCTGTGTGCTAATCAGTGCCATGTCTGAGCTCCAGGACTAGTAAAGCGGGAGGGATCCCTCATAGCCTAGTGTGAGCCTTTCACATTTCACACCACCTAATGCCAATTCCGTGAGGTCTAATTTATGATTCATGCACAAAACCGGCTTACCGTCACTTCTAGGAATCTCATGTTTGACACGCTTTAATCAGGCAGCATCAATTAAAACTAATAACTTTTGGGAAACTGACTTTGGCACCGTTCCAGTCAGCGCCGCAATTACATGCCGAAGCATAAATTGCTGTTAGCGATTTTATTTACCTAAAACAGTTGGTGACTTCATCAAATCCCAAAGCCACCTGCTGAAAATTCCCCTAGTCATACTGGTTCAGGTCTGAGCCGACATTGTTAGCCGGCTATGTCATCATACTCTCATCCGTGGGGTTTATCCTGTCTTGTGTGTTTGCATTTTATTAAATATAAAAGAGAGAGCGAGACACACGCACATTTATGAATGCAACCCTGCATGTAATTAGCAGTTTGCATATGCATCTTGCGTGCAAAAACTTTAACTTTAATCTTCGGGTCTGATTTACTACCGAAAGGGGCAGTTTTAATTTTTGCGATCGTGCCGCCAAATGATGACTGTACACCTTTTTTTTTTTTATCTGTTGCGTAGAAACTGCGAACACTAGTTTATGGATAAAACTGACTTTGAGGATTGTCACAGAACTTAGAAGTGCTAAGAAACACCTAAAAGGGTAACTCCACTTTCGTGGGGGAAAAAAATAGCAAATAAAGAAAAAAATAATATAGCGTGTACAATTGCGACACAAGTCATATTGTAATCGAACATTATTAAAAATGACCTTTCCTTTTCAATCTGCAGCCACTGAAATTTTCTATAAATGCAAAGCAATATGACTATATGGAGTTGTTCTATACAGAGTGTGTACTGACCACTCCCCAGAAACTTGTGCTTGTGTAATTGGCTCACCAATTTTCCCAGAAGCCTGCACTAAGATACTAAGTCAGATTTCAGGCATCTCCTGCAACAAAAATGTCTTTTTTGGTGAGATATTTCCATTAGGAACATGTCTAAAGGGATGCAGGCCCAGCAGCTTTCCTCATTAGTGCCATGCAGCTGCCACAGCTGACTGATAATTATGAAACCACTCCCATTAGACCCAGAGGCACAGACAAACACACAGGGATTTCTTCAGAATAATAAAAGGTAAGAATCTGCAACAAAGGTTGTTATAATCCTTGCAATGTACATAGATCACCCAGAGGGAAATGTTTGTATTCTCAAAAAAAGTGGAGTTACGCTTGAAATACACGTAGCTAATTTATAGCAGATAATTTATTACTGGAAAAGCGTGCAAAAAAATACATTTGTCCCTAAAATCTGTTTAAAGTGAAAGAAGCAACAAATTAAAAACAGAAAACAGGGGGGCGTGTCCAAGATGGCGCTGTGAACGGCTGCTTTCTACTCGAGCTCCGCTGGGCTTCTGGCTATTACCCAGATCCTGAGGGCGCATCATCCTAATTATCAGCTCTGCAACACCTGGATGAGGCGCAGATCATCAGGCGCGTCTGCCAGCAAGGGAAAGAGGCTTTGTTTCCCAACAATCATGGAGGAGCCGCCGTCTCTCCCCTCTTCTCACATGGAGACCTGAGCCAAATGAGGCTCACACAAGGCCTCCCAAACAGCACTGATGGAGTTACCTGAATCCCGGCCGCCCTGGCTGGTGGAGGTAATGGCAGCTATAGCCACCTGCCAGTCCACGCTAATGGCAAAAATCGAGGCTATCCAGCTAGATGTAGGCCTACTGCGACAGGGCATGGACAAGCTTTGGTCTAGAGTGACGGAGACAGAGCAACGGGTCATTACCATGGAGGATGAGGTTATGGAACACTCTGCTGCACTCCGCACCCTTCAGACCAAAGTCAAAGCCCTGGAATACAGGGCTGAAGATGCGGAGAACAGGAATAGGAGGAACAACCTCCACATCACGGGCTTGGCTGAGGGAGCGGAAGGGAACCATCCGACCACCTTTGTGGAAAACATGCTGCGTTCCCTCCTACCTGACACACGCCTGCCTCCCCATTATGCGGTGGAAAGAGCACATCGTGTCCCACTCAAACCAGGGACCCCGGGAAACCCGCCGAGGACCTTCATGCTTCGAGTATTGAATTTCCGGGATAGAGATGAAATCCTCCATGCCTCCCGGGCCCTTTGAGACCTCCGCTATCAGAATAACAAACTACTAATATTCCCGACTACTCCGTGGAAACAGAAGCTCCGGAAATCTTTTGACCAGGTAAAGGCGGCGCTGAGAGCTCGCAGTATCCACTACAGCGTGTTGTTTCCAAAGCCCCTGAGAGTTCAGGATGGTGAATGAACCCGGTTCTTTAACATGCCTCGAGAAGCTTCTGCTTGGCTGGAATCCCTGCCACTTGTTCACTGACCCGTAGATTCGTGAGTTATACCTGAATGTGTTATGTGCCACTCCGATGCCCTTTTTAATTTTTGGGGCATCCAAGCCCAGGGGCCTTACTAAATCCACCATCTGTTGAGGCCTGCGGCCCGGCTGGAGGCCTCTGCAGAACCGATTGAGGGTTATTCATGTGCACCCTGGTGGGTCCCTACTCTGCTCCTAAACCCTTGGGCCTCCCCCCTCTAATCAGCCCCGTGTCTCTTGCTCCTGATCATTTCAAGGAAACCATGGGGAACACAGTGGCAGTCGGGGGGGAACCTGGGGAGGGATGCTCAGGGGGCAACATTGCACCTTTTGTGCTAAGTTACATGTATTGCAGCAACACAAAAATGTGCCCCTGACAGTGTCAGAAGAACTCAACTGTGACTTTCTCTTACGTACTAAGCGATGAAGCGGTGGATTTCACCATGTTGCATTTCATGCCTTGGATCGTATATTCTTTCATGTCCACCGTGGGGGATGTTGGAAAAAACTCCTTTTCCCTTGATTGACACGTGCTCCCCCCGGCTCATTTATTGTCCCAGCGGAAGCAATAGAGCCGAGAACCTGTTCGGTTGTCTGAACCCCCCCCTACATATTTTCCGGAGGGGCTAAGCTTGCCGCTTGCACCGGGTCCCAACTTTGCGGCCGGCGTGCCGATTCGGGTTTCAGGTGGATGGGTGGGGTGGGTATATGGAGTTGTGGCCCTACAGGGGCTGACCTGTATATATGTTTCATGACTGCTTTTAGTTTTGTACAGTTACACTTAGATGTGAAGGTAATTGATGTTTCAGCATTACACAGTTTTCTCTTGTGTTCTTCCCGGGTTTGGCGGCTTGGTCCAAGGGCCATAATGTGTCATAATCCTAATTCCCAGATTCCATGTCTTCCCTTAATACCTTATTGTGGAATACCAGGGGGATGAACTCACCCACCAAACGATCCCAGGTGTTCCAATTTATTAAATCTTACAACCCGCACATATGCGTGCTCCAGGAAACACACCTGGTGGGCAGTAGGATCCTCAACCTCAAAAAACCCGGTGTGGGATACCATTACCACTCCACTCACCCCAGTTTTGCCAGAGGGGTCAGTATACTGGTGCTCAAAACACTCCCCTTCAAGCATATGTCATAATTAATGCCAGGATACACTCATTAACTTGGACTACTGTTGGTCTATATCTGCCACCACCGGCTTCCTTACTGCTGTTGAAACAGATAACAAGTAAAATGGCTGAGTTTGCTTCTGACAACACTGTTATTCTAGGGGACTTTAATCTAGTCCCTGACTCGGGTATAGACAGGATCACGTCTGCGCGTCCGTCCTGCTCAGGGCTGGCTGGCTGGGCGGACACCTATGGGCTGACGGACATGTGGAGGTGGAGACACCCCCAGGCCTGGGCTTTCACATGTCACTCTGCGTCCCACAATATATTTTCCCGTATAGACTTGTTCTTTGCAGGAGGGCCTGTCCTGCCTAGTCACGGACATTCAAATATTGCCTAGGGGTATTTTGGATCGTGCACCGCTGTTTCTGAGCCTGGATCTCTCTGCTGCCCTGAAAGACAGGCTGTGGATACTCTCCAGATTCTGGATCACGGACACAGCGGTGGACTACTGGGCAGTTAACCCTGGATCAGCGGATGCTACGATTGTGTAGGATGCCTTTAAGGTCAACACAAGGGGACACTACCAGACCATCATTGCCAGGACCACCGGACCATCATTGCCAGGATTCATAGGGAATGCAGGGCGGACTTGACAAGGGCTAACAAGGATGCACTTTGTTAGATCCAGTGACCCCCACCACTATGCCTATTTGCAGCTCCTGACTAAAGAGGTTCTCCCTCTTTACACCTCTCTCACTCAGAAAAAATGACTGGCTCAATCCGAAAGGATCTTTGAGCAGGGAAAGAGGTCAGGAAGACCGTTGGCCTGGCTCTCCAGAGAACAATCAGGGGGTATTAGTGTACCTCATATCCTGGACCCTACTGGTGATCTTCTTTACTCCCCCGACAGGATCAACCAATGCTTTGTAGATTTTTTACCAAACCCTTTATAGTTCTAGGGCAGACTACAGGGAGGAAGATCTGACGGCCTACCTAGTGGACATTGACATAACGGTTCTCACACCAACTTACCGTAATAGCCTTGATGCTCCCATCTCGGTGGCAGAAATCCTGAAGGAACTCAAGACCTTGCAGTCTGGTAAGACGCCAGGGCCTGATGGCATTCCTGTCAAATTCTACAAACAGTACGCTGCAGAACTCACCACCAGACTGCATACTCTGTTTGCTGAATCAGCAAAGATGGATGAACTCCCCAACACTATGAGAGAAGCAGTCATAGTGGTGATCCCCAAGACAGGGAAGGACCCATCCTTATGCTCTTCGTACCGCCCTATCTCACTGGTGAATGTCGACGCCAAGTTGTTGGCTAAAATTCTGGCCAATAGACTGAACACAGTTATAACTGCACTGATACGCCCAGACCAGGCGGGTTTCATGCCAAGTAGGGGAACAGACATCAATATCAGAGGACTCTTTACCCATATTGACAGGGCTCGCATGGAAACAGCAGGGGTGGTGGCCTCACTGGACGCAGAGAAGACTTTCGACTCTGTCGAGTAGGATTACCTGTGGAAAGTACTCTCCAATTTCGGGTTTGGCCCAGGGATTATGAAATGGCTACGGATGCTGTATGCCAGCCAGAAAGCTAGAATCAGCACTAACAGCTGCCTCTTGGAGGCATTCACGCTGGGCCAGGGAACGCGACAGGGGTGCCCCACCTCCCCAGGACTGTTTGCCCTAGCACTGGAACTCCTGGCTATACTGCTTAGAGCGGAGGGGAGGGTTCGGGGATAGTGGTGGGCCCAATTGAGGAAAAACTGTCCCTGTATGCAGATGACGCCTTATTATATCTGGCAGATGCCTCATCATCCCTACAAACAGCATTGTCTCTATTTAATCAATTTGGTTGCTACTCAGGCATACGCATTAATTGGGACAAATCGGTTCTGTTCCCGTTCCACCCCTCGGTTCCTCGAATTGCGACGCACACACCGCTGAAATGGGTAGATGAGTTCACTTACCTAGGCATTAAAATTAGTGGCAGGACAGAAGAGTATGTGGGAAACAATATACAACCTCTAATGACACAACTGACAGCCAAATGTGCGGCCTGGTGTTCCCTCCCCCTAACACCTGTAGGCAGGGTAAATCTGTTGAAAATGGTCTACTTGCCAAAATACCTGTATTTCTTCAGAAACACCCCATCACATATTCCCAAGACCTTCTTCAGAGGGTTGGAGGGGCTGCTGATTTCCTTCTTGTGCGTTGGGAGACCCCCCAGAGTGGCAAAGCAGATATTGTATCTCCCTATGCCGGGAGGAGGTCTGGCGGTGCCAAACTTCCAACTATACTATTGGGCAGCCGTCCTTGTCACGGTAAGGCGTTGGTTCTTCCAGCCCAGTCAGAATCCAGCGACCACATTGGAGGTGGCTATTCTGGTCTCCTATGCAGCCTTGAGCAACCTGGTATTCTGAGGCCTGAAGGCCAGTCCCCTTATGACATCCCTCATGCGGACCACGGTGAGGGTCTGGCAGTAGGCCAGGGTAGTTTTTAGGCAACCTGCTCATGTCTCCCCACATACACCCTTATGGGGTAATCCTATGCTACCACATTTAAATAGTATCCAAGACCCCTCTCTGTGGGCCAAAAAGGGGATCACCACATTGAAACATATAGTACTCAACAGCAGACTCATGTCCTTCCAGGAACTAAGACGACTCTACTCAATACTGAATACCGGTTTCTTTCAAGTTAAGATACTGGCAGTTGAGACATGCCTTTGGGGCTCAATTTACTGAAACTTTGACCTTAGAGTCAGACTCTATTGAACGCCTCCTGATCTCCAGCGTGATGGGAAATCCTCTCTCCTCCCTGTATTTATACCCAACAGTTGCATATGCCACCAAACGAACTAGATCCTGGGATAAATGGAAGGCGGATATTCCATCCCTGGGTGAGGAAGAATGGGAGGAGTGCCTCTCAACGTTTATTCCTTCCATGATTGCAGCTAAAGACAGATTTGTACAACTTAAGTTCCTACACAGGGCCTATTACACTCCAAATAAATTGGCTCATATTTACCCTCAACGAGACTGAAACTATCAAAGATGCAAACAAGAGATAGGAACGTTCTGGCACATGGTCTGGTCCTGTCCCAAACTCCGAACCTATTGGGCAGTGGTAGCCTCCACACTGGGTGAGATATGTGGGACAAGGGTGCAGATGGATCCTCGGGTTCTACTACTAAGCCATATGGAAGACATAGAAGGGGATAGATATTGTAAACTATGTTTGACCTTCTCCCTATACTATGCCAGACGGGAAATACTGTTAAAATGGAAGTCGGTGGAACCCCCCACTCACGCCTCTTGGCAGAGCTCGGTAAACTTGGTGTTATCCCTGTACAGATTCACATATGAAAGCAGACAATGTCCGGGGAAGTTTGATAAGGTATGGTCCACATGGATAGATGCCTATGGCTAATCTCTGGGCTTCCCCCAAGAGTACTGATGGATAAGCTGGTTCTCCGCTGACCCCCCCCCCCTCTCTTTCACCCTACCCGTTCTTATATAACTGCTACATCCAAGGGTATACAAGATGACACAGTGGTAATGGACAGGAATGCTTACCAAAGATAGATAGGGATTTGACGCACCTGGGCTAGATGATGCTAGATGGGAGGCAACTCCCTTTAGGAAATTAATTACTATTGCCTTTACCTGTATGCTGCTGTAATCCTAAAAACTGATTGTACTGTAATGCTGAATTGTCTAATAAACTTTTCTGTTAAAAAAAACCCCAAAAAATACAGTTTTGATAAATGCCCCCCACAGTATAAGATCACACATGGAGGGATATTTATCAATTTATCAATTTTTGCACGAGATGCTAAAGGAACGGAGCGGTGAGACAGATTTACTATAAAGTTGCAGCTTTATTTACATCATTTTCTTGATGTAAATCTGTCTCATTTTCAGTACCAGGTTTTAGGCCTTTGCAAATTTGGTCTCTGTTGGTTGCCAGGATTACAGGTGCAGTGGTCAAAAATATAAAAAAAAAACAAAACGGTTGCATAGACTTTGAATGAAAATTAGCCTGATTTTGATCTAATGCTGCCTCTAATATACATAAATAAATGGTACAATATTTTACACACGAGGGGCTGATAAAATCTTTCTCTTTTCTGGATCTGGAATATGCAAACTGACAGTTTCCTCTTGTGATGGATCTAGTGCAGGTGTAGGCAACAAGAGAGAAAGAAAAAAGGGCGCACCAGCCATGTGCATTATCTTTTAATAAAAATATTTATTGAATAAAATGATAGAAAGAAACTACTCACAAGCAGTTGTAGAAGATGGCACAATGTAAAAATACACCGACTAGCAGCATGCGGTCTAGGATGAGCGTGAGTTCCTCCACGATCTTTGGAAGGTTCCGCTCATCCTAGACCGCATGCTGTTAGTCGGTGTATTTTTACATTGTGCCATCTTCTACAACTGCTTATGAATAGTTTGTTTCTATTGAGGGCAGCAAGGCCTGTGTCGTTGTACTACCGGTCTGGTGATCCACTTGTGCGCAGGAGTGATTTCTTTTTCTGCTATCTGCAGGTGTAGGCAACCTCAGCCATCCAGCTGTTTTTAAACTACAAGTCCCATGAGACATTGCAAGACCCTGACAATAACAGGCATGACTCCTAGAGGCAGAGGCATGATGGGATTTGTAGTTTCACCAAAGCTGGAGAGCCGAGGTTGCCTACCCCTGATCTAGTGTCTACGCTAGGCAGGGCCAGGACAAGGGGTGGGCAAGGGGGCCGGCTGCCCTGGACGCAGTGGGGATTTGTGCGAGAAGGAGGGATTTGTACTAGGAGGGTGAATTTCTGTTAGCAAGGGGAATTTGGGGGTGGGGGGGGGGGGGTTGTGGTAGTAGGGATGACTGGGGGCATTTGTACTTGGAGGGGAAATTAGAGGAACAGGATTAGTGTTAGGAGAAGGGATTTGGTTTTGATTTGTGCAGCGAGTGGGGGGGGGGGGTATATATGCTCAGAGCAGAAATGTGAGGGGTACAGGATTTATGCTCGGAGGGGGGATCTCAAGCAAAGCAGGGTTTTCTAGAGTTTTGTAGAAAAAAAGATATGACTGACCATCAAGTTATTTCCCACATACTGTCAATTATTCAGCAATGCATGGCTATGATTGTCTTTTTTGTAGCTCTAGAATGCGCCATGTCATTGGACTGTGAAAGCTTTTGATAACGACAACATGTCCTTAATTTCAGCGATGTTGGTGCTTGATTTGGTTAATGGCGTACAAATGGACAAATGGGCCCAGTGTCTCTGTTGCACCGATTTAGAACCCGTTGTAAGTTGGAATTTCCCTTTAAACTGACAAAATGGTAATTTTAGCTTGTGTGCAAAGGATGTACTATTTCTGGAAAGCCTACATATAATAAATGGACTTCAAGCCCCTATTGAAGCTCACCCTGATGACCTTCGTGAGGAGGGAAAACATTCCATTACAGGTCATACAGCAGGTCTCTCCAGAAAGAACGGCACCACCAACACACATTGTACTCTTACCCAGAACCGGCAGATGATTTGTCAGCAAATGTGGAGCGATATGGACTAGGATCTCAGCCGCTGCCAGTTTCACTTCAGTCTGGAGTTCATCTCCACAGCAGTGAACCATGAGTGTCACCCAATCCTTCAACTCTGACTCAGTGGCCTGTGGAAGAGAGATCAGTGTCAGATGGCCCAGATGAGGCATGCAACAGTGAGTCAGCCTCATAAATCTTTATCTGTGTCAGCATATAATGTTTGGAGGTTCATGATAAAAAGCAACACTTAACAAAAAAGTCATTTTTCATGGCATTCATTTTTCAATGTTTTTATCTCATTAAAATGAGAATAAATGGATGTTGGGTACAGCCACCTCCACCACACCACCAGAAGTTCAAAACATTTGCAGAAGTTCAATGTACGTAAACCCAAAAGCTATGACACCACTAAGTGTACAGAAATGATGAGTTGTCAGCCCAAAATAGAAAATTATTAGCCGAGTGCATTTCTAACAGAACAGCAGGTATTTTTCTGTACTTTCAGGGCCTTGGAAAAAAACTGGGATATATGCATGCATTGCAGAGGTATACCTCAAATGTATTTTAACTCAAAACTTACAAAAGCCTTATATAGTAGACCAATCCTATGTGGCAATTATAGTTTCAAATTGGACGAGGGTGCGTGCCCCAACGCACGAAGCGCCGGTTCACATTAGAAGCGGCACGACTTGCAGGTCGCCTCACCGAGGCGACCTGCACACGACTGCCGCGGCGACTTGCAAGACGACTTCTGTATAGAAGTCTATGCAAGTCGCCCCCAAAGTAGTACAGGAACCTTTCTTCTAAGTCGGAGCGACTTGCGTCGCTCCGATTAAAACGGTTCCATTGTACAGAACGGGAGGCGACTTGTCAGGTGGCTAGGTCGCCTGACAAGTCGCCCCCGTGTGAACCGGCCCAAAAGGTCATTGATATAAAATGTAACCTTTATTTCAGTAATCTAAAAGTACACTATATTATCAAAAGTATTGGGATGCCTAGTTTTACATGCACATGAACTTTAATGCATCCCAGTCAATAATGAGTTGGCCCACCCTTTGCAGCTATAACAGCTTCAACTCTTCTGGGAAAACTCTCCACAAGGTTTAGGAGTGTGTCTATGGGAATGTTTGACCATTCTTCCAGAAGCTCATTTGTGAGGTCAGGCACTGAGGTTGGACGAGAAGGCCTGGCTCACAGTCTCCGCTCTAATTTATCCCAAAGGTGTTCTATCACGTTGAGGTCAGGACTCTGTGCAGGCCAGTCAAGTTCCTCCACCCCAAACTCTCTCATCATGTCTTTATGCACCTTGCTTTGTGCACTGGTCCAAATCAACCTGATAGAACACCTTTGGGATAAATTAGACGAGAGACTGCGAGCCAGGCCTTCTCGTCCAACCTCAGTGCCTGACCTCACAAATGCGCTTTTGGAAGAATGTGCAAACATTCCCATAGACACACTCCTAGACCTTGTGGACAGCCTTCCCAGAAGAGTTAAAGCTGTTATAGCTGCAAAGGGTGGGCCAACTCAATATCAACCCTACGGGCTAAGACCGGGATACCATTAAAGTTCATGTGTAAAGACAAGCATCCCAATACTTTTGGTAATATAGTGTATGTTTCATGACCATAAATGTAAATTCCTATAGAGTGAGGTAAAATAAATATATTATACTTGTTTCAAGTGCCTCCAAGTAACATAAATCTATATAGATGTCAACTTGTATAGCAAACAATCAATATGTATGGGACACAATGATAGAGATATCTCAATATCACCCCAGCATGGTACTACCCCAAAACAGTTGTAATATAAAACTGGGCAAAGTCCAATATGGACTTAGAGGATGCGAGTGGTGGCTATCACTGTCCACCTGTCCCACCATGAATTAACAGAGAAAGAAAGGAATAGTGTCTAAAAATCTCATTCAGAATGTGAAGATCTCTCTCTGATTGCCTATCAAGACCTATCTCTCTCAGATATGTAATGTGGGTCCATATTCAACAAATCCTTCTCTAGTAGAAAATCAATGTCTTGGCAGGCATATTTTGGTACCTCACCCCAGCAAAAAAGGAAAAAAGATTGCGGAGGAAAAGATATTAAATCATGTGACCCCCTAAGAAAAAAGGAATGCAAAAGTACTGTATATGCTCCCAAAAGGACCTTAAACCTTACATGTTTCGTTCCTATATTAGAGCTTCGTCAGAGGTAAAAATAATAAAGTGGTGAGCAAGAAAAACTCAAATAAAACTGAACCATCCAGTTACATGGTTATAAAAAAAAAAGATGGCCAATTGGGCCCAATGGGCCACTTATATGTATAGGGCACAAGTAGGGAGAGATAGTGCAGTATGTTTAAACCAGGGGTCTTCAAACTACAGCCCTCCAGTTGTTCAGGAACTACAATTTCCATCATGCCTAGTCATGTCTGTGAATGTCAGAATTTTACAATGCCCCGTGGGATGTGTAGTTCCGCAACAGCTGGAGGGCCGTAGTTTGAAGATTCTTGGTTTAAACCAACTTTTATTTAAAAAAAAAAAAAAAAAAAAAAAAAGGTATTGCACTTACATAGATGTAGATAAAAAGCAGGCATTGAACAAGTCAATGTGGCTGTGGTAACCAGACAACGCACCACATGATAACGTCCCATGCTAATTTCGACTGATGCGTTTCCCCCACAACGCTGTGTTGTAGAAACGCGTCAGAATTATCATGTGACGTCATCATGTAGTGGCACATTGGCTGTCTCCCGCCTGTTTTTTATCTACATTTATGTAAGAGCAATACCTTTAAAAAAAAAAAAAAAAAAAAAAAAAGTTTATGAAAAGTGTATTATCCCCATCCATTCCAGTCATCCAAGAGAATGTTGACCTTGTCTTTGAGATACCAAAAGGGCATTTGATCTCTGTAACTCAAGATCATTATGATGCGGTAAGAGGCCCTTTTTATTTAAGGGGCACTTTTCAGTCCTGGAGCACTTTTCTCTACATTCATTTTCGAGCACGGAGCACTTTATTCACATACAAATTATTATGGACTATTAGTTTACATGAGATTCAATTATTTGAATGGTGACTATTGTGGTTATCAATTGTATTTTTATTTGTTATCACAAGAAGAATATCATGTTTGATTGAATATTGATGAATTTCATAAGATTTAAAGGGACAGCACTCTTTTTTCACAATATACATTTTAGGCTAATATTCAAAACACATTAGTTTCAGTGGTCTCTAGTATGCCATCAACTGAATGCAAGAGTTTCCTTTTATTAATTCTTGTTACCTTGACATACTCTTTAGGCTACATACTGGTATTTGCATTGTCTATTGCAATAAAGAGCATGCTTGTTGATTTCCTTTATAATTACCTGAACCAATAACTGTAATAAATACCTGTAACAATAATAACAAATAATCTCTAATAAGTGCGTAATACTATATATGTTTATTTATAATTTAAATCAGGGGCAGGCAACCTCGGCACTCCAGCTATGGTGAAACTACAAATCCCATCATGCCTCTGCGTCTAGGAGTCATGCCTGTGACCGACAGGGTCTTGCAATGTCTCATGGGACTTGTAGTTTCACCACAGCTGGAGGGCCGAGGTCGCCTACCCCTGCTTTAGATACTAGTTATGAATTGGGGTGATTGGCATTTTTGTTTAGCTTGCTAGAATTGGCATGGGGACACACTGTTCACCTTCACTTTTGGTGTCTCTGCTGCTTTAAGGAGGAGTGGGCTACCTCCAGGCATACCCACCCTCAATTTAGCCATTGCTATAAATGCTCCAAGATGGAGGCTCTCAGAGCGTCTGCACTAAACAGAAGGGCTTTGATGAGGCAATGCGGCTTTTACATATATTTGCGAGTGTTGTGCAAAAAATTGTTTTAACGCAAATTCTTAGTATTTTTATTGTTTTACCGGCAACTTATATATATGTGATGGGAAATGTTTGTGTTGTGTTTGCTCAAAGCCCTTCCACGGGCAAACTGTCTTTTTAAAAGCTGGTTGGAGCTACTGCCATTTTTGTTTAGTTTGCATACTATTTCTGCCAATGAGACCCTCTAGCATTCATCCATGGCTAAAGCTGACCATACACTAAAAGATTTTTGAATGAATGTTCATATGAATATTTGTACTGTGAAAATTCTTAGCACGTTCAATAATTTAACCAATGTCGTTTGACAGTACTAATGCCAGCAATACATACAGTAGATAGAAATTATGCCGGTTCAGCAGGGTCCGGCCAAATTTCGATCCATGTAAGTGTAGACATCTACCAATCGTCTTCTGTACTACCGCTCTGTTGGGTTTTTACCAATCAATCAGTGCATTGGATTAGTATACTGTGACTACAGGGAAGTCTCTCCACTGTCAGAATACAATATCTCAGTGGCAGTGGTGGCCGGTGGTAATTAGAGCCTCTGGCTCTAACCAGGTGCTTAAAAAAAAAAAACACCCCTGCCGCTGTAATTGACGCGTCCGGCGTCCTGAAGTGGGCCAGACGCATGAATAGGGGGTGGGGGTGGCGGTGTCCTGTCAATATAGCGGCCGTGGATAGAGCATGGGGGTGGCAGCCGTGGATAGAGGGGGCGGCTCTCCGGCACCACTAATGGATGGACTGCCACTGCTCAGCGGAAAGGATTCCACCTCAAGTGTGTGGATGGCGGAATTGGGTCATCTGTTTTCGTTCAACCAGCTGCATCACATTGAAAAACTAATGTTAATTTGACCTCTCTAACCATTAGGAAATTGAACGAATGTTCTTTAAACAAAAGTTTTTAAACTAAACTCCACTAGTGTATGGCCAGCTTTAGGTCTCATTCACACTTACGACTGCGATCACCCATCTGTCTACTTCCAGGGCCGATCATCCACAGGTAATCGCTGCATGACATGCAAATGGCCACAAATGGCTGCTCAGCCTCTAAATGCTTTCAATCAGTGTCACCAGCTGCCCCACCAAGACAGGGTAAGTGCCGGGCAGATGGCGAGCGGGCACAGTGGCGGCGTTCGATGGGCACAGTGGCGGCGTTCGATAGGCACAGTGAGGCTGCAATTAATGTTTTTTTTTTTCAGTTCGTTTGCGCCCCCACAAAAATTTGGAGCACCAGCCGCCACTGCTTTCAATGGGGCTTTCTGTTCCCAACTATTCGCAGAATATCCTGTAGGTGCTCGCTGTCACCTTATAGAAAGAAAGACAGACAGAGATAAACAGACAGACAGACAGAAAGAAAGAAAGAAAGAAAAGAAAGAAAGAAAAGAAAAAAAGAAAGAAAGAAAGAAAAGAAAAAAAAAGAAAAAAAAGAAAGAAAAGAAAAAAAAGAAAGAAAAGAAAAAAAGAAAGAAAGAAAAAAAAGAAAAAAAAAAAAAGAAAAAAAAGAAAGAAAAAAAGAAAGAAAGAAAAAAAGACAAAAAAAAACCTCAGAGAATGACTCACATCGCCACTTTCACTAGTATGTACTTTACTGGATTTCCAGGAGGCGGACTTCACTGAAATCATGATTACAAGTAAATCAAGTGATTCAGTGAAACAAATAAGAACTGCAAAGAGAAAAGAACCTGAAACCAGACACAGAAGATAAACAAATTGTGAAATGTTCATCGGGTGTCACAATGCCTGTGATCTTGTCACTGACTCTCAGGCTACATTCACACCTGAGTGTCGAGTTTTCAAGTGTTATTTCGGGCAGGTTTTTGGGCGTTTATATGCGCTTTTTTGAGCTTTGGAGATTTTCTATTACTCAACAGAGAAAAAATATAATCATTTGTTGCTATTTTATTTGTAGCTTTTTCATCCACTTTTATTAATTATTTTATTTTTTTACTTTTTGGGGGGGGGGTTAGAGGATATGATTAGGGGTTAATTTATTTATATCATGCATTTACTTATGTATGTACAGTATGTACATTACTGTAAGACCTTCTTCACACCAGTATGCACCTGTGTAAGGGCCTTATTTGACCACATGGAGAGGCACAGGTGTTCAATGCATCCTCATGCCTTTCATGTCAGTTAGGATGCAGCGGCTACACGGACACAGCCGCTGCTCCCAATCAGACATGCGTGTGTGTACGGGTTACCAAATCCACAACTGTCTGCGTTTGGGGACCCACATGGATGTCAAATTGGGAGCAATGCTTCTGTCCGTGCAGCTGCTGTGACCCAATTGAATCACATTGCCTTCAGAAGTCACCTAATTAGTAAATAGAGTCCACCTGTGTGTAGCTTTTTTTTTCTCAGTATAAATACAGCTGTTCTGTGAAGCCCTCAGAAGTTTGTTAGAGAACCTTAGTGAACAAACATCAAGGCCAAGGAACACACCAGACAGGTCAGGAATAAAGTTGTGGAGAAGTTTAAAGCAGGGTTAGGTTATGAAAAAATATCCAAAGCTTTGAACATCTCATGGAGCACTGTTCAATCCATCATCCAAAAATGAACAGTAGTCACAACTGCAAACCTACCAAGACATGACCGTCCACCTAAACTGACAGGCCGGGCAAGGAGAGCATTAATCAGAGAAGCAGCCAAGAGGCCCATGGTAACTCTGGAGGAGCTGCAGAGATCCACAGCTCAGGTGGGAGAATCTGTCCACAGGACAACTATTAGTTGTGCACTCCACAAATCTGGCCTTTATGGAAGAGTGGCAAGAAGAAAACCATTGTTGAAAGAAAGCAGTAAGAAGTCCCATTTGCAGTTTGCAAGAAGCCATTTGGGGGACACAGCAAACATGTGGAAGAAGGTGCTCTGATCAGATGAGACCAAAAATTAAATTTTTGGCCTAAAAGCAAAACGCTACAGTGCCTTGAAAAACTATTCGTACCCCTTGAAATCTTCCACATTTTTCATGTTTCAACCAAAAACGTAAATGCATTTTATTGGGATTTTATGTGATAGACCAACACAAAGTGGCACATAATTGTGAAGTGGAAGGAAAATGATAAATGGTTTTGCACATTTTTTTTTACAAATAAATATCTGAAAAGTGTGGCGTGCATTTGTATTCAGCCCCCTTTACTCTGATACCCCTAACTAAAATCTAGTGGAACCAATTGTCTTCAGAAGTCACCTAATTAGTAAATAGCATCCACCTGTGTGTAATTTAATCTCAGTATAAATACAGCTGTTCTGTGAGCCCTCAGAGGTTTGTTAGAGAACCTTAGTGAACAAACAGCATCATGAAGGCCAAGGAACACACCAGACAGGTCAGGGATAAAGTTGTGAAGAAGTTTAAAGCAGGGTTAGGTTACAAAAAAATATTTCATTCTTTGAACATCTCACGGAGCACTGTTCAATCCATCATCCAAAAATGGAAAGAGTATGACACAACTGCAAACCTACCAAGACATGGCCGTCCACCTAAACTGAGGCAAGGAGAGGATTCATCAGAGAAGCAGCCAAGAGGCCCATGGTAAATCTGGAGGAGCTGCAAAGATCCACAGCTCAGGTGGGAGAATCTGTCCACAGGACAACTATTAGTCGTGCACTCCACAAATCTGGCCTTTATGGAAGAGTGGCAAAAAGAAAACCTGTGTTGAAAGAAACCCATAAGAAGTCCTGTTTGCAGTTTGCGAGAAGCCATGTGGGGGACACAGCAAACGTGGAAGAAGGTGCTCTTGTCAGATGAGACCAAAATGTAACTTTTTGGCCTAAAATCAAAATGCTATGTGTGACGGAAAACTAACACTGCACATCACCCTGAACACACCATCCTCACTGTGAAACATGGTGGTGGCAGTGGGAATGTTTTTCTTCAGCAGGGAAGTTGGTCAGAGTTAATGGGAAGAAGGATGGCGCCAAATACAGGGCAATCTTAGAAGAAAACCTGTTATGCCCCGTACACACGGTCGGATTTTCTGACGGAAAATGTGTGATAGGACCTTGTTGTCGGAAATTCCGACCGTGTGTGAGCTCCATCACACATTTTCCATCGGATTTTCCGACACACAAAGTTGAGAGCAGGCTATAAAATTTTCCGACAACAAAATCCGTTGTCGGAATTTCCGATCGTGTGTACACAAATCCGACGCACAAAGTGCCACGCATGCTCAGAATAAATAAAGAGATGAAAGCTATTGGCTACTGCCCCGTTTATAGTCCCGACGTACGTGTTTTACGACACCGCGTTCAGAACGATCGGATTTTCCAACAACTTTGTGTGACTGTGTGTATGCAAGACAAGTTTGAGCCAACATCCGTCGGAAAAAATCCTAGGATCTTGTTGTCGGAATGTCCGATCAATGTCCGACCGTGCTACTTGAGGGCAGGGACTGATGTGAATGTACAATATATATGTGAAATACTGCGTAAATTGACAGCGATATGTAAGTACCTGTAATAAATAAATAAAATAACTAGTACATTGCTAGTAATGACGGTTTACAGCAGATTGACACACAGATGGAAAACTAAGAGCTACCTGCCGCACAGCAATGTTCCAGGCTTTGCCTTACCTCCTTGTCCTTCCCAGCAAGACTGATGACCAATCGAGAGGAGAGTTTTAACGCGGAGCTCTGGATTTCCACACTGGAAAATACAAAGAAAAGAAAATGATGTAATTAAAAGGAAAAAAAAAAATGTGTCAATTTTTTTCCAGAGGCTGAAGAATGTCAGAACCATAGATGGCCTCCTAACCAAGGAGACAACGCAGAGATTTCAGTTCTAGTTAATTGAATCACATCCTGGCTTCCTGCATCTTCCCATAATTCTAATGTCAGGACATGGTTGCCAGAATTCTAACATCTACCCAACTGTGCTACTAGATGGTATCAAACGCCCCTAGTAGATTCTCCATTATTTAAAGGTTATCTAAAACCAACCCTTTTTTTTATAGCTAAACTTCAGCTTTACCTTCTTGCACACTGTACTGGCCATACATCATACAATTATATTATTCAATTTCATTTAGATTTACCTCCAACTATGTAGTGGAAGGGCCTGTCTGCTTGGATACAAATTGAAAGTGTTTGGGTTTGACCTCATAATATATGGTTTTGGTAAATCTAAAGGAAAATTGTATAACGTATGGCCAGCCTTACTCTGCTTTCCCCGCATACTGTGAGCTTTGAACAGTATGCATTAGTAGCTGCAGCAAGTAATTTCCTGGCTGGATGACATCCAGGGTCATCTAGCTCTATCCTCTAAGCCGACACGTCATAAAAAGCATTTTGATATTTGCATAAACCCTCCCAAGGTCCAGTCCACTGCATGCATCATGGGCTTGCATTATCCATTTCAGGTATTTATATAGCGCCAACAATTTACCCTGCGTTTTACATACATATGGGACATTCCCCTCAGTCCCTGCCCTTAAGGAGCTTTCAATCTAAGGTCCACATTCATACATACATACTAGGGTCAATTTAGACCGGGTCCAATTAACCTACCAGCATGTCTTTGGAGTGTGGGATGAAACCCGGAGTATCTGGAGGGAAACCAACCCAGGCACAAATAGAACATGCTAACTCCAGGCAATCCCGAGGTTGGGATTTGAACCAACAACCCTAGTACTGCCAGGCAGAAGTGCTAACCACTTAGCCACTGTGCTGCCCAAAAGGTTTACTGAGGCAGGGTACTGTGATGTTTTCAGAAGGCTATGTACAATACCATGGCTGGCCCTCCCACCAACTAAGATCTGCTTGCATTGCATGGACAAGCACAGAGACCCAGTGATGATGTCACTGGGGCTAAAAGTGTTAGTTCACCTGTATGGACTTCTGCCAACAATATCCTCAAGCATTACAGCGTCCTCAGTGCATTAACATTTAGTGATCTATTTTGTAAAAGGGAGCGGTAAAACCCGATTCAACCACATTTTACTGCCCCCCATCCACTCCCCCTTTAGCTGCAGAGGCAGCGCCAGGGTGTACATGTGCCAAGCTTTGCAGCTGTGGCAGGATTTATACCCCTTGACGTTATGCCCGATGAGTGTGATCAGTTCAAGTGAAGGGGCCATTCTGCAACTACCCGGCAACTGTGTGCAAAGCAGCAGGGTTCAAAGAGTTAAAGCAGGTAGTAAGGGGGCGATACAACACCTCCTTACTGCCATTCAAATGCTCTCTAATAAGCGATCTGAACACAGATTGCTTTTTATTTATTTTATTTATTTATTTCAGGTACTTATATAGCGCCATCAATTTACGCAGCGCTTTACATATACATTGTACATTCACATCAGTCCCTACACCCTCAAGGAGCTTACAATCTAAGGTCCCTAACTCACATTCATACATACTAGGGACAATTTAGACAGGATCTAATTAACCTACCAGCATGTCTTTTGGAGTGTGCTTTTTAGAAATAAAAGCATGTGTGAATGAGCCCTAAAGAAAAGCTTTGGCTCTACATACACTTTAAAAACAATAAATGCAACTGCAAGAGAATGGCACCTTTATTATGACATCGTGGAAAGAGATACACACAATATGGCTGGAAAAATCTTAGTAGTGCAATATTAGTAGCTGGTCCAATGTCCAAACTGTCCTGAAATTCAAACTAGCATTGCACCGATTTCGGTACCAATACTAAGCATTTGCATGAGCACTTGTACTCTTGCAAATGCTTCAATACTAAAACGGATACCTTCAAGGGGGCCCAGGATAGAGGTGTGGGTCGGGGATAGCGGTGCCGTCTCTCGGTCAGTGCAGTGTACAGTGGTTCCCAGTGATTGGTGCTCTGCTCATCTCTCGGTGACTGACGGAGTGGACAGCAGATCAGAAGTCAATGGGGGAGGGGCACTGGCTGTGTCCCTGAGTCCCTCCCATGCATCCTGGTCCCCAGGTCCCTCACTTTTGGTGCTGGCTCACCCCCCAGCCAAACGGATGTCCTTTAGGAAGAGACCAGGCTCCACTGCTGCCCAAATTGTCAGTACCAGCTGCCCCTCCCTGCCCGGCTACCTCAGCTCTGATCTGGGGTCCCTTTGACCGTTCCAAGATGTCCGACACTGTCCTCTGCCCTCTACTTCTTCTCGGACCCTGTGCGGGAACCCTCTCCTCTTCCTGCACCTCCAATATACCCTGCATCCCTAACCCCATGCTGATGTACGGTAATCATTTTTCATTAGTCTAAAAAAACTTTCACATGATGGTTGAAATAGGTACCGGTAATTGGTATGGGCGAGTACTGTACTGGTACTCATACTCGGTAAAAAAACTGGTATCAGCGCATCCCTAATTTTAAACTCAGTCAGGCAACATGGAAGGTTGGAATGATACGCAGAGGAGAACTCATGCTAAAATTCCCATCTGTGCACAAAAGGCTCGCCAGAACCGAGACACAAACAGACTACCCCTGTCTGAAACAATCACCTTGGGTAGCCCATGTAAGCGAAAGATCTCCAGAGCAAAAATGGAAGCCAGTTTCTTAGAAGTGGGCAACTTCTTAAGTGGAATACAATGGGACATTTTCAAGAACCGGTCAACCACCTTAAGGATAACTGTGTTGCCCTGGGAGTTCAGTAACTCCACAATGAAATCCATAGACAGGTGGGTCCAGGGCCTTTCTCCATTGGGTATGGGTTGTAGGAGGCCCACTGGAAGATGTCGTGGAGTCTTACTCTGAGCACACATGGGACAGGCAGCTACGAAGGCGGTTACATCAGCACATAGACTAGGCCACCAGAATTGTTGGGAAATGACCCAGAAGAGTGGATTCTTCCCAGGGTGGTCAGCAGCCTTGGAAAAATGGTAAGTCTGGAGCACGGCAGTACAAAGACTCTCTGGGACAAAGCAGCGGTCACAAGGTTTCTTAGGAGGAGCATGGACCTGAGCAGCCAGAATTTTGTCACCCAATGGAAAAGTGAGACTGGTGCAAACCGTAGCCAGAATACGATCAGGAGAAATCACAGGAACCAGAACCGACTCCATCTTGGAAGTGGAGGAAAATTGACTGCATCTTCTTAATTCAAGGCCTTCGCCTACTGTCAGAAACCATAAATCAGACTGAGACAGAAGTACAGTTAAATCACACTTGTTTATTAATATTAAAAAAAGGTAAACAGAGTAAACATAGTCAAAACATAACCAGAGTTCAGGAACCGAAACAGATAGTCAGACAAGCCAAAACTTCAGGGAGCCAGAGATGAGCGCAGAAGAACAGCAAGCAAGACCTGGAGCCAGAAGGAATGTCAGCCAAGCAAGCCTTTAACAGGAACACAGGAGAGCGTCTCTAGAGATATGACTAAGGTGAAGGCAGATCATCTGGGCTGGACGGCTTAAATAGGCAGGACTGACGAGCAGGATATCATCAACAGGTGAGTCACTGTGGAAAGATAGGAGCTGGCAATTAGCCGACATCTGAGCGGCCAGCTTAGAGAAGGAAGGGCTGAGCCCAGCCCTGACAGTCAGCATATACAACAAACAGAAAAGGATTCCCCCGCAGGGGTAGAAAACATAGTCCCAAAGTAAAAGTCCATCAACACAAATATAAGCCGCCTGGCTAATAAATAGACCTCACTGGGTCTGCTCCAGTCCTGCAGGCATGTTCCCTCACTGCCTGCTTGTCTCCTTTCTCACCAACACCCTGATTAACCCAGGGAAGACCAATTATACCCCAGGTGGGGAGCAAGGTGTGGCCAGTGCTTAATCCCTAGCATCCTGCTGTAGACCTCTCACTGCCACCCATTCACCTCATGAACCTTAACATTCTGTGGCAGATACACACCATCTACCAAGGGTTGCCACCTCATCCCTTTAAACCTGAATACATGAGAAAAACACAGGTCCTGAGGCTAATTTAATACAGATAGGGCACCAAGTGAGTTTAATTACCACCTTAATCAGCCACAGAACCTGTGTAATTAATACAGTATGTGTTCAGTTTTAAAGGGATGAGGTGGCAACCCTACGATCTACCACTGACAGGGACTGTGTCACACAGTCTAAAAGAAGACAAAGCTCCAGCTGGTAACTGTGCTTTTTGCATGTGGTTAGAAGCATAGACCACCAAAAACCATACATTGGTTTTCAGCTTCTGTAATTTGGCTCGCTTTTTTGGCACCAGAAATTAAATAAATATATTTTTTTCCCTATGTTATATTAATATTACATTCAAAAAATTAAAACCACCCAAAAACTTGAAGCATCAATTTAAAAAAAGAGTAAGTCAGTTACAGATCGTTAACCTCAACCCAACCCACAAACAATGCAAAACCTCAACCAAACCCCTAAACGTAGCCCCTGACGTCTAACACTAACCTTAAAACTCAGGCGAAATGTATACTGTAATGGCAGTGAAAACAATATTATCACATTGTTAAATGCTATTGGAGAAATACTAGAGGCACTAAGTATCTGAGCTACAGACCCCTGTGCCAAAATACAATTATCCACAACTAAAGTAGTCTAGGATTCATTATCTACTTGGTCTTCATTTCAGACTATAGTGAGCAGGCCAGACTTTGCGGTCCCCTTTTACAGATATCTGCATGCAATATGTCCAGAATGTTATCATCAAATGGCAAACCTGTAGCAGGGTGATTATTTAGATGTTGGAGGTGAAGGACCCTTAATCCACATTGGACGTCAACACCTGAATACACCAACGGTGTAGACGGTTATTTTTTTCGTATCAGTCACTCATTCATTAGGCTTCGTGTTTTTATGCATATAGAATAAGCTATTCCTGTCTGGCTCTGCCAGGGCTTACATATGACCCATAGTGTGTACAAGACGGTTAGGTCAATATCCTGTAAAACAAGGGGATAGAAAGAAAGCTGCCAATGTAAAGAATACCGTCATAGACTATGAACGGACTTTAAGTAATGTTCCTTGAAGTAACAGACCATTGGATATAGCAAGCTGCAGTTCATTTTCTATGTGCCCTGCTCAGTCTGGTCTTGAAACTAGCAAATGAAATGGAAGGAAGAGATTCTAGTGATGTAACTGGAAAGTCAGAATATATTCATAATGCACATTTCGAACTTAGAATTTGTTTGCTGCTTAGTCTCATTGACTAGCATAATGCACCGACCTTGGAGGCCACTATATGCTTAGAGGTTAAGTGATCAAATTGTCGGGTAAGTGAATTTAGGGCTGTTCTACAGCTGAAAGGTCTCTAACAACAAGCTTAACCCCACAGGTAAGAACAGAAGAAGGAGCCATCAGCACTGATAAAAGAGATGCTCTGAAAAGAGGGGGTGCAATCACTAGAAATATCCACTAAGACAGCATATCTCAACCAGTGTTCCATTGAACCCTAAGGTTCCTCCGGAGGTTGCTACAGATTCCTTAAAGAGGAGTTCCAGTCTCCTTTGAAAAAAATAAAAGTCAGCAACTACAAAAACTAGCTGCTGACTTATAAAAAACAGCCAATCGCCTGTCCCACGATCCAGCAGTATGCTCACCCCCCGTCAGTTTCACCCACTGTCTTCTTTCCTCTGCGCCAGCATCTTCACTATGGGCATCCTCTTGTGACAGCTTGCGGTTGCACAGCCAGGTGCCCACTGTGCTCGCCTAGGCTGTCGGATCGAAAGTGGGGGCGGGTACCTGTCAAAATCGGGTACCCACTCCCTCCCGTTTATCAAAAGTGCCAAGTCTTCAAGAGGAGCAGGGGACGATTCCTTAAAGCAGAACTTCCCCTTTTGGGTGGAGCTCCGCTTTAAGCAATTTCTGCCTCTCAGATAAGTTCCCATTGACAGTACTGATCTATTTAGATATCTGTAAGGGGGTAACTCTTCCCAATGACCACAAGTGCAAACAGCATTCTTCTCAATGGCCATCATAATAATGTTTCATGAGTTGCAGATATAGTAAACTTTAGCAGTTCCCTAGGACTGGATAATTATTACAAAGGTTCCTCTGTGTTGAAAAGGTCGAGAAAGGCTTGCACTAAGATGACAAGATCCAAATACTCCGCTACAAGCACTGATCCCCAAGTAACCACTGATCACAGAAGCCGATTCCCTGTAGTGGTTGGCCACTCACAGAGTCTTTTCATAAGCTCCAGAAAGAAAAGAGGGGAACCGCTCACTATATTAAAGCTTCAAAAACTATTTATTGATCTCTCCAATGATCAGACCACGCCATCCAGTAAATGTCTCCTGGGATGCAAAGTTTACAAATTAAATGGTCTACATACTCATGTATGTGGAAGTTGTCCTTATTTGTAAAAAATGCTGCTGGGCGGTAAGATAAAAATCTAGAAACTGAGAATTATTTTCTAGATCTGGTACCAATAGCCTCGGAGAAGCACATTTAGGCACTTAAAATAGAACATTGACAGTTGGATTTTTATCCTTTTTACTTTGATAAGGACTTTTTTTTTTTAATTCTGTTGGGATCCAGGCATCTTAGGGAAAAGAACCATAGGAATACCATACAAAATAAGCCCTTGATACTGCTGACTGTGATTTTCACTCCTTCCTCTATAAGACTGATGAGTGACAGGTGTGATTTTGATCAATAAATCCACATTATGAATGACTGAAATCCAAAATGAAATAAGATTCTCAAAATGTGTCATGGAAGATTGTTTCAGGGATGCAGGGGAGCCCTATGAAGGGTGCTATATTCTACAGGTTGGGTGTGTTAATCATGTTGTACCTTGCTTAATATGCTCTATACATTATCACCTTGGTAGTACAACTCATTTTGTATTGTTGGAAAACATCTTCCCATGATCTGCTGCTCCCCTTTAAAAACTCAAAGAGCCTTCATTTGACATGACTTCAATAATCTTACTGATGATCTTTTCACAACCAGCAAGTGTAAAAATGACATTCAAGAGCATTTGTATTGCCTTAAAAGTCTTTAACACCTCATTGCCTTGCTTGAACAAGGGAAACTTATAGTGCTCTGAACATAACAGGCTATAACTCTGAATGGCTTTGCCCATTGATAGGGCTCTGCAGACAGATGGCTGCCATGACAGCAGGTGCTTACAGTGCTGGCAATAAAGCAGACACTGCCTAATAAACACATCTACAGTCTGCTGGAAACTACAGTATACAACCTGTGCATGTCCGGTGATCCGTGAGAAATCCTTAGTCAACCAAGGAAATTTCCGTTACCCTAGCTGGATGTACAGTATATATATGTTTAAATGCTAAGCTGCACCCAATATACTTGTAGAATAACAAACTGCTGTTCTTTGGGAAAAACTGGTCATGAGAACGAAACCATTCTAAAAGAAAGATTCATGCGAAACAAATTTGTAAAATGCTGCACAATCTTTTGGCACTATAAAAATCAATAATTGCCCAGAAGATAGTCAGTCACTTCAAAAATAAGATTGATGCAATTCGTGATGAGATCTTCACTTTATGGATATCTCTCCCACCTAACATTCCATATCCACCTGCACATTCAATACTTCTCTCTTTTATCCCGTTACCATAGAAGAGGTTGCTAAACTTCTTTCTAATGCCTACTTAAACACCTGCCGCCTGGACCCTGTTCCCTCGCAACTAATTTGGTCACCCTCTTGCTCAATCCTAGACCTTCTAACTTACATTTGCAATCTCTCCCTGTCTACTGGTATCTTTTCAAATCTTCTAAAACATGCACTGGTCACTTCATACTTAAAATGCCCCACCAATCTTAACAACCTAAGACCCATCTCCTTTCTTCTGTTTACCTCCAAACACCTTGAACGCCTAATCTACAAGCGCCTGACCTACCAACTCACTGATAACAACCTTTTTGACCCTTAAGTCTGGATTTTGCCCACAACACTCCACAGAAACTGCTCTCCTTTAAACCAACGACTTATTAACTACTAAAACCAATGGTCACTAATCTGTACTCTTAGGCTGGGTTCACACTATTGCGAATTGGATGCGGGTTCCCTGCATCCAATTAGCAATAGCAGGAGATTTTGACCGACTCTCTATGGAGCCGGTTCACATATCCCCTGTGCGTCTTTTGGTCTGTTTCAGGTCCGAATTCAGCCCAAAATTCGTGTTGAAATCGGACCTGAGACGGTGGATGGGAACGCACCGGACCCCTGCTTCGAGCATTATGCGTAGATAGTGTGAACCCAGCCTTACACTTAAGACTTCTCTGCTCCCTTTGATACAGTTGACCACACCCTCCTCCCCAAAAAAACTCTATTCCCTTGACCTCAGTGACTGCTCTTTGTTGGTTCTCCCATTAACCTATATCTCCAGACCTTCAGTGTCACAACTCTTCCTCTTTCTGTCTGGATCCCCCAGGGTTTTGTTCTCAGACTTCTTCTATTCTCTATCTACATCTCCTCCCTCAGTCAGTTGATGGCCTCCCAGGGCTTCCAATAGAATTATTATGCTGACAACACCAAAATCTATCTTTCTACCCCTCAGCTCACCTCATTAGTATCCTTATGCATAACTAATTTATTGACATCAATATGGATCTCACACCACTTCCTTAAACGCAATCTTTACAATAATATCTACTCTCTCCCCCGTGCCCCCTCCATTAACCTCTCCATCAATATCAATGGCACAACTATCAGTCCCTCCCTGTTTGCCAGGGTGCCAAGTGTAATATTGGACTCTGAGCTCTCCTTTCAGTCTGACATCCAATCACTATCCGAATCTTGCCACATCTCCATAATACACCCTTTCGATGGCAACACAAAACTAATAATCTTGGTCATCTCTTGCTTTGACTATTCCAACTCTCTTCTAGTTGGCCTACCTTTACATATGCTAACCCCTTTCAATCCATCATGAATGCTGTGGCCATACTCATCTGCTTTACCGATCATTCAGTGTTCGCTACCTCTCTCTGCTAATCCTACCATTAGCCTCTGCTCGCTCAACAAATAAGATTCAAAATACTAATAACAACCTACAAAGCCACAACTCTGCCCCCAGCTACATCATTAGCCTGGTCTCAAAATACCAACCAAATTGTTCTCTTTGCTCCTCCCAAGACTTCCTGCCCTCCAGCTCCCTGGACAATTACTCTCATACCTGCCTCCAAGACTTCTCCAGAGACTCTCCTATCCAGTAGAACTCCTTACCACAACTATCTCCTACTGTATCTGCCTTGGGCAATCCCAGAAAACCCATCTCTGCAGAGTCCTACCCTGCCTCTAACATACTGTACTTTTACCATCAGCTCTTTCCTAACAGTTATTACCTTTTGTATCACTTACCTTTCCTTTTAGATTATACGCTCTAACGAGCAGATCCCTTTGATCCCTTTTGTATTGAATTGCATTGTAACTGTACCGTCCTGCTCCAATTTGTAAAGTGCTGTGCAAACTGTTGGCACTATATAAAGCCTGTATAATAATAATAATAATAATAATTGATAGCATTTGTGCACATTTGTCTTGTGTGTGGCAGTGTTCTTAAAGCAACAAGCCTTCAGGTACAGAGATACCAGGACATGCAAGTGCAATAGAGGCTGACTAGGTCCCAGTGCTGCCTGGCTGCAAAATGATTTAGCCAATAATGATACCATTTGGCAAATAATTTTAAATAAAGTGAATGTATTTCATTACTTACATACTGCCAACATTATATAAGCAGTGATTTACAAATTAAATATAATCATTCATATCTGTCCCCATCCAAGAGGAGCTTACAAACTAACATTTATTCACCAGTCACAGAAATTGGATGAAGCCGCTGTATAGCTGACAATTTTCAGCCCAGCAACCTTGATTTTTAATTGAAGGATTTCGTACAAGAGACCACTCACAGGGCCACCCACTAAGCAAATTTGTCTGGTTCATTAGGCGGAAATTCAAACAGCGTATGGCCAGCTTACATGCTGAACCCATGGCCCGCGAAGCCGTCTGATGTGGCCCGCAACCTCAAACTTATGGCAACCTGCACAGCCTCATTTGGTGCTCGCCGCTCTACTGAATGATTGCCGGTCCTCCATTATCACAGCAGCTGTCATACGCAATCTGCTATTGTGGCTGGCCCAACGCTCTTCTCTTTCTTTCCTAACACACAGACACGGGGAGAGGAGCCTTTAGCCGAGTGGATTACATCTAGTGGCATCCATACAGGGGTTCTGAAGGTGGATGCTCACAGTTGTGTGATGAGCTTGGTGTCATTCTGGGACCATGTATGTGCACTATGTGTCATTGTAGATTTGCTTAATAAAGACGTTTATTGCTTTACTAGGGCATGCACTTCCCTGGCCTGTTGTTTTTTGGGGATTAATGGTGATCTGCTTAATAAAAAAATTTGATTTTTGTGATTGTGATTAAACAGTGGGTAAACACCGAATGGGGCTTAGTCCCACGGAAAATGATGATCTGGATTGTTGTTTAAACTCTTCATTATACCATTCAAAATAGTTTTTCTTCGAAATTCAGAACCATTTTTATTTCACTGTGGCGTGCGACCGCTTACAAAATCACTTAAGTGACCCATGCTCTTCAAAAGGTTGAACACCCCTGGCTTAGGGAGACAGGTGGAAATACCAGAGTGCAAACTGGTCTACCCTTGAATTGTCGTATATCTCCATTTAGAGAGCCACCATGGTGGAGGAGCATGGGGAACAAAGTAGTTTAAGGGAAAGAGAAATTTAAAGAGACGTTTGTGAACTTATGTTTAAGAGTTTTAAAGCTGCAGTAAGGAATTTCTGCCAAGTGCCAATAAAAATAACCTGCCATGCTTTACGTGTCCATCTTACTAACACAACATTTCGGTATGTTAATTTTTAACTAAGGGGTTCACATTAAAACACTTGCTGACCACAATAAGTATATGTACGTTGAAGTCTGCAAGTGTTTTACCGGGATTATGGCTGAAAATATCAGCCATAGCCCCGGTAAAGTTTTTTTTTCAGCTGGCAGCCAGCTCTCATGAAACTGGTCCGAGTGGTTGATTTCCACAGCGGCAGCGGCGGCAGGGGATGCCCACCCCCCCCCCCACACAGCTTGCCAGTTTCTCGGGCTTGTCGTTTCCGCTGGTTAGCCTGAGAAACAATCCAACGGTGCGACTGTCTGCTCCCATAGGCTGTCAAAGAGTTTACACTCTTTGATTGACTTTATGGCCTTCGAGGACTGAAGCGGTGTCATGATGCCACTTCTGGTCCAGGCTGGTAGAAAAAAAAATTAAAGCAAAAGATCAAAAAAAAAAAAATCTTTTTGTTTTTAAAAAGGTAAAGAAGAGATGTGGGGTCTTTTTGACCGCAGATCTCTCCATAAAGAGGACTCATATTTATTACTGTTACAAGGGATGTTTACATAAAAATAAAAAAGGGACAGCGTAAAAATAAAAAGTACAATAAATAATAATAAAGATAAATTGAAAGCGCTCTTATCCCTCCATGCTCGCACGCAAAAGCTAAGGCATACGCAAGTCGCGCACACATATGTAAACGGTATTCAAAGCACACGCAAGGTATCGCCGCGAATGTTAGAGCGAGAGCACTAGACCTCCTCTATAACTCTAAACAGGTAATCTGTAAAGGCATTTAAAGCGTCGTCTATGGAGATTTTTAAATACCATAGTTTGTCGCCATTCCACGAGCGTGTGCGCAATTTTAAAGCCTGACATGTTAGGTATCTATTTACTTGACATAACATCATCTTTCACATTATGTAAAAAAAATTGTGGTAACTATTGCCTTTTTTTTTTTTATTTTGAATTCATTAAAGTGTATTTTTTCAAAACCGCTGCGCAAATACCGTGCGACATAAAAAATTGCAACAATCGCCATTTTATTGCCTAGGGTCTCTGTTGAAAAGAAATGTATAATGTGGAGGGATTAGAAGTAATTTTCAAGCAAAAAATGCTGATTTAAAAATGTAAACAAAAAGTGCCAGAAAAAGCCTGGTTGGCAAGAGGTTAAAACAAACTTGTCTATTTTTGTTCTGTGCGCCTTTAAAGAATAATAGGAGTCCTCCCAGCGATTTTGCATGAGCAGGCCTGGAAGCAGAGCTGTGCAACTCCATTCTCTATTTTCAAAGGCAATTAGCTATTTTAATCACAGCACCAGCAAAGCTGAAAGGCACTAAATGTCTGCCAGGGGAGTATTTACAGCTGGCTGCGCTGTCTGGTGTTTCTCCATGTCCACCAGGGTTGTCTAATAAATTGAATTGTGGGGAGATAAGAGCAGGTTTTGTTTATCTTCCAATAGGCTTCAGCAGCCGGAATTAAAATGTAAAGAAAACATCTGACTTTTCAACCTGATCTCCTTAAGGCCTTAATCCATCAACATTTTTTTTTTTTTTTTAGTTTTGGATGGAGTGGGGAAGAGTTAAAATTTCAGTTAGGTTTTTATTTCTATGATGCCAAATTGGAGGAATACCTGCTGAAGCTATTGTAGTTGTGCAACTGCTGCGTGTACAGGAGCAGGGTGAGTCTTAAAGGATACGTTCACCTTTTGGAACATGTTACATGTTCCACCCATATTTAGGGTTGAACATGTTCCAGCAGCTGCAGCCTTTCCCTCTCTTCCTGTGACAGCACCCGCTGTCACTATTTGAAAATTAGGCGGCTGTGCGGGGCTTGGCCACGTCATTCATTCCATTTCCTGTGAATGCACGAACTACAAGTACCATCAGCCATTGGGCTGACAGCTTGTAGTTCTGAATGGACTGCGAGGTTGCTGATGGCCAACTTCATAGCTCATTCACAAGCCCTGCAGCTTGTAAACAGTCAGCCCATATGGGGTACAGGCTGAAAGCTGCAGGGCTTGTCTACAAGAGACTGGCATTGCACTCCTAATCTACTGATCATTCGTGCAATGCTTTCCAGGTTCCTTAGGGAAAAAATAACAAATACATATTTTTTTTTCCTGAACAAATATGTGCATTTATTATTTTTGCCCAAAAGGTGAACTTATCCTTTAAGCTGGCTATAGATGGGTAAAAATTCAGATGGTTCAGCAGAGACCAGCCAAATTCTGATCCATATGTGATCAACCCCGTTTCGTTCAGCCAACAGATTGCACATGTGCAATCTGTTGTGTCTAGACATGTGCACAGCCAAAAAATTCGTTCATTTTCGTTTCATGAGTTTATTATTTTTTTCCGTTTTTCGGGTCATTCGTTATGATCGCGATTCGTAAATTCGAACATTCGTACATTCATAAAATCGTACATTTGTAAATTAGAAAATTCGGAAATTTGTAAATTCGAAGTTTGAAAATCCAAAAATCAGAAATAGTAACTATTAAATTATTGATATTGTAATTTCCTTTCAAATTTGACTGTCAGTGAACGTAACAAATACGAATTTAACCGAAGTTACGAATTATCCAAAACGAATGCTGCATCTAAACAAATGGAACGGAACAAATTAATAATAAATAATAATAATAAAACGTTGTTATTATTATTATTTATTATTATTAATTCATTACGTTCCATTCCGTTTTTTCGGATCATTCATAACTTCAGATAAATTTGTATGTGTTACTTTCACTAACAGCCAAATTTGAAAGGAAATTACAATACATATAATTTAAAAGTTACTAGTAATTACTAATAGTTAAGTTATTATTAGTTAACTATTATTTCAGATTTCCGAATTTACAAATTTACGAATTCACTAATTTACTAATGTATGAATGCCCGAATTTACGAATGTCCAATTTTATCGAATTTACGAATATTCGGAAAAAATTTGTTAAACGGGTTTTCGTTAATTCAGATATTCCCGAATTAACGAATTTGTCGAAATTCGTTAAAAAACGAATTCGGAACGAAACGAAATGCACATGTCTACCTCCCTCCTCACAAACAAGATAAATGGAGGAAACCCCAATCCCCCCATTACTCTACCTCCCCCGCCGAGACAATGTGTTTTTCCAAGGGCACCCACAATTATCAGAATACATTGATAGTTGGCTGCAGCTGTTGATCAAGAAAAGCTTTCCAGCTTGTTCCATCGACAGAAGTCAAACGTCTGACTTCTGTCAAGTAGTCCCTACTGAACCAGCCAAATATCAATTAGTGTATGACCAGCTTTGGTGGTCTCTTAGCAAACAAATGCTGTCCTTAAGACTGAACACACTTCCATAATGAAAGTAGTGTCGTGCACATACCGGTCACAAGTGGAAGGTCCAGGAGCTAACAAAGCATCCTTTGCATCCTGCTAGCACATTTCACCCGATGGCTTTTGTAGAGAGGCAGAAAAAGAAGAAACAGTAGGGTGAAACTCATCATCAAGATGCATAGGTTGCTGCATTAGGACTTTTTGTTTGTGACCCTTATGTATACAATGCTACTTCTATTATTTAAAGTGTTACTAAACCCACAACAGTAAAATCGGTCTGTATATGCCAGGAATCTTCAAACTACGGCTCTCCAGCTGTTGCGGAACTACACATCCCGTGAGGCATTGTAAAACTCTGACATTCACAGACATGACAAGGCATGATGGGAATTGTAGTTCCTGAACAACTGGAGGGTAGTTTGAAGACCCCTGGTATATGCAGTAAAGGATGCTTGTTATACTCACTGTGGAACCTAAGAGGTTAATCCTCCACATTGTGTAAAAAAGGCTGTATGATCCGGTCTTCTCTGGTCCACCCCTTCTTCCACTGTCCCCATATAATTTCCTGATAACTCAGTCTGTGGAGTCAGACTGAACATGCTCAGTTTGGTGTGTATTGCTAGAGAGTTTTTTTTTTTCTTGGGAGAGTGTGCATGTGATCAGCACAGGGCCAATCAGCACTGTCCAGACAGTGAGTAAGGGGTCCTGCAGTCTCATAGGACAGTCAGAAACTCCTCCTACAAGCTTTAATCAGTGCTTGGCTGGACACTGATAGAAGTCACAAGATTGCTATATACTGCTGATGAGAAAAGGTATTTAGCAGTTTATATTTACTAAAACTTTTGCATTTCCATGATCTGTGTACTGTGGGAGACCAGATATAGTGAATGCAGGCTCCTGGGGTTAGTAACACTTAAAGTATGACTGGTCCTATGGACAAGATTTGTCTAAGGAGACCGCTAAGACTCACCCTGTTCATTTTACTTCTGGTTACTTTTACCTGGACTTGGTGGTCAATTTCATACACAAATGCAATAATTTCAGCAGTTATTCCTGTTGCATAGACTCTCTTTACCAATCTGGTCACACTTCTATGTGCCATGTGCAGATGCAACGTTATATTCAATGCTGAGAAGCACTTTCACAATATAAGACACCAATGCACTCCTTACAGAACTTTACATGAAAATTCATCACATTACAGATCATTTTAGATGCACTTCAACATCCTTCCACACAAGAGTTCTTTACAGTCTAACAGCAGTACCTTTGGATATCACTTTTGGTTAATGAAGATTTCCTCCTAGTGTCTATAATCTGTATCACTGTATAGACACATACTCTAAATACCTTTCTATACATTTAGCAATGTGCTCTTATGAGAAGCCTATCTTATAAACTGAGACCTTGTTTGGAGTTGAATTATTTTTGAAACGTGACAATTCTTAGCAAGGCAGCCATCTAGTGGGGTTGCTAGCCCTTAGACAGCACCGAAGGATGCAATCCTGGAGAGTCATTTCTATATAACTTCACAGATTACTGGTATGAGCACCAATGTTTGAAGTACTCCTTAGTACACCAAGAAATGTGCTCCTATGAGGTGTTTATGATAAACATCATATCAAACTGAATGATTGCTTCTTGGATGGTTTTTGCATGCTAAATAAGTATTACAAACACTGCTGTTTGGAGTACATTAAAGCATTAATTGAAACACAAAGCAAGAGGCTAGGGAGGAACGTGAGGAACGTTCACTCCATGAAGAAGAGGCAAAACATAGGCAGGCCACCTGACCAGTACAGGACACACTGCTACCGGTTCTTCTTAAAAGGAGATACATGCAAGTGCATGGTACCCTTTTCTTCTTGCTTATAACGACAAAGCTGGCTTTTCTGTGCAGGCCAGTAATTTCCACACCCCTGTTGTTGGTCCCTCGTGGACACTCTACTACTGATCTGTTGTGTTGTCAAACCTGGTTGGTTTGCATGTTTCTTTACCTCCCTGTTTATGCATGAGGAAATGTTTGGTTATTAACTATCTGATACCCCATGGAACTACAACGTTATTTGCATCCAGGATCCGAGGGAACAAGACCAGAAAAATTAACTGCCTACCGGTCTATCTATCTTTGTACCAATGCCTTTTATGTAGACTGAAGGTCTTCTATGCACTATTACAATATCTGCTACATCTTTTTTCTATGACCCTGTCATGTCTAAGTGCCACATGATTACTAGTTGGAATGTACGAGGACTGGATAGTAGTGAAAAGGTTGGCCGTTCTACAAATGGCTAAGTGTTTGGGTTCCTCTATGTTATGCCTGCAGGAAACTCACCTGGTACCAGACCAAGCATCCCAATGTTCCACATGAACGTTCAGTCACCAATTTCACTCTACCTACTCCTCCTATTTCAGGGGTGTAAGTGTGCTAATCTTTTAAAATATTCCATTTTCCTTGGCGCTCTCTATTATTGCTGACTATATTTTTCTGGTATGCAACTTAGATTGGTTGAAATGTATAGTGCCCAATATTTACACCCCCCTCCCTTCTCCGTGGAGGTCCATGAAGAAATAGGCTCTTATGGGGTTTTGATAAGAGTTATTTCATCGGTATTTTCAGTTCAAATAACGTTCGACTTGTGTAATACCTCACATTTCAGAGTTTTAAACAAAATGAAAAAAAAACCTGTATATGAATGAGTAAAGCTCTCTTTTCGCAACATGCACCATAGTACCTTAAAATGCAAAAGGGGCACATATAACATCTATCTGGCTATATTGCTATGTACTTTATTTTGTTTGGCATGGTCTGGGAGCCTGCATTTAAATTTTTTTTCAATCAGATAGTTTTTTATTAAGCATTTTTCATTAAACAATACAAGGACAGTAACTCTTTCCCCCTCATTGCACCCATTTCATCCACCCCCACGAAAACATTAAAGTGCTGTATGACCATCAAATTTTTCTGTGTTTGCTTGGCATACCACTTATACTCATAGTGGCCCATGAGTAAGACCTGAAATGAGTCAACTCAGAGTACAAGGAGCATTTTGGTAAAACAAGCCCACAGTAGCTACAATCGGGACAAGAATCTTTATTCCCTACATATGGGAAAAAAGGGATATAAGTTAATCAGGAACAGCAGGTATGTAGACAGTTTGAAGTGCAATACAGTGTAAGCGAGGAACAAGGTGGCACCTCTTCCTGGCACTCTCAGTACACTGGGTGGGGAGCTAGAGAAAAATTGCAGATGAGGAGTCCATCTAAACTTTAAGAAGTGTTGGGGGGTGGGAGCATATAATCACAATCATCACGTTTCTAATATATTTGACTTTTTTCGTCTTGTCATTTTGGATGTCTATATGTAGAATTGCTTTTAGATAATGTAGGGCTAACTCTGTAGGAGCCACTGGACATTTTGGTCCTATTTCCCCCCTCGGAGCACATAGACACGCAGCATTTTCTGCATTCTTCCGATGGCTCAAAGATTTGTCTAGGGATTTCTTTTTGTGTTTTTATTGGGGAACGATGAACTTGGATTGGGACTACAAAACTGTACAACTTGAGGACTGCTCGACTTCTGGCTGTATTGCACAACCTCTGGTTGGAACATTCAGAAGTTTACAAAATCCTTCTGTAACCAATGCTATCAGTATGTTTTGCAACAATAAATTTGGGAACGTCTTGAGAGAGTTCTTTGCTTTTACCCATCATGAGATGTTTCTTATGTGACACCTTGGTAATGAGACATCTTTTTATAGGCCATCAGTTGAGACTGAACCAGCTTAATTTGCCAAGGGGCAGGATTGCTTTCTAATTACTGATAGATTTCAGCTGGTGTCTTGGCTTTCCATGCCTTTTTGCACCTCCCTTTCTTTATGTGTTCAATACTTTTTCCCTATGTCTTTCCATTTTACTTCACATAACTTAATTTCTGAACTTATTTTTTTAATTATTATTATACAGGATTTATATAGCGCCAACAGTTTGCGCAGCACTTTACAACATGAGGGCAGACAGTAAGGTTACAATAAAATTCAATACAGGAGGTTTCTTTGTACGTATGGATTGCATATGGGTGTTACCGACATGTGGTGAAAATTGCATGTCAATAGCACCTAGAAATATATTTACTGAGAAAAGCGGTGACATGTTCAATACTTATTTTACCTGCTGTATCTCCTTAACCAACAGTAGGATATTTGCCTGTTGAATGATAAGACTTACAAAATAAAGATAACACTGCAATGAAAATGCAGTTTTGGAAGACTGATCATGTTCTACCTTTGGCTTACGTTAGGCTGTATGAGATGAATACAGGTTACACTCTGTGGAGAGTAGCATTTGTTTTAAAAAATTGCAGTTTTTCTGCACTCTAAACAATCACTTAAAACAATCTTGAAAACAGACTTCTCCACTAGACTTGTGCACAACAGAAAATTTAGTTTCATTTTCATTCGTAAAATACATAATTTTATTCTGTTATATTCGTTATGTTACGTTAATTCGTTTTGGATAATTTGTTATTTCTGTAGCGTGTCGATATTCGTTATACCGTATCGATTCGTTTTGTATGTATATTGTTTCGATATTTATGTATGTATATATATTCGTGATAACTAGGGTTGTCCTGATACCACTTTTTTAAATCGAGTACAAGTACCCATACTTTTTTTTTTTCCAAGTGCTCGCCGATACCGATTCTTTTTTTTAATGTCATGTGACAGTGGCCCTAATATGCAGCACTGATGGGCACTAATAGGTGGTACTGATGAGGTGTGGGCTATGTCAGTAGCTTTTTATTTTATTTTACATTTTTATTTTTTACTATACATATATTTTTTTTAACAATGCTTCCTTTTTTGGGGGGTGGGGGGGGGAGTGGACAGTCAGTATTTTATTTTTTATTATTTTTACAATTTTACTTTAGAATATTTATTTATATCAATGTTACTTTTTTTTTTTTTTAAATCTTAGGGTAGGAGGGCTTTGGTGAGATGTCAGGGGTCTTTCCATGTCTCCCCTTTGAGACATGGAAAGGGACTGAGAATAGAGATTCCCCAGTACTTTTCTCAGCAGCCTCAGCTGCACTGAAGATGAACTGAAGCATCATAAACAGTTTACGATGCTCAGTTATAAATGGACATCCTGAAAGATCTGGGACAGAGGGGGCGGAGGAGGATGGGGGGACCGGAGGATCGCACAAGAAGGGGGACCTGAGGAGCGCACAGAGGGGGAGGGAGGAGGAGGGGGGGGACTGGAGGAGCACACAGAAGGGGAGTGTGGAGGACGGGGGGGGGGGACTGGAAGAGGTCACGAAGGGTGTGCGAAGGAGGAGGGGGGGACCAGAGGACACGAGGGGGGGGGGGGCAAATGAGCCAATGGGGGAGCACAGATTAGAACAAGGGGGGGGTTAGAGGAGGATACAGGGGACACTCTGGAACAATCTGTGCGGCTGGGGAAGTTATAATTACCAATCTCCCTGTGTGCTTCTCCTCCTCTCCCCTCCGTGGCTTTCAGCTGCTTTACTGAAAGCCAACACAGGGAGATCTGTGATTATAACTTCCCCACCGCCGCACCGATTGTTCCTGAGTGTCCAGGTATTGTACGAGGCATTGGGAGCATTTTCACAAGTACTCCTGCAAAAACTCGGTATCGGGACAACCCTAGCGATAACAATTTGTAGTTTGGAAAGTCATTTATTTATTGAATCCATTAACACACACAATGACAAGATCTCTTCTCCTCTGCTCAAATACAATACAACACCCTTCTCACTCAGTTCTCAGGAATGCACTTTGCCAGTAATCCAACTTCCAGCACAAAATTAATCAGCTGATTGGACTGTAGGATTTACTCCGAGTTGACCTTTTGTTTCATTAGACCTTTAACGAATCATGTTGAATTCATTCTTTATTTTCGCTATAATTTATTTCGTATTTGTTGAAATTCGTTATTTTTTTCCTTCAGACATTCGGATGCAACCGAATGTCCGAAAGATGCAAAATTCGTCCGAATTTCGATTAGTTACGAAACGCGTTGCACGTGTCTATTGTCCACACAGCATGATTTAAAACAGGCAGAACATCGTTTAAACCAATACCTCCTGCTTTTACAAATCATAGTTTATAATGCTACTTTTTATACCTAGAAAGTTGGATATAATCTTCAATTTATGAAACTTTTGTCAAGTATTTAAAAAAACTGGCCAACGCATGGCTCTCAGCACAGGACAACCAGTGACGATTCTGGAGGATTACATTACTTTAAAAAAAAAAAGACCACTAAGAAATTGCTACACTACAGTGATGAGAATGTATACTGTGACACCATTATACAATATTTGTTATTACATCAAATGAAAGGACAGCAGAACTGTCAGTACACACCTGTGGCTTGTAGTGGATACAAGATTTATAATCCTCCTTAGCAAGTCTTTGGGCTCCGTTTGAAAATTCTGTTTTGCCATCAAAAGAACCTTTTCAACATTCATTTCATGAAGGATTCCCATCACCTGACAAGCAATTGGGAAAATGTTCTTGTGAAAATCAAGCAAAAAGCTATTCATGTTAAATATTTGATTGTTGCATATATTATCCAGGCCTCCTCTCACCGGGAGGCATAAATAAATGGTGCTTAAGCTCGACATTATCACTGCATGTTTTTGAATATATATAATATTATATGCTGTATATGAGATGTGTTCTACTCTGAAGAAGGGTGTTATCCATGTAGCTCGAAACTGTTAAAGCGGTGTTCCGCCCCCCCTCCCCCCCCAAAAAAAAAATTAAAAGCCAGCAGCTACACATACTGCAGCTGCTGGCTTTTAATAATAGGACACTTACCTGTCTTGGAGTCCAGCAATGTCGGTGCCGCAGCTGATGTTTCCATCAGCTGTTGGGTGCTGCCGCCGCCATTTCGGGTGAGGGTACCCGGCAGTGTAGCCTTACGGCTTCACGCCGGGAACCCTACTGCGCATACGTAAGGCTCTGCTCCTCTCTCCTACTGGCCCGGCGACAGGGAGAGGAGGAGGGAGCCCCGCGGTGATGTCACGGGCCGCGGCCCGGACTCCCGGAAGTGGGAACAGGATACCTGTCCCCCCCCCCCGAAAGGTGCCAATTGAGAAGGAGAGGAGAAAAATGAGCAGAAGTTCCTCTTTTGGGTGGAACTCTGCTTTAAGTATTTATTCCTTTTGTACGTCATTTTCTATTACATTTTATGTGCAGCAATCCTCTCTTTCTCGCTCTATAAATATATATATACTGTGTATATGTAATATATAAATATACACACCCACTATGTAGTCAAAAGTATTGGGATGCCTGCCTTTACACGCACATGAACTTTAACGGCATCCCAGTCTTAGGCCTGATTCACACCTATGCTTTTTTAGTGCTTTTTGCATTTTGAAGATTTGCTCTACAGAACATTTTCCATAGGAAATCATGTTAAATGGGCTGTAGTCCAAATCTGCAAAATGCAAAAAGCACTAAAAATGCCTAGGTGTGAATCGGGCCTTAGTCCGTAGGGTCCAGTATTGAGTTGGCCCACCCTTTGCAGCTATAACAGCTTCAGCGTTCCTTTTTGCAATTTGGAAATACATGATTCCGCATGTTGCGCAAAGGACAGCCCGTTTACCTGAGTGGGCCTCCCTATGTGCGTTTTTTGGCCAAAAAGAAGCCTGTGCTCCTAATAAGATTCACATTTGAAAGGTGCATTTTGTCTTGATTCTGTCATGTGACAATGGCTGGCGTATTCCAACTCGCAAAGTGGGCACAGGGCCTAAGGCATACCTACATTTATATTGATCCAAAATAATATCCTGTACTTTTTTTTCTTGAAAAAGTGGTCCTCTTGTATTGCACATCTTTTGCATCTGTACATAATTTATTATATATATCTATAGATATATATATATCTATAGATATATATATATATATATATATATATATCTCTATCTATCTATAGATAGATAGATAGATAGATAGATAGATAGATAGATAGATAGATAGATAGATAGATAGATAGATAGATAGATTATAGAGTTATATACACTATATTGTCAAAAGTATTGGGACACCCTGCCTTTACATTCCTGCTATGCGTAGTGTCAATGGGGCCTTAAAGCTGAAAACCTGGGTATATAAATATTGTCTAAACATAAGAGTTATATGTATTCTTCTTTGAACATTGATGCTCTTTGTGTATGCCTTCCAGATCCTTGAAGTCTTTCAGCATCAAACAACTCCTGCACCTTACCTCTGAGCAAGAGCTTCCTGGAATAAAGGCGGATTACTGCTGGTCTTCTTCCTTATGGAGGGTGAACGGTCTCCCCCCCCCCGCTAATATTTTCTGCAAGCAGCCTTTAGCGGGAGGACCTGCTGGGTCCCGCCAACTGATTTGCTCTTTGCACAGACTATATTCTACCCTGTAATGATGTAACCACTGCTTTAACATGGTGATTTCTTGCTTTGCAATGCACATATTTGGACTAAGGGACTAAGATTAACGCTGGGCAGATGTGACTCGGATACAAAATGTGTGTCTGGCACACCTCAAAATTGATTGCATGATTTCAAGCCTTATACTATAGAGCCAGTAAGCCATATCTTGTACTGATGAGGGCTGGAAAAAAAAACCTGCAATATCCAATTGCAAGTTGGTAATACTGGATGTGTAAAATTATGGTTATATCAGTGCTATACGCCAATGGATTTGGATGAACTTAGGGCTAGAAGAGGCAAAAAGGAATGATTTGCATGACTTTGTCCATTTACCTATAGGCAGACTGTTCACTTTGTAAGGGAAGTTGCACTTTGCAAGGGAATTTTCCCCAGAGCTTAGTGAATGTGGTGTGATTTCACGTACCAAGAAAAAAAAAAATAAAACCGCATTTTTGCTTAAAACATGATTGGATGATGGAAACCAGCACAACTTTACCTCATTCACTAAACTCTGGGGATAATTCTCTTTCAAAATGAACAGTCTATTTGCCTTTAATATATCAACCCCATTGTGTGTACTGTGTGCAAGATAAGAAAGACACGTCAAGCATGTATTTTATCTTATGTTGTATACATATAATAATAGTACAGAATATTGTTATATTTATTTGATGTGGCTGTGCTAATAAATGTTTGATAACTACAACCCTAATCTGTTATCAGAAAGTGTACAATATTATATTTGTGATCAATTATCTTTCCTACATTGTCTGAGTGGTTAGCAAAGTGAGCTTGCAGCTAGTGATCCTCCATGCTTGTAGCTTTTATGATTTGCTGTGTTGCAGGTCCTCTTGGTGCTCCCAGTTCCTCCTTAACCACTTGCCTACCGGACACTTACCCCCCCCCCCCCTCCTGCCCAGGCCATTTTTCAGCTTTCAGCGCTGTCACACTTTGAATGACAATTACGTGGTCGTGCTACACTGTACTCAAATGAAATTTTTATCATTTTCTTCACACAAATAGGGCTTTCTTTTGGTGGCATTTAATCACTGCTGGGTTTTTTATTTTTTACAAAAAAAATCAAATATTTTTACTTAGTTTCTGTCAGTAAATTTTGTAAGTAAGTAATTTTTCCCCTTCACTGATGTGCGCTAATGAGGCGGCACTGGTAAGCTGAACTGGTGGGCATTAATGAGATGGCACTTATGGGCTCTGATGAGGTGGCACTTGTGGGCACAGATTAGGTGGCACTAATGAGGAGGCACTAATATGCAGCACTTATGGGCACTTATAGGCAGCACGGATAGGCGGTACTGATGGGCGACACTGCTGGCATTGATGGACAGCAGTGATAGGCAGCAGTGGTGGGCATCGATTGCTGGCACTGGTGGGCACTGACTGTTGGCACTGTTGGGCAATGATTGGTGACACCGTTGGCGCTATAATGTAATCAGGGCATTGATAATCAGTGCCCTGATTACATGTTTTGTTGCCCCCTGCGAGGAGATACCGCTGATCGGCTCTCCTCGCCACACACTCTGTGTGAGGCGAGGAGCGGCGATTGCCGCCATCTCCGCGTTTACATGTGACCAGCTGTGATTGGACACAGCTCATCACAAGGTTAAAGAGACGCGGACGCCGCGATCGGGGTTGCACCGTGTCCTACAACACAGTCGCGAACGCCGCGCGCCCCCCCCTCCCCGTGGGTGCGCGAGAGCGACCGTTCTGGGACGTCGTCATATGACGTCCACCCAGAATGAGAGCTGCCCCGCTGTCATTTGACAGTGGGCGGGCGGCAACTAATTAAAGTGGAACTAAACTCTCTCAATCAACAATAACTATGTTTAATCCTTATGCTGTTAGCATTAGTAAATAGATAGGAAGTTATCTAGCAGGTAAAGGTGATCAAATACCACCAAAAGAGAGCAGCGTTTTATGAATGCGCAATTACCAGTTAAAGTAGCAGTTGCGTAGCAAAAAATGGCCTGGTCCAAGGGGGGGGGGGGGGTTGGGGGGTAAAACCTTCCAGAGCTGAAGTGGTTAAAGCGGAGTTCCACCCAAAACTGAAACTTGCGCTTATCTGTCCCCCTCCCCCTTTCGGTGCCACATTTGCCACCTTTCAGGGGGAGGGGAAACCGGGTACCTGTTTTTGACAGGTACCCTTCCCCATTTCCAGGAGACTACGCCGTGGTGCCGTCCCTCGGAAGTTCAGCCCCCTCCTCCGCCACCAAGCCAATTAGAAATTGCATGCTCAGTAGGGAACAGGCTGTGAAGCCTAAAGGCTTCACTGTCGGTTTCCCATATGCCGAATGGCGGCGGCAGCACCCAACAGCTGATCAGAAAATTGTCTGGGGTGCCGACATCGTGGGCTCCCTGGACAGGTAACTACTGTCCATATAGTAATTTTTTCCCCAGGTGGAACACCGCTTTAAATAACTGTTTGTGCACTTGAACTTTTTCAACTCAATGAAGAGGGTGGACCTCTTTAAGCGTTAGTAAACCCATCGATTTAACAGTTTAAAAATACAGTTACATTTCTGGCATGTGTCGGGAATGTAACTGTCACATTGGTTGTGCTCTCAACCAAGCTGTCAAACCATCCAATGGCTGGTGTCATAATTGATCACATGTGCAGCATCATGGCAGTTGAAGATTAAACAGAGGCCAAGATGGCAGCTTCCTTGGCTGGAAACGATAGGGGGGTTTACTTACACTTTTGGCTCGGTTCACACATGGGCGGCACGACTTGCAGGTCGCCTCAGCGAGGCGACCTGCAAACGACTGCCGGGGCGACTTGCGAGACGACTTCTGCATAGAAGTCTATGCAAGTCGCCCCAAGTCGCCCCCAAAGTAATACAGGAACCTTTTTCTAAGTCGGAGCGACTTGCGTCGCTCCGATTAGAACGGTTCCATAGCACAGAACGGGAGGCGACTTGTCAGGCGACTAGGTCGCCTGACAAGTCGCCCCAGTGTGAACCGAGCCTCAAGGTTTGAAATGTTAGTATGAATAAAGTTTGCAGCACTCTTCTTTTATACAAGTGCACATTTGCAACTTCAATCACCTTACTAATTCCTCCCACAATCCCAACAGCAGTAACAGCTTCCATCCAGTTTGCCCCAATATATGGACAAAACATATGAATCAATGGTTACCTGGCACAGGCACTCCAAATTTTTTTCCTTGGTCATCATTTCAAACAGGGTCTTCTCTACAGCCGGAGAAACCAGTGATCCTTTAGTCTCCCCATCGCTGGTCTTCATGCATCGCAGAACAAATTCTAGTGTCAATAAGCGAACTTCATACAATTCTGATACCAGCATCTTCTTCAATAGGGAAGAAGGGTTCAGGTCCCCAGTAGAAGACCCCCGACCAACACATGAACCTCCAATCTGGTTCAACATAGATAATATCAGTCTAGAAGTGCTCTGCATGTACAGAACTAATCCAGGGACAGAGGCTGTGTGCTGGGAGCCTTCCAACAATTCACAATCTTCCATGACGCTGTGTACATCGTCCCAAAAACTGGATCCTTGTGATACCCCTGACCAGGAGGTAAAAAATAAACAAAAAAAAATTAACGATATTTGTTTACTGGTGGAAAACAAGCAATATTCTTTAGGCCTCATGCACACTGGACGTTTTTACAGCAGCTGTTTTTGGCAGTAGACGTTTTTTTCTACAGTCATTAAACTCTCCATCATGTTATCCTATGTGTCCATGCACTCATAGGGGGTTATTAGCAGTTTGGAGCAATAACATTTTTGAGCAGTAAAAAAACCCCAAAACTAGTGGGTTCTGAGAGACGTCTTTCAGCTGTAAAAACGCTCTCTAACGCTGATAAACGCTCAAAAACGTTGCTCACCATGTTTTTGATCCTTTGGAAAAAAAATAAATAAATTTTGTTTTTTTCTTCAAAAAAAAAAACAAAACGCTAACGCGGAAAAACGCTAATAAACGCTAAAAAATGCTATTGCAAAAACGTTGAAAAAGTTGAAAAACTCACTGCAAAGCTACTGACATTTTAATAATGTTATTTTAACGTCCAGTGTGCATGAGGCCTAAAGCAAAATTTTTTGTGTACCTGGAATTTTAAGGTATATGTACACCCAATCGCTAAAATCTCAATTTCAAGTTTGAACATGTGAATGCAACTTAAAAAGGCATTTTGATATTTTTAAAACGGCTGGTTTTCCTAATATGATAGTCTATAAAAAAGCCAATTATTTACTTAACACATTGCTTCACAAAAACTCAATGTCATTCGGTTACATCTAAATTGTGGCATATAACACCCTCAGTAGTGTGTCAGAGATACCCATTTTCCTATGTGGTCTGTACTCCCAGCTAGACTAAAGTATAAAGCCTCATGCACACAGGATGTTTTTGGACATTTTTACAGCAGATGTTTTTGGCTTCAGACGTTTTTTTTCTACAGTCAATAAACTCCCCATCATGTTATCTTATGTGCCCATGCACACATAGGCTGTTATCAGCAGTTTTTGGCTGGGGCGTTTGTTGGCTTTAAAAAATAACCCCAAAACTAGTGGGTTTTGAGAGGAGTTTTTCAGCTGTAAAAAAACGCTCTAACATCGAAAAACGCTGATAAACGCTCAAAAAATGCAGCTCGCCAGCGTTTGACGTTTTTGATCCATTAAAACAAAAAAAACCCTATTGCGGAAAAGCGCTAAGGAACGCTATTGCAAAAACGTTGAAAAACTCACTGCAGAGCTACTGGCTTTTTTTAGAACGTTATTTTAAAATCTAGTGTGCATGAGGCCTAAGATTTATTATATAAATATGTAAGAGATAACATTCAAGCCTACATAACCAAGAGTGACCAAAGGCCGGTACACCCGATCAGAAAATTGGACAAAAAAATACAGATTTCAACGCGATCCTACGATAATCTAATCATTAGTACAGAGCTTTTGAAAGTCAATCAGGACAGTTAATCCGACATTATCCGAAAGGACAAACACACAAAAAAAATCTCATATGAGACCAGATCGTATCATTTTCTTAAATCAGTACAGTTTTCGTCTGAAAATACAATACAAATACACTACAACAGCCCTCAAATTTTCCACTTGCCTACTTGCATTTTGAAAGTGGAAAATGAGGGCTGGCGAGCGCAGGCTGCCTCGAAGGAGGGGGGCGAGCACCGCCAGCAAGCGGGGTTGAACGGGAGTCATTCTCCCAGCCAGGGTAAGAGAGGAGAGGAAGAGTCGAGCTGGCCTATCATCAGACAGAAGGGATTGCCCGCTGTAACAGCTTTCATTTGAATTGCTGGGTTCCCGGCGCCGCTTACCATCATATACAGCCCCGCTTTCTCGCCCGGCACCGCTCACGTCACAGCTTTCATTTGAACTGCTGGGCTCACGTTACACAGTCCTGCCTCTTCGTCCGGTGCATTTGATAGACAGAACACCGGTCCAATGCCGGGAAGCGCCGGGCAAGGAGGCGGGACCATGTGACGTGAGCCCAGCAATTCAAATGTAAGCTGTTACAGCGGGCAATCCCCGCTCTCTGATGATCGGCCAGCTGACAGGCACAGATGAGGCTGTACTGACGGGCAAGGGTGAGGCTGTACTGACGGGCACAGGTGAGACTGTATTGATGGACACAGGTGAGACTGTACTGACAGGCACAGGTGAGACTGTATTGACGGGCAAAGGTAAGACTGCACTGACAGGCACGGGTGAGACTGCACTGACAGGCACAGGTGAGACTGTATTGATGGGCACAGGTGGGACTGTATTGATGGGCACAGGTGGGACTGTATTGATGGGCACAGGTGGGACTGCACTGACGGGCACGGGTGAGACTGTACTGAGGGGCACAGGTGAGACTGTACTGACGGGCAAAGGTAAGACTGCACTGAGAGGCACAGATGAGACTGCACTGACAGGCACAGGTGAGACTGCACTGAAAGGCACAGGTGAGGCTGTTCTGAGGGGCACTGGTGAGGCTGTTCTGAGGGGCACTGATGAATTTGTTGTTAATATTTATTTTTGTAACTTAATTCTGCATAAAACATTTAAAGTGGTTGTAAACCCTCCTCTACTACTTTAGCTCAATCTAAGCTAGATAGCATAGGCAGCTGATCGCTGCCTGTGAAAGTGTACTCACAGTTGTCTTTGCAATGTAAATCGTGCTTCTAGGTGCTTTGACGTCGCCCTCGCTTGCCCACTAGGTTTCTCCTTTAACGGCACATGTGTGCCGTTTCAGCTTGCGCTGCTTGCCGTGTCATTATCTGACACTCAGAACGGCAAAGAGCGAAGCCTCGCGATGCTTCAGCATGATCCCCTCCTTCCTGGTTCTCCTCCTTGTGACAGAAGCTTGGTTACAACGCTATGGCGCATGCGCAAGATTTCGACAGGGCGGAAATGATGTCCACATCGGCTTCAGCATACACAAGGAAGAATGGCGCGGACGATACCCGGAAGAGACAGAAGAATATAACTGCTAAAAAAAGGTATATATAAAGCTCGTTTTGGACAACTTTCTATATATGTCGCTTGGCAAGGATTAAAAGAATTTAAATATTAGAAAAAACAGCAATAATTTGTGGGGTTTACTTCCTCTTTAAGTGTCATTTCATGAGATAATTTATGAAGGCGTGTTTAGGGACAGGGCATGGTTGGGGTTGGGTGGGGCAACTGGTGGCAAGTAACTCTTAAGGCCTGGCTAGTAGCCCTGCACTACAACATATTACATCACTTCTAAATTTTTATATTGTCAAACAAGGATTTTTGTAAGTTTAGTAACCTCTTAATTTTCGATATGGAGACTAGCATGCAAAAAAAAAAAATAAATAAATAAAAAAACGGATGATCATTTGTCCGATAATCTCATTGTGTGTACCAGGCTTAAAGTGGATGTAAACCCGATTCATGAAATTTGAGCTGGCCACATATCTGTAGTGTTTACTTATCTCTCCAAAGCCCTAAGTCCTGTGGCTTTCTCCGGCTCCGTTCTTCTGTTATCAGCATGATAAATTCTGACATGTTCTCTGTCAACTGTGATAAAACCAGGCTGAAATTTGTGTCGTGGGAGGTTGCTATAAATGGATTAGCAAAGAGCTCTGCAAGTCTCTGCCTATGAGAGGGGGTTGTGTGCCTTTCTTCCAATCAGCTGTCTCACAGTGTATGGCAAGACTCCCCTCCCCCTGCTGGAACAGGAAGAGAAAATTCTAACAGGACGTGCACGGACACTCACTTTACGTACACTTGCAAGTACGGACATACCCGCGAGTGTACGTAAAGTGCCTCACAAGTACAAACATTCCCATGCCATGCAGCTGCAGTAGAAGGAACTGAAGCTCTGAGCACGTAGCCTGCCCTGTTCCAGTGTGCTCTTCCTGTATCCTGGCCGCCTCCCCACCTCCGGTGACATCACATCCGCTCCGTGGTTCTTCCGGCTTCCCTGTCAGCCACAGAATCCCATCCAGCCTCTCCACAGCACTGTCCTCTGCGCACAGCACGATGTCCAGGGTACGGATTGGAGCACCCCCCCTTGCATCAGATGAGCCTATTTACATGTGACACTCCCACTACAGCCCCTGATGTCCCATTACAGCCCCTGGCACTCACACTACAGCCTAGAAGTGAAAAAAGGTATTGCTTCACTTTAAGTACATTTTCGTTTTACATACATGCTCTGGTCCCATTGTGTACCTAAAAGTAGGGTATGCCTTTATAAAGCTGAAGACAGCAGATATACCTGTAAAACTTATGTAGGGAGATTTGTTTCATCTCTCTGTATCACCTGAGGCTGTTCCCTTCATGGGGTATACGTGAGGGATTACATCCACTTTACAATTGGCTAAGAAGCCTATACTTCCATAGTATTATAAATTAAGAAACAACACCTGTGTGGTGCAGTAACACACATTAGTATCATGTGGCCAACAATGTGGTACTTTGTCACCTGACCATTCATTTCAACAACAATCTTTTTATGAGATCATAAGTGTATTTAATGTATTCTTGCTTGCGATTTACCTATAAAAACTTCCCTTGTGTAGACATTAAATGGCCTAAGACTGCTGCTGGGTGCCGCCATTTTGAATGTGATGTCAAAAGACAAGCAGACTCTGCAGAGCAGTTACTCATGTGACACTCTATAGCAGCCTTTCTCAACCTTTCCAACACAGAGGAACCCTTGAAAAAACTTTCCAATCTCCTGGAACTCCTGCTAAAAACGACTAAATCTACAACTCTTGATACTTTAGTGTAATAGTCACTGGGGATAATGTTCTTTACACTTGTGGTTATTGGGAAGAATTACCCCCCTTACAGGTAGCTAAAAAGATCAATGGTGTCAATGGGAACGTATCTAAGAGGCAGACATTTCTCATTGCTCGAGGAACCCCTAGCAACCTCTGGAGGAACCCTAGGGTTCCATAGGATTTTGTTTGAGAAACCCTGCTTTATAGTGTTCCTTTTCGCTCCTACCCTGGTAGCTACAAAAAGTTTATGCAAGAAGGGAAGGTGAGGGGTGGAGGAGCTTGGCCAGCACAGACAATAATTGGACACCTCCAAAAGATTAGAAGGCTCTGAAGCATCTCTGACTCCATGTCCAAATCTTGCCACCTCAACCTTCACAACATCTCCAAAATACACCCCTTTCTAAGCAATGACACCACGAAGCTCCTAGTTTACTCGATGGTCATTCTTCGCCTTGCAAACAGTAAGGTACAGCTGCACACCAAGATAATGAATATGTGTCCATTATTCTTTATCCACAAAACAAAGTGACACCACAGGAAAACGGCAATCAAGGCAGACGCGTTTCACACGTGCTTAATAATTTCTTGCCTCAAGTAGTGCAACTCCCTTCTCATTATGTTTCCATAGACTATCCCCCCCTTCAGTCCATTATGAATGCTGCTGCCAGGCTCATCCACCTTACCAACCTCTCCGAGTCTGCTACTCCTCTCTGTCAATCCCTTCACTGGCTTCTGCTCATCCAACAAATTAAATTCAAAATACTAACAACTTACAAAGCCATCCACAACTCTGCCCCCAGCTACATCACTAACCTAGTCTCAAAATACCAACCAAGTTGTTCTCTTCATTCCTCCCAAGACCTCCTGCTCTCTAGCTCCCTCGTCAACTCCACCCATACTCGCCTCCAGGACGTTTCCCAAGTCTCTCCCATCCTATGGAACTTCCTACCCCAATCTGTCCGATTATCTCCTACTCTTCAGAGAAGCCTATTCTGCCCACACCTAACAACTTACTTGTATTTTCTCTATCAGCTCATCCCCCATAGTTATTACCTTTTGCATCACTTGACCCGCCCTCCTATATTGTAAGCTCTAATGAGCAGGGCCCTCTGATTCCTCCTGTAATGAATCTTATGGTAACTGTACTGTCTGCCCTCACGTTGTAAAAAGCTGCGCAAACTGTTGGCACAATATAAATCCTGTATAATAATAATAATAATAAAGGCAATGGCATGCAAGGAGGGAGTAGCCTGTGCTAGGAATTGACCATTCCCGGAATAGTCTAATTCATTAGCAAGTCCTAAAGCACACTGCAAGTAATTACAAATTTGTTTAGGGAGAAACCTATCCGCCCATGCTGCTTAGAAACTAAAGGACAAATTTAACAGGGTCAAGGGCTATCTGCACTTGGTCCCCTGGGAAGTTGAATGACATTAAACCTTTTTTAACCCCTTCACGCCGACAGTACGCAAATATGCGTTCTTAGCTTGAAGGGGTTATACTGCAGGCATCACCCCAGTATTGTTTTTTAGAGCCAGCGGTTGGCTTTTTAGGCTGCTTTCACACTGGGGCGATAGGGGGCGTTGGCGGTAAAACAGCGCTATTTTTAGCGCTGCTTTACCGCGGTATTCGCCCGCTAGCGGTGCGGTTTTAACCCCCCGCTGGCGGACGAAAAAGGGTTAAAACAGCTCGTATAGCACGGCTATAGCTGCGGTATTGCCGCGGTATAGCCGCGCTGTCCCATTGATTTCAATGGGCAGGAGCGGTGAATACACCGCTCGTTCACCGCTCCAAAGATGCTGCTTGCAGGAGCTTTTTTCTTCTCCTGCCAGCGCACCGCTTCAGTGTGAAAGCCCTCGGGGCTTTCACACTGGAGAAACAGCAGCGGCAGTTTTAGGTCGGTTTGCAGGCGCTATTTTTAGCGCAATAACGCCTGCAAACCACCCCAGTGTGAAAGGGGTCTTAGTGATAACAAAAGATGTGGCTAAATGCCGCTCGGCTTTTATCCTACAGGATCGGGAGGGAACTCCCCCCCTCCTGACGCTCTTCCTGGGCCTCCCGAGCCACCATTCCGCACATCCACCACCTAGGCTGAGGCCCGCACGAAGCTGGATTCGGCTTTGATCGGGTCTCCGATGTTAAATCACGGAAGCGACGTCACTTCCGCTTTACCCGGCTCCCAATGGCGTCGATTTTAAAAAAATTACAGTATTCAGCAATGCCTATTTTGGCGATCTGAATATTTTTCAGTGCAAAGGAGGGATTTGGGGTCTTTTTGGGGTCATAAAGAGTACCTGTCACCACCTATTACTGTCACAAGGGATGTTTACATTTTTTTAAAAGGGACAATGTTAAAAAAAAAATAAATACATTTTTTTTTTAAAGCTCCCCATCCAGCAAAGAAAACGCATATGTAAGTTGAGCCCGCAAATGTAAACGGTGTTCAAATCACAAATGTGAAGTATCGCCGCGATCGTCAGAGTGAGAGCAATAATTCTAGCAAAAGATCTCCTCTGTAACTCTAACCTGGTAACCGTTACATTTTTTTAATACATCGCCTATGGAGATTTCTTTAAGTAGGATAGTTTTGTCGCCATTCCACGAGTGTGCGCAATTTCAAAGCATGACATGTTAGGCATCTATTTACTTGGCATAACATCATCTTTCTCATTATACAAAAAAATTGGGCTAACTTCACTGTTTTGTTTAAATTCATGACAGTGCTGCAAATACCGTGTGACATAAAACATTTGCAACAGTCGCCATTGTATTCTCTAGGGTCTCTGCTAAAAAAATATATATAAAATGTTTGGGCGTTCTAAGTAATTTTCTAGCAAAAAACACAGATTTTAACTTGTAAACAACAAATGTCAGAAATAGGCTTAGGCATGAAAGGGTTAATGATAGCTCTTCTTTAAGAAACAAATGAATGCAAAATTTAGCTCTGAGATAGTACAGTACAATCAAAAGTTTTTTTTCTTGATTTATGTTACTATCTCTCTCCAAATCAAAACTTTCTGGATAACTTGGCTCACAGATAAAGATACCTATACCAACATATTACAAAATACATTGCGTCCCTCAGACTGATAAAAATAGCTTTTTATAAGCCCTATCCAAACACACAAACCGAATATGGTCCATGTTAATAGTTCCTGATCGTAGACTTTATTTTTCTGAGAAATGATACACAGAGAAAGCCTGTGTAATTGGGCATGCTGCAAACACTAAACATTCATTCCTCTGTCTTGTTGTGTTTTGAATAAAATGAGCTTTTTTCAAGGAAACAGAATCCTCAGGAATTTATTGGCGTCCTGTTGTCTTTATCCAAACACTATAAAACCATAAAAGTGTCCAGTACTTCAGACACCAGCCTGTGCCACATGCTGTATATCAACCGCACATTCATCAGGCAGGGAAGACAAGATGGAGAAGAGGCAAGGTAATCCAATGCTCACCCCTGTGTTCTGTATACAGAGCGCTAATTCCCATTCTTGATAAGGGAGGAGGAGGAGTGTTGTGTGGGTTTAGGATACACACACAATAAATGTGCCTAAAGCCTAAGTTAGGACAAAATATAAAAGAAAAACAGATATGCAGCACATCTCCGCACTCCATGTATATTTCTCCCTATTTTATACCTTTAACTATGTACAGTGCCTTGATAAAGTATTCATACCCCTTGACATTTTCCACATTTTGTCATGTTACAACCAAAAACGTAAATGGATTTTATGTGATAAACCAACACAAAGTGGCACATAATTGTGAAGTGGAAGAAAAATGATAAATGGTTTTAAACATTTTTTTACAAATAAATATCTGAAAAGTGTGGTGTACATTTGTATTCAGCCCCCCTGAGTCAATACTTTGTAGAACCAACTTTCACTGCAATTACAGCTGCAAGTCTTTTTGGGGATGTCTCTACCAGCTTTGTACATCTAGAGATTGACATTTTTGCCCATTCTACTTTGAAAAACAGCTCAAGCTCTGTCAGATTGGATGGAGAGCGTCTGTGAACAGCAATTTTCAAGTCTTGCCACAGATTCTCAATTGGATTTAGGTCTGGACTTTGACTGGGCCATTCTAACACATGAATATGCTTTGATCTAAACCATTCCATTGTAGCTCTGGCTGTATGTTTAGGGTCGCTGTCCTGCTGGACGGTGAACCTCTGCCCCAGTCTCAAGTCTTTAGCAGACTAACAGATTTTCTTCTAAGATTGCTCTGTATTTGACTCCATCCATCTTCCCATAAACTCTGACCAGCTTCCCTGTCCCTGCTGAAGCAAAGCATCCCCACAACATGATGCTGCCACCACCATGTTTCACAGTGGGGATGGTGTGTTCAGAGTGATGTGAAGTGTTAGTTTTCCACCGCACATAGCGTTTCGATTTTTGGCTAAAAAGTACAATTTTGGTCTCATCTGACCAGAGAACCTTCTTCCACATGTTTGCTGTGTTCCCCACATGGCTGCTCGAAAAACTTCAAACATGACTTCTTATGGCTTTCTTCTTGTCAATCCTCCATAAAGGCCAGATTTGTGGAGAGCACGACTAATAGTTCTCCTATGGACAGATTCTCCCACCTGAGTTGTGGATCTCTGCAGCCCCTCCAGAGTTACCATGGGCCTCTTGGCTGCTTCTCTGATTAATGCTCTCCTTGCTCGTCCTGTCAGTTTAGGTGGACGGCCATGTCTTGGTAGGTTTGCAGTTCTGCCGTATTCTTTCAATTTTCAGATGATGGATTGAACAGTGCTCCGTCAGACGTTCAAAGCTTGGGATTTTTTTTATAACCTAACCCGGCTTTAAACTTCTCCACAACTTGTTCCTTGGCCTTCATGATCCTGTTTGTTCACTAAGGTTATCTAACAAACCTCTGAGGGCTTCACAGAACAGCTGCATTTATACTGACACTAAATTACACACAGGTGGACTCTATTTACTAATTTGGTGACTTCTGAAGGCAATTGGTTCCACTAGATTTTAGTTAGGAGTATCAGAGTAAAGGGGGCTGAATACAAATGCACGCCACACTTTTCACATATTTAAATGTAAACAAATTTGAAAAACATTTATCATTTTACCTTCACTTTATAATGTGCCACTTTGTGTTGGTCTTTCACATAAAATCCCAATAAAATACATTTAAAATTTTTGGTTGTAATATGACAAAATGTGCAAAATTTCAAGGGGTGTGAATACTTTTTCAAGACACTGTATATGGGCACAGGCAAGCAGAACTCTAAGCTAGTGGGTAAACTTACTGTATTTGTGAGTGGTCTTACCTGACTCTCTGTCCACTCTGTGGACTATACATAGCCTGGTCCTGCACCTGACCCCCTTCCCCCCCCCCCCCCCCAGCCTTCAACTGAATACTGCAAGAGCAGCAGAACATTGATAAAGTCATACCTGTAATCTTTCCTCCTGTATGTTGTAGGACATGAACAACTTACAGAACAGGCCCTGCATCTCCTTAAACAATACATGGGTGTGACACCAAGAGAGATCCAAGTACTTCTGCCCAATTTAATTATCACTTTTTTTTAGTAAACCCATGACTGTATTTGAATCTGTTTTTGTATTTGCTGGAGTCCAGAGACAGCAATGGACAAACATCCTCACAATACTTTGTCTCTGCGCTCCCTCTGCCCATTACAAATACTGTACAGTCCTGGCAGAACTACATGTGATAGATTCTTGAGGTTTGTAAGTGGATGACCGGTTCTCTTTAAAGTTGCATATCCATGACAGAATAATACTTAAGGAATTCTTTCAACACACGTGGGTAGTATGGACTGTGCTGTTAAGGAATGTTCTCTTAGAAGTTTCTCGCTCACAGTAAAATTGTGATACAGTCGCATGCAATCAGTTCCAGTCATTAAGGTAAAGATCAGCTCATAGGATTTAGAATTATGTAAGCCTAATCCCTTTCTATAAATAAAATATATGTATCAAAACATACATTGATGATTTTGACGTTATCAGCTCAAGACGATTTAGGCGCCTTTTATCTATAGAGGCTTAGCTACAAACCTTTGGTCCCTGAGTACTCAAGCTTTTACAAAATTGGAAGTGAAACTTGTACTAAAACATTTTTTCTTTGTTTTGGAAAGAGCAGAAAAAGACTAGAACCTTTGTTACTTTTTTTTGTGGTCTGTGTCCCCATTGGAAAGGATTTCCCTCACTTCTTGTTCCAGTGATGGTGCCCACTAAAGAAAGAAGCGAGGGGACATTTTTGTAGAGAGGCTAGGATTCTGTCAGACGTCATTGCCCATGCCCTCACTGGGGATATTTCTCCTTATTTCCTGTCCGATTAGAGTCAACAGGAACTAAGATTCTGTCCAGTGACAACAGGCCACCTGGACATCTGAGGCTTGCCCCACACAACTGACAATGCAATCATTCCAACACTTGTTCCAGAAGGATTGGCCAAGTAACATCTATGCACTGAGTGGGCATGGCCTCCCTTACATTCCAATGGACTTTATAGCAATTTTCTCGGTTGCCATCTTTATGCCAAGCTGTGCACATAGGCTGTGGGTTTAGGCCTCATTCACGCAAATGCTTAGCAGCTTCTGTGCGTAAAATTCATAGCGCTCCCTGACGCCTAGAAAGCTGCACTAGCTGCATGCAGCCAGCAATGCAAGTGAATGACCATAAGCATCCAGGCTTGGGTAAACACCAGATGGCTCCTGCATTGGCGCTGCTGCGCATGTGCAGGGCACGTACGGTACTAATCTCTGAGTGTGGCAAGTGTGGCTTATCAGGCGCTAGAAAGCACTTGGAATTTTACACCTCACCACTCAGGAGCTGCTAAGCATCCATGTGCATGAGGCCTTATGTATTATTATACAGGATTTATATAGCGCCAACAGTTTGCACAGCGCTTTACAACGTGATGGCAAACAGTACAGTTACAATACATTAACTATCCATATTTATATCTTACTCATGTCACATGCTTAATCTTGTCTTGAATGAGAATTTTCCTTCCTAAAGTTTTAGATTTCCTAGAGTTTTAATTGAATTTGTTTTGAGCTGGTTTAAAAGGTTTCTATTCTTTTTCTTGTACTGAAAAAACTTTATTGAAACAGTATATCACATACAGAAGTTAGTACTAATGCATAAGAGTAGATCAAATAAAGCTCCAAATTTTTATAAAGCGTTGACCCATTCAGAACATAGGGTTCCCCAATCTCTGCACACCCAAATTAGTTCCATGAGAGCTTCTCTTCTTCCACCTCATGCCCCTATATGGAAGATGATCTCAAAGCCTCCTACTCCCTGCCAAGATCCCAATTTGCACAACTGCAGCATGCCTACCACTCTTAATTTGGCTCTGTCCTGGTCTCCTTCTGCCCTTCTGACTTAGAATCCATGTTAAGAGATGATGATCTTTCTAAACCCGTTTACCATTTATAAATCTCTGTTCCTCGAAACAACCAAAATGCTGCAAACCTGCAGAACAATTTGAGCCTCGGTACCAGATATGAATGATGACTATTGGGATGATGTGTGGGAGGCTCCCTTTACTAGGCTGGTTTCTGTGAGAGATCGCCTAAAACATTATTACACAGAGTGTACCTAACTCCAACTAAATTGGCAAAAATGTTCAGAAATGGCTTCTTTTCCTGCTGGCGCTGGTTTTTTTTTTATGCATATCTTTTGGTAATGCCCACACATACAAACATATCAGATGGAAATCCTTCAGTGTATTTATTCTGTCACCACCAATCTCCTCAGTCCTTTGGTTAGAACATGTCTTTTAAGCTTGGTAAATGGGCTGGCTCCCACTAGAGCTATACGTACTCTTCTTACATTATTGTTGTATTATGCCATAAAACTCATTATTTTTGTTGGAAGAAATTAGCGGCACCGTCCGCGGTAGCCTGGAAAGCTCTAGTGAAGAGGAGCACTTTGTAAATTCGATAAAGTATGGGAAGAATGGGTTGAGTCTCCACTTACTGTCTCTGATTGATTGATCCTTATGTTGTGATTTCAGTCCTCTGTGCTATTTGTACTGAACTAAGTAAAATGTTTTGTCATTTGCCCTGGCTCTTTATCCGCCTATACGTGAGGTCTCTCATATTTACATTGTATGAGATGTGTGGTGCCTATTGTTTAGGTTATCTTGTTGTATTACGGGTGGGGTGGGTGTATATCCTTGATCTCTCTTGGGATGTAGAGAGTGCTGTACAGGCCACAGGTTATATTTTGCTCTTATTTCAATGACTGTATATTGTCGTATTTTTTTTTTTGACATGCAGTTACTGTTGCATTGTCTTCTTGTAAAACCAATAAAAATTATTTTCCAAAAAAAAATAAAGCTTCATCTGGAGAAAAGATACAACCACACAGGGGTTGTATAGGTCAATGCAGTTGCACAGGTGAACACGTAGCATAAAAGTGTGTTAACAAAGATTTGTCCAGATCAGCATGGAGATTAACGTGAAATGCAAGGGGTCCTGTAACGTTGTCCCATAATTTACAGCCGTAGATCGCATGCATCGATAAACAGTCAACAAGCTAATCCCGTATGACAAGTGACAATCGTGTATCCTGGAAGAGGCTCACATGGTCGTGGGTTTTAGTAAAGAAAGTGACCTATGAACAAGGAAAAAGATGTGGGGAAGGGACCCCAGGAACAAAGGAAGAAAAGACAAAAAGAGAAACAGAAAGAAGGGGAGAGGAAGTAGATTTTGCCACAGGGGACATCAGCTTGTTCCCGAAAACTGGGGGGGGGGGGCAGTTTTCTATTTTTTTCCATCACATTATTTCTTCTTTTCTTTCTGACTAGTCCTTTTTCACTCCCTCAGATGTATTATTTTCATATTCTTTCCTCTGGGGTTTCTTTTATTTATAAGTATATTCCTTTTATTGAAGCATACTCACTTTGATAGTTTACACAGCTCAACATGGTTATTTAACCCCTTGAAGATCAGGCTTTTTCTGGTCTAAACCAATATTTTTTGCTAGAAAATTACTTAGAACCTCCAAACATTATACTTTTTTTATTTTTAACAGAGACCCCTGGGGAATAAAATGGCAATCGTTACAATTTTTTTATGTCACACGGTATTTGCACAGCTGTTTTCAAACGCAATATTTTTGGGAACAAAAATGTAATGATAAAAAACAAAAAAAATACATACCACAATTTTTTTGTAAAATGTTAAAGTTGATGATGCCAAGTAAATAGATGCATAACATGTCACGTCTTAAAATCGCACATGCTCATGAAACGGCAACAAACATACGGGACTTAAAAATCTCCATAGGCGACATCTTAAACACCTTTACAGGTTACCTGGTCAGAGTTACAGAGGAAGTCTAGTGCTAGAATTATTGCTCGAACGTTCACATGTGTGCAGGGGCGGACTGACAACTCATGGGGCCCCCGGGCAATAGGAGACTATGGGGCCCCTGGGCAATAGGAGATTATGGGGCCCCCAGGCAATAGGAGATTATGGGGCCACACAGTATACACACACAGACACACAATATACACACACAGTATACACATACACACACACTGAAAAGGTACTGGAGAGGCGGGGCAGCTATAATCTTGGGATTTTTATTGGGGCTGGGGCTATTGGTTTTATTGAGGCTGGCAACCCTGATGGGGCCCCTTAGTGGCATGGGGCCCTCGGGCAGTGCCCGAATGGTCAGTCCGCCCCTGCATGTGTGGTGCGAACACCGGTTACATATGTGTGTGCGACTTACGTATGCGTTCGCTTCTGTGCGCGAGCAAGGAGGGATGGGGCTGCTTTAATTTTTATTTTTTTTACTTTTTTATTTTTACACTGTCCCTTTAATTTTTTTTTCAATCATTTCTATTCCTATTACAAGGAATGTAAACATTCCTTGTACTAGAAATAAGGATGACTGGTCCTCTTTATGAAGAGATCTGGGGCCAAAAAGACCCCAAATCTCTTCTTAACCTGTAAAAACATTTTTTTTTGGATCTTTTGCTTAAAATATAAAAAAACAAAAACAAAAAAAAGGTCCAGCCTGGACCAGAAGTGAAGTCGATTTAGTCCTCCAAGGCCCTAAAGCCAATCAAAGATCCACCATTGGATCAATTCTCAGGCGAACTGGAAACGTTAAGACTGAGAAACACCGGCGAGTGGCGGGGGGGGGGGGGGGGGGCATCCTCTCCCGCTGATTTGGAAAGCATTCCAGCGGCTCATAAGTGGCTCGGAATGCTTTCTCCGGAAAGCCAGCCGCCGGCTGCAAAATTACGATACGGGGTTATGGCTGATATCTTCAGCCATAATCCCGGTAAACCACTTGCAAACCGTAATGTATATATATGTACTGTGGTCGGCAAGTGGTTAACAACTAGTTTGCTTTTGTTTACCGATATTATATTGCCTCAGGTTGGTTTACCCTTGCGGTTGGGGGTGGTGTTAACAGGTGGATAAGCTTCAGTTTTACTGCCCCCCGGCGGCTCCCGATAAGCTGCAAAAGAGTGGGCACATGCAGCCACAGCAAAAATGATGCCACCGGTCACGTTCACTGGGCATCGATGTTGCAGAACATGACCCATTCAAGTGAGCAGGGCCACGCTGCAACCACCCTGAAACCGCAGTTGCAGCACGGTGGGGCAGGCTTTACAGGGTTAAAACGTAAGGTGAGGAGGAGACATATTACATCCCCACTGCCTGTCAATGCCTCTGAAATGTGATCCAATAGAGATTGCTTTTCAGAGAGGAGCAAAGGCCTGCCACAAATGTATAGTTCAGTGCTGGGTATAATTTTATTTTTATATTTTTGCTGCATTTATATCATATTGCAAAAATCTTTAAGGCTGCATTCACACCTGAGCGTTTCAAAGCCGCGCGTTTTTTCCGCGCTTAAGCCGCAATTTTGTTCGGGTCACCAATGTAAAAGGCAGAAAAACGCCTGTAATCTGCCCCAAAGAAGCTCATGTTCTTTTTTTGAGCTTAGGGTCTTTTTCAGGTGTTTTGCTTCTGGTGACAAAACGCTCAGATGTGAACAAGTGCCATTGAAATGAATGGGATTATGCTTGTTGGGCGTTTTATGAGCTGAAATGTTCAGGTGTGAATACAGCCCAAGACTCAGGTCTTTCTCAGCCAGGGAAGGCTTATTCTCTCTCTAAGTACTCTCCGAATACATTTCGTTTTATGTACATCCATGAGCTTGTGGTTCTTTTTGGGATTTTAAATGTCTATACAAGTATAATGGATTTTTTTTTCTATGTATTTACGTACAATAAAGTATTTAGTTTGATTACAACATACTTGGAAGGTGTGTGTATGGGAGAGTATATTTCTTGCCTTAAGACAGGGCTCAACATTTCAAGTCCTGAGCTACTAGCCAGGCCTCAAGGGTTACTCGCCACCAGTTGCCCCACCCAACCCCTACTCTCCCCCGCCCCTAATTCCACCCCTAAACAGGCCCTCATAAATTATCTCATGAAATGACACTTAAATATTTTATGCAGAATTAAGCAACTTTATCCGTGTCCACCAATGCGGCCTCGCCCGTGTCCACCAATGCGGCCTCGCCCGTGTCCACCAATGCGGCCTCGCCCGTGTCCACCAATGCGGCCTCGCCCGTGTCCACCAATGAGGCCTCGCCCGTGTCCACCAATGAGGCCTCGCCCGTGTCCACCAATGAGGCCTCGCCCGTGTCCACCAATGAGGCCTCGCCCGTGTCCACCAATGAGGCCTCGCCCGTGTCCACCAATGAGGCCTCGCCCGTCTCCACCAATGCGGCCTCGCCCGTCTCCACCAATGCGGCCTCGCCCGTCTCCACCAATGCGGCCTCGCCCGTCTCCACCAATGCGGCCTCGCCCGTCTCCACCAATGCGGCCTCGCCCGTCTCCACCAATGCGGCCTCGCCCGTCTCCACCAATGCGGCCTCGCCCGTCTCCACCAATGCGGCCTCGCCCGTCTCCACCAATGCGGCCTCGCCCGTCTCCACCAATGCGGCCTCGCCCGTCTCCACCAATGCGGCCTCGCCCATACAGCCTCACCCGTGTCCATCATGCTGCCTACCCATGTAAATCATGCAGCTTACCTGTGTCCATCATGCTGCCTACCTGTGTCCATCATGCTGCCTACCTGTGTCCATCATGCTGCCTACCTGTGTCCATCATGCTGCCTACCTGTGTCCATCATGCTGCCTACCTGTGTCCATCATGCAGGGGAGCAGAGGAGAGAAAGAGCATTGCCGGCCAAATGATAAGAGCGCGAGGGACATCACTGAAACAGCTTTGATTTCAATTGCTGTGTTCCCGCCGCTCGGCGTCCCATACAGCCCCGCCCCCTGGCTGGGGAACTTTGATACACGTCACTTGTCCGGGGCTTGGACAGGTGATCTGTCTATCAAATTCCCCTTTTGATTTAAAAAAACGCTTTAATGTAGTTTACCATGTAACCCTCCCTTGGTCTGTCTGGAGGCAGATCCAGCAAACTTTCTCCAGTGTCCAATCATCTGAAAGTAGTGGAATATAACCCATGGTCTATGAATCGATTGCCATGTCCTGTACCGTACAATAAATACAACGTTTGTATTTTTTTTTGGAGTTGCCCTATGTAAGTATGGTGAAAACTTATTTGTGATCAAAGGCTGCTACCCTCTCCCCTCCATTCACCACAGGAAGTCATGTGAGTCATCTGTACCACATGCTGAATATAAATCAGGCCCCTTATCATACCGGCATTGTTCCCATGTCAGCTATATTTCTGTCAATACCGATGAAGTCACTGACTTTGATATATGTTTCTTTATTGCTGTCATATGTAACAATGAAGAAAAGAATCTTGAAAACAAAATTCCACGTTCAGTCATTGTTGACTTGTCACAGTCCTAAGACTTTATCTTTTATTGTGCAGAAGAGGGATTGCGGCAGGTTGCTTTGTTTGGTAATTAGACCGCCAGCTCCATGATTAATGGCAGAAATTTGGCCAAACATGGAATATCTGTGCACATTACCAGAGAATTATTTACCCATAACAATTGTTATTTCTTATACGGTAAGAGTGAGCCACACTGGCTTTCATTAGTAGCTACACCTGGCCAGTCACCGCTATGAGTGAGTAGGTACAGCTGAAACTGTTCTCATGGGTTGGCTTTAGCTGTAATAGACTATTGAGATCAATGGCACAACCATTGGTCCCTCCACACGTGCCAGGGCGCTGGGTTTAATCCTAGACTCCATTATGAATGCTGCTTCTAGACTAATACATCTTACTAACCGATCCGTGACTGCTGCTCCTCTCTGCCAACCCCCAATCGACTCCACCGTATAAAATTCAAAATACTGACCACAACATACAAGGCCATCCACAACATCTCCCCCAGCTACATCACCAACCTAATCTACAGATATCACCCAAATCATCCTCTAAGCTCCTCTAAGACCTCCTGCTCTCTAGCTTCCTTATCACCTCCTCTCATGCTCTCCTCCAGGACTTCTCCAGAGCCTCTCCCATCCTCCCATCCTCTGGAACTCCCTGCCCCAATAGCCGGTCAGTGCTCAGACCATACGCCGCACACTGCATCAAATTGGTCTGCATGGCTGTTGTCCCAGAAGGAAGCCTCTTCGAAAGATGATGCACAAAAAAGACCACAAACAGTTTGCTGAAGACAAGCAGACTAAGGACATGGATTACTGGAACCATGTCCTGTGGTCTGATGAGACCAAGATAAACGTATTTGGTTCAGATGGTGTCAAGTGTGTGTGGCGGCAACCAGGTGAGGAGTACAAAGACAAGTGTGTCTTGCCTACAGTCAAACATGGTGATGGGAATGTCATGGTCTGAGGCTGAATGAGTGCTGCCGGCACTGGGGAGCTACAGATCATTGAGGGAACCATGAATGCCAACATGTACTGTGACATACTGAAGCAGAGCATGACCCCCTCCCTTCGGAAACTGGGTCGCAGGGCAGTATTCCAACACGATAACGACCCCAAACACACCTCCAAGATGACTACTGCCTTGCTAAAGAAGCTGAGGGTAAAGATGATGGACTGGCCAAGCATGTCTCCAGACCTAAACCCTATTGAGCATCTGTTTGGCATCCTCAAATGGAAGGTGGATGAGCGCAAGGTCTCTAACCATCCACCAGCTCAGTGAGGTCGTCATGGAGGAGTAGAAGAGGACTCCAGTGGCAACCTGTGAAGCTCTGGTGAACTCCATGCCCAAGAGGGTTAAGGCAGTGCTGGAAAATAATGGTGGCCTCACAAAATGTTGACACTTTGGGCCCAATTTGGACATTTTCACTTCTTAGGGGTGTACTCACTTTAGTTGCCAGCGGTTTAGACATTAATGGCTGTGTGTTGAGTTATTTTAAGGGGACAAAACTTTTGTGAATCAGTACTGCTTGGACCTTGAAGAAGGGGACACACCCCGAAAGCTCGTCCATGAAAAACGATATGTTAGTGCAAATAAAAAAAAGTATCACGGACAGTACTCAATTTTCTTTGAGGGGACAGAAACTTTCCACAAGCTGTGTAATACGTTATACAAGCTGTACACTCACTACTTTACATTGTAGCAAAGTGTCATTTCTTCAGTGTTGTCACATGAAAAGATATAATAAAATATTTACTAAAATGTGAGGGGTGTACTCACTTTTGTGAGATACTGTAACTATGTAATGTCAATTAGGCTTTAAAAGAAAAACACACCCCTCACTTTGGATCGGCTTTGGAAATATTACTTAAAATTCCTTCTATTTCCAAATACTGTTCCTGCATATCACTTTAGCTCGGGGGCATAAAGTATTATGTCTGGTTCTTTGTTTCCCAAAGATAAACCAAAGTGGTATGCAGAGATCAGCCAGGTACACAGAAGAATGGCATGAGGGTGTACCAAAAAAAACATGGCTGTGAATGCAAAACAAGATGCAAAGTCAGACACACATACTGTACATACATGACAAAAACTGCATTAAAAAAGGGAAGGGAATAATCTGTGAATAGAAGCAACAAGAATTTTAGCCAAGAAAGACTCAAAATGATCTATATAGGAAAATATCAAGTTCTGCAGCTTACACATGCTAATAAAGCATTCATGACAGAGGAACGCCAAGGGACATTAGCAAAAAAGAAAACCACACAAGGGGAAAATCAAATAAACACAATACATAAATATATATGCCTGGACTGTGGGAAGGACAAACAGATTTATATGGGAGCCTGAGTGTCGCACCATAGAAAAAAAATTGTACATAATCTAGAACTTCTTATAGATGAATTCCAGTCATTGCAATATACACTCACTGGCCACTTTATTAGGTACACATGTACAATTGCTTGGTAACACAAATCGCTAATCAGCCAATCACATGGCAGCAACTCAATGCATTTAGGCATCTAGATGTGCTGAAGACGACTTGCTCAAGTTCAAACCGAGCATTAGAATGGGGAAGAAAGGGGATTTAGGTGACTTTGAACGTGGCATGGTTGCTGGTGCCAGATGGGCTGGTCTGAGTACTACAAAAACTGCTGATCTATTGGGGTTTACAGAGAATGGTCCGAAAAAGAGAAAATATCCAGTGAGCGGAAGTTGTGTGGAGGAAATGGCCTTATTGATGTCAGAGATCAGAGGAGAATGGGCAGACTGGTTTGAGATGATAGAAAGGCAACAATAACTCAAATAACTACTCGTTACAACCAAGGTATGTAGAATACCATCTCTGAACACACAACACATCGAACCTTGAAGCAGATGGGCTACAGCAACAGAAGACCACACCGGGTGCCAGTACTGTCAGAACAGGAAACTGAGGCTACAATTCGCACAAGATCACCAAAATTGGACACTAGAAGATTGAAAAAACATTGCCTGGCCTGGATGAGTCTCAATTTCAGTGGCGACATTCAGATGGTAGGGTCAGAACTTGGCATAAACAACATGAAAGCATGGATCCATCCTGCCTGGGAGATTGGCATCATGGATGTGCAGCTAACAAATCTGCAGCAACTGTGTGATGCTATCATGTCACTATGGACCAAAATCTCGGAGGAATGTTTCCAACACCTCGTTGAATTTATGCCATGAAGAATGATGGCAGTTCTGAAGGCAAAAGGGGGTCCAACCTGGTATTAGCAAGATGTACCTAATAAAGTGGCCAGTAAATGTGTGTGTATATATATATATATATATATATATATATATATATATATATATATATATATATATATACACACATATATATATATATATATATAGTGATAAAGTGAATAACATTGATTATCCACGTAAGGACCACCCGCCCACAATGTACAGGCAAAGCGACATACTGTGTTTCCCCGAAAATAAGCCCGGGTCTTATATTAATTTTGGCAACAAAAGACACAGTAGGGCTTATTTTCAGGGTAGGTCTTATCATGTAATGTGTTGTCTTCTCTCCCCCTCTCTGCCTGTCAGGAATCCCCAGTTAAAATGCTTGTAAAAGGCTTGTAATAATAAGACCTACCCCGAAAATAAGACCTAGCGTTATTTTCCAGGAGGGCTGCAATATAAGCCCTACCCAGAAAATGAACGACCAAAAGTGGTGTGTTTCTGTAATATAGTTGTGCCAAATACCTTCGTTATAGCGCAGCTCGGCACTTCCGTGACCCGCTAGAGCTCTCTTCTCCGCCCTGAGCACTGCTGACAGCTGGGAGAAGAAGAGGAGAGCAGCAGGTCAGCTGAGCGCCGAGCAGTGCTGTACCGAAGGCATTTGGCACTATTATATTACAGAAACACACACATTGTACATTATATACTACTATAATAGAGTGGATTATAGGATTTTACAAGCATTTTAAACTAGGGTTCATTTTCTGGGTAGGGCTTATTTTGCAGCCCTCCTGGAAAATAACGCTAGGTCTTATTTTCGGGGTAGGTCTTATTTTTCAGGGAAACACGGTATTAGTAGGTCACTTCCTGCTTCCTGATTTAGGGTGCGCGTATGCAAGCATCCCTCCCCGCCAACACCTGCTGTGATTGTACACAGCAGGAGTCTGTAAGCAGGTCCCGGAGAATGATTCATGGCCAGGACCAGCTGTGTGGCTGTGTCCAATCACTGCCCAGAGCTGTGTCCAATCACTACCCAGAGCCCTGTGTTGACAATCAACAAAGGGCTCAGTACAGGGGGAATGATCTTTCTTTATTGTCTCCCTGCAAAAAGGGATAAGAAAAAAAAGAGATCTTTAGTAAAAAGCAGCGCACATTACAATACGTTAGGCACACATTTAACCCATTGATCTCCCTGGATGTTAACCCCTTCACAGCCAGTGTCATTAGTACAGTGACGATGTATATTATTAGCACTGATTACTGTATTAGTGTCATGGGTGATGTCAGTGGCAGTTAGAACGTTCCTCCAGCGTCAGTTAGTGTCAGATTGCCCGCTGCATTATCGCAGTCCCATTATAAGTCGCTGATCACCGTCGTTAATAGTTTAAAAAAAAAAATCCAGTATATATACACCATGGTTTCTACTGTAGACGCTGTAACTTTCACGCAAATCAATCAATATACACTTATAGTATTTTTTTTTTTTTTTTTTAATCAGACTTAGCAGAATACATTTTGGCCAAAATTTATGAAGAAATGTGTTTTTTTTTTTTTTTTTTTATAAAAAATGTATTAGATATGCTTTATAGCAGAAAGTAAAAAATATATATATTTTTTTTTTCAAAATTGTTGGTATTTTTTTTGTTTATATAGTAAAAAAAAGAAAAAAAACCCAAAGGTGATCTAAAACCATCAAAAGAAAGCTCTATTTGTGTGAAAAAAAATTACACAAATTTCATTTGGGACAGCGTTGCATGACCGCAAATTACCAGTTCAAGTAGCTCAGTACTAAATAGCAAAAAATGGCCTGGTCATGAAGGGGGCAAAACCTTCAGGAGCTGAGGCGGTCATCTGGTGACAACGGCACCTGAAAGTGGGTGGGATATATTAGGCAGCAAGGGAACATGTTGATCCTGAAAAGTTGATGTGTTAAAAGGAGAAAAAAATGGGCAAGCATAAAAATTTGAGCGACTTTGATAAAAGGCCCAAATTGTAATTACTAGCAGACTGGGTTTAGAGCAACTCCAAAACTGCAGCTCTTGTGGGATGTTCCCGGTCAGCAGTGGTCAGGAACGACCAAAAGTGGTCCAAGGAAGGAAAACTGGTGAACTGGTGACAGGGTAATGGGTGGCAAAGCCCCTCACACGGTCATCCAACTCCATCATCAAAATAGGAATATCCGGTAATACACAATGACGTCACGCTGCCACCTCCATGTTTGGAGCTGGCGGACATTTCTGTAAGTGCACTGTGCTATATGTTATGAAGATCGTCTTTGCTGGCATTTGGATGTAGTTTTTTTTACCATTTTATGTGAAGATTTTACTTTTTACATAATATATACACTAGATTTGGTTCCATGTGTGTGGCTCCATGGGGTTAGAACCTCCCAGACAGCACCAAGTAGAGCTTTTGACTGTTCCCAGTGGTGAGAAGTACTACTACCGGATATTCCCAATGTGATGATGGACTTGGATGACCATGTGTGAGGGGCTTTACTGATTCAAACGTGCATTTTGCAGGATTTTCTTTGCCAGCTTAGGAGTCGGCAAGTGCATTTAAATTTGTTGCTCACAAGTGGTGGAGAGGATTCCTAATATAAGGTGAAAGACACTTTTATGATGAAAACCTCAGGACAATTGGACTTTTTATTCTAGTGGACCTTATTTAAACTTATACAGCTTTGGTTTACTTATGTTAGCATCGCTACACTATTGCCGCATACACACGAGCGGACTTCTCGTCGGAATGAACTCCGAAGGACTTTTCCACGGAGTTACACGATCACACCAAAGTCCGATCATTTCGAACGTGATGACCTATGGCAGGACTAGACAAGGAAGTTCAATAGCCAGTAGCCAATAGCTGCCCTTGCGTCCTTTTTGGTCCGCCGGACAAGCATACAGACGAGCGGTTTGTTTGATAGGAATTGAGTCTGTCGGAAAGATTTGAAACATGTTCTATTTATAGGTCCGTCGGAATTTTTGACAGAGAAGGTCGATGAAGCCCACACACGATCGGAATGTCCGACGGAATTGTTCCGTCTGACCTTTTCTGCCGGAAAGTCCGCTCGTGTGTACATGGCATTAGTCTATTACTGATTTAGTACACAACTGTTGATTGTAGAATGTGTGTTTTTTTTGTCATATCTTTGCGGATACCTAACTAAAAGCAAGGATTCCCCAGGCAACCTTCATCAGTAAGGATGAGCTCCGGCGTGTTCGCACAGCCCACGTGCAGAGCCCGCCAGGAAGTTGGCGCTGCGCTAATCACAGACAGTGAGACATTTCCCGATCTCTGCAGCCGCACATCAGGACAATGTCTCACTGCCTGTGATTAGCGCAGTGCAGTGCTGACTTCCTGGCGGGCTCTGCACATGGGCTGTGCGAACACACCGGAGCTCATCCTTACTCATCAGTATTAACCACTTCAGCTCCGGAAGGTTTACCCCCTTAATGACCCGGCCATTTTTTGCAATACGGCACTGCGTTAGTTTAACTGACAATTGCGCGGTCGTGTGACGCTGTACCCAAATAAAATTGATGCCTTTTTTCCCCCACAAATAGAGCTTTCTTTTGGTGGTATTTGATCACCTCTGCAGTTTTTATTTTTTGCGCTATAAACAAAAAAAGACCAACAATTTTGAAAAAAAAAAAAAAATCTATATTTTTTCATTTCTGCTGTAAAACACATCCAATAAGAAAATGTAAAAAAATCTAATTTCTTCATCATTTGAGGCCAATATGTATTCTGCTGCATATTTTTGGTAAAAAAAATCCCAATAAGCGTATATTGAATGGTTTGCGCAAAAGATATAGCGTCTACAAACTATAGGATATTTTTATGACATTTTTATTTATTTATACTAATAATGGTGGTGATCAGCGACTTATAGCGGGTCTGTGACATTGCGGCGGACAAATCTGAGACTTTTTTTGGGGACCAGTGACACCAATACAGTGATCAGTGCTAAAAAATATGCACTGTCACTGTACTAATGACACTGGCAGGAAAGGGATTAACATCAGGGGCAATCAAAGGGTTAAATGTGTCCTTAGGGAGTGGTTGCTAACTGTGTGGGGGAGATGCTTTAGTTGTGGGAATACAGAGATCTGTGTTCCTGCTTAGCAGAAACACAGGATCTCTATCTTCCCTACAAACAGAAAGGTAATCTGCCACGTTTACATAGGCAGACCTCTGTTCTGCCTCTCTCGGGCACGATCAGCAGGTCCAGGCAGACATCAGGTCTGTCAGACCCGCTGATTGCCTCCCACTGTGTCCAATCACAGCGGGAGCAGGTCGCCGGTGGCACACATGCGTGCCCCTGACCCGGAGGTGCAGAATCACGTACCTGTTTGTGATTCTGCACACAGGAGCCGCCACCCTGCAGTAAATGCACGTGGGGTGTTCGGCAAGGGGTTAAATAACAAACATGCCTACACTTACCTGCTCTGTGCAATGGTTTTGCACAGAGCAGCCCCGATCCTCTTCTTCTGGGGTCCCCCGCTGGCGCTCCAGGCCCCCTCTTATTCATCAGGTGCACCATAGGGGCACCCGTGCGGGCTTGCTCCTGAGTCCCACTGCTGTGTCCGTTGACACAGACAGTGGGACTCGGCCCTGCCACCTGTGTCACAACTTTTAATTGACAGCAACAGGAGCCAATGGCTTGTGCTGCTATCAATCTGTCCAATGAGGAGAGAGACAGCGGCTGGAGCCGCTGCTCTTGTGCGCATCGCTGGATCCTTTTTTATTTTATGAATATTCATTTGCTGTAATCTATATCCCGACATGTGAGGTACTGCACTCTCCCAGGACGTGATACCTCATTTGATCCTCCATATTTTTCTGTATAAAATCTTTTTTTTTAATCAATAAAGCCAGGGCATCTGTCATTGTCTAACATGTTCAGTAATAGCAGCCAATGTATTTTTTTGAGCACAGGTTTCCTTTAAACAAGTTCTCATTCTACACATTTTACAGTTTTGAATTATGTCACATGCTGCAGATAACATCCTGATGTACTCTCGGCTTCAATAGGAAAAGAAAATGCGGCTCCAAGTGAGTGATGGAACCAGGTAGGCTGGGGACTGGAGTCCTCCAAGGGGTGCTAACCTCGGCCCGCCGGCCGTGCAATTTGGATAAAAGAAATAGATGGCTGCACACCGAGGTAGTGATGAATCTCTTTATTGTAAAATCTGTAACATGAATAACACCACAGCACCTGCACAATAAAGAGATTCATCACTACCTCGGTGTACTCTAGGCTTCCCTATCTTGTCTGCAGATCAGATCTGCTGCTAAAGGATTTGCGTACTGTAGTACAGGCATGGGCGTCATAGAACAGAACATGTAAACCACACTGAGGACACCACAAGTCTCACTCTGCTGCACTACGTCCAAAACTTCTCCTGTGACTACACAGGAAACCAAGGTGTGGTTGTTGTACATCACTGTGAATCTAGATAATCTAATACAACAATAACATAAGCACTTAACAAACAACAAATTATTGATACTTATCTATAAGCTGTATGATGCCTCCATTCACCATAAAACTGAAAATTTGCATTGGGCTCGATTAAATTCCTAAACAATTTTTGATAAAACAAGTGCAAGGTGGCCATGCATTGCAGAGCCAGGACATGAAACAGAAAATACGTGATATGGTGTTGACCCCAGCTGCCCCACATTTCATTTATAACAGGATGAGGCATTTTGTACTTTTATAAAAGTCATTGGGTTGTACTTTAACCACTTGCTGTTCGGGGCAATTTTTTTTCATTTTTCATGTTAAAAAAAATAATTTTTTTTGCCAGAAAATTACTTTGAACCCCCCACACAGTATATATTTTCTGAAAGCAGAGGCCTGAATACACAAAGTACATTACACATGCGGTCTTCAGGTGTTTGGCTTTAACTTGTGTAATCTGTCCACTAGACAAGTCATCAGAGGACAATGTTCTAGCAGTCTGAAAAAGTGTAATTCATTTATATTCATAAATTTCTTGAGGGATATTGTTGATAAATATTTCTGTCCCAAGTAAAGGAGCCTTTCCAACCCAGTCTGCAAAAAGGCCACCATATTCCCTCTGACCAATAAATTATACAATATTAATATTACACCTTTGCATCCACTCCAGAAGGGAAGCTTCATTGTCCTTATTCAGAGAAGTAATCCAAGCCTTGCTCTCAGCGTTCATCATGTAGCTGTCCATCTGCAAGACTCATCCACCTTACCAACCATTCAGTGTCCTCCACCCATCTCTGCCAATCCCTCCACTGGCTTCCACTCACCCAACGAATACAATTCAAAGTACCAACAATAAGGCATCCATAACTCTGCCCCCAGCTACATCACTAACCTAGTCCCAAAATACCAACCAAGCCACTCTCTTCGGTCCTCCCAAGACCTCCTGTGCTCTAGCTGCCTTGTCACCTCCTCCCATGCTCACCTCCAGGATTTCTCCAGAGCTTCTCCCATCCTTTGGAACTCCCTACCCCAATCTGTCCGACTGTCTCCTAATCTATCTATCTTTAGAGGATCCCTGAAAACCTCTCTCTTTAAAGAAGCCTATCCTGCTTCTAACTAATACATGGTTTTACTTTCTCCATCAGCTCATCCCCCACAGCTATTACCTTTTGTATCAATTGAACCTTCATTTTTAGATTGTAAGCTCTAATGAACAGGGCCCTCTGATTCCTCTTGTAACAAATTGTAATGTAACTTCATTTTGTTAAGCGCTGCGCAAACTGTTGGTACTATATAAATCGTGTATAATAATACAAATTTAAGAATGATCTGCTCTCTCAATGTGATAAGAGGCTTAATTAGATCTCTTTACCATACTCTGACTGGCAGAAGCAGACAAAATCCCTGGTCTCCTCCATGGGCCATAATCAGTGGATAGGAGGCAAGCCCCTAGTCCCCTCCAAAAGCCTCTGTCCCAATTTGGTCTCTAACACAGGTTTCCAGCAGGACCATTAGACTGGCTTATGCTGAACATACAGCGGTACACATGTAACAAAAGTCAGCCAGTTCCGGCTGAACTGCCTGATCTTCGCTACGTATGTACCGGGCTTTACCCTACTTATCTGAACAGAAACAGTATAATTAGAATAATGGCCCTCTCTCCTCTTCTTCATCAAGTAAATCAGTGGTCTTCAAGCTGTAGCCCACCAGCCAGATGCTGTCATTTGCTTGCCTTTATCTGGCCTATGGCATGCTACTACTCCCACTGATATGCTAGTACTCCCACTGATAAGAGGCACTATTTCTCCTACTGACACAAACGATGAGGCACCATTCTCTTCACCAACACCAATGATGGTGCTAAATTCCTCCCACTGATATAAATGATGAAACACGATTTCTCCCGCAGACACCAAAGACGGGGCACTATAGCTCACAATGACACCAATGATGAGGCACTGCTCCTTCCCCTGAGAACCAATGAGGAGGCACTGCTCCTTCATCTGACACCAATGAGGAGGCACTGCTCCTTCCTCTGACACCAATGAGGAGGCACTGCTCCTTCCCCTGACATCAATGAGGAGGCACTGCTCCTTCCCCTGACACCAATGAGGAGGCACTGCTCCTTCCCCTGAGACCAATGATGAGGCACTGCTCCTTCCCCTGACATCAATGAGGAGGCACTGCTCCTTCCCCTGACACCAATGATGAGGCACTGCTCCTTCCCCTGATACCAATGATGAGGCACTGCTCCTTCCCCTGATACCAATGATGAGGCACTGCTCCTTCCCCTGACACCAATGAGGAGGCACTGCTCCTTCCCCTGAGACCAATGATGAGGCACTGCTCCTTCCCCTGACATCAATGAGGAGGCACTGCTCCTTCCCCTGACACCAATGATGAGGCACTGCTCCTTCCCCTGATACCAATGATGAGGCACTGCTCCTTCCCCTGACACCAATGATGAGGCACTGCTCCTTCCCCTGACATCAATGAGGAGGCACTGCTCCTTCCCCTGACACCAATGAGTAGGCTTTGCTCCTTACCCTGACACCAATGATGAGGCACTGCTCCTTCCCCTGACATCAATGAGGAGGCACTGCTCCTTCCCCTGACACCAATGATGAGGCACTGCTCCTTCCCCTGATACCAATGATGAGGCACTGCTCCTTCCCCTGACACCAATGAGGAGGCACTGCTCCTTCCCCTGAGACCAATGATGAGGCACTGCTCCTTCCCCTGACATCAATGAGGAGGCACTGCTCCTTCCCCTGACACCAATGAGTAGGCTTTGCTCCTTACCCTGACACCAATGATGAGGCACTGCTCCTTCCCCTGACATCAATGAGGAGGCACTGCTCCTTCCCCTGACACCAATGATGAGGCACTGCTCCTTCCCCTGATACCAATGATGAGGCACTGCTCCTTCCCCTGAGACCAATGATGAGGCACTGCTCCTTTCCCTGACACCAATGATGAGGCACTGCTCCTTCCTCTGACACCAATGAGGAGGCACTGCTCCTTTCCCTGACACCAATGAGGAGGCACTGCTCCTTCCTCTGACACCAATGAGGAGGCACTGCTCCTTCCCCTGACATCAATGAGGAGGCACTGCTCCTTCCCCTGACACCAATGAGGAGGCACTGCTCCTTCCCCTGACATCAATGAGGAGGCACTGCTCCTTCCCCTGACACCAATGATGAGGCACTGCTCCTTCCCCTGACACCAATGAGTAGGCTTTGCTCCTTACCCTGACACCAATGATGAGGCACTGCTCCTTCCCCTGACACCAATGATGAGGCACTGCTCCTTCCCCTGACACCAATGATGAGGCACTGCTCCTTCCCCTGACACCAATGAGGAGGCACTGCTCCTTCCCCTGACACCAATGAGGAGGCACTGCTCCTTCCCCTGACACCAATGATGAGGCACTGCTCCTTCCCCTGACACCAATGAGGAGGCACTGCTCCTTCCCCTGACACCAATGAGGAGGCACTGCTCCTTCCCCTGACACCAATGAGTAGGCTTTGCTCCTTACCCTGACACCAATGATGAGGCACTGCTCCTTCCCCTGACACCAATGATGAGGCACTGCTCCTTCCCCTGACACCAATGATGAGGCACTGCTCCTTCCCCTGACACCAATGATGAGGCATTGCTCCTTCCCCTGACACCAATGAGGAGGCACTGCTCCTTCCCCTGACACCAATGAGGAGGCACTGCTCCTTCCCCTGACACCAATGATGAGGCACTGCTCCTTCCCCTGACACCAATGATGAGGCATTGCTCCTTCCCCTGACACCAATGAGGAGGCACTGCTCCTTCCCCTGACACCAATGATGAGGCACTGCTCCTTCCCCTGACACCAATGAGGAGGCACTGCTCCTTCCCCTGATACCAATGATGAGGCACTGCTCCTTCCCCTGACACCAATGAGGAGGCACTGCTCCTTCCCCTGAGACCAATGATGAGGCACTGCTCCTTCCCCTGACATCAATGAGGAGGCACTGCTCCTTCCCCTGACACCAATGAGTAGGCTTTGCTCCTTACCCTGACACCAATGATGAGGCACTGCTCCTTCCCCTGACATCAATGAGGAGGCACTGCTCCTTCCCCTGACACCAATGATGAGGCACTGCTCCTTCCCCTGACACCAATGAGGAGGCACTGCTCCTTCCCCTGAGACCAATGATGAGGCACTGCTCCTTTCCCTGACACCAATGATGAGGCACTGCTCCTTCCTCTGACACCAATGAGGAGGCACTGCTCCTTCCCCTGAGACCAATGATGAGGCACTGCTCCTTTCCCTGACACCAATGATGAGGCACTGCTCCTTCCTCTGACACCAATGAGGAGGCACTGCTCCTTCCTCTGACACCAATGAGGAGGCACTGCTCCTTCCCCTGACATCAATGAGGAGGCACTGCTCCTTCCCCTGACACCAATGAGGAGGCACTGCTCCTTCCCCTGACATCAATGAGGAGGCACTGCTCCTTCCCCTGACACCAATGATGAGGCACTGCTCCTTCCCCTGACACCAATGAGTAGGCTTTGCTCCTTACCCTGACACCAATGATGAGGCACTGCTCCTTCCCCTGACACCAATGATGAGGCACTGCTCCTTCCCCTGACACCAATGAGGAGGCACTGCTCCTTCCCCTGACACCAATGAGGAGGCACTGCTCCTTCCCCTGACACCAATGAGGAGGCACTGCTCCTTCCCCTGACACCAATGATGAGGCACTGCTCCTTCCCCTGACACCAATGAGGAGGCACTGCTCCTTCCCCTGACACCAATGAGGAGGCACTGCTCCTTCCCCTGACACCAATGAGTAGGCTTTGCTCCTTACCCTGACACCAATGATGAGGCACTGCTCCTTCCCCTGACACCAATGATGAGGCACTGCTCCTTCCCCTGACACCAATGATGAGGCACTGCTCCTTCCCCTGACACCAATGATGAGGCATTGCTCCTTCCCCTGACACCAATGAGGAGGCACTGCTCCTTCCCCTGACACCAATGATGAGGCACTGCTCCTTCCCCTGACACCAATGAGGAGGCACTGTTCCTTCCCCTGACACCAACAATTTAGCAAGCACAGGAGAGCTGGCAATACATTGCTCAAATTTCATCTGATTCCTGTGAATTGGCTAAAATTTGAGCCCTGGATGGTCCTGCTGACAACACCAGCTTGTCAAACTTTGACTCAAAAGAGTTGGGCAGAAAATAAGTTGGAGGCACAGTAACTACAGCCAATCAGATCCCTTCACTGTTCGGGCATTCTGACAGCTGTAGGTGGGATCTGGCAGTGGGAGACTCCTCCATCCACAATGTTAGGAGGGAATCTATTGAAAACGTTACAGCCAGCTTAAAGGGTAACTCCACTCTCATGGGAAAAAAAAAAAAAGAAAATAAAGAAAAAATAATATAGTGTATACAAATGTGACATAAGTCACACTGTAATTGTCTGGTATTAGAAATTACCTTTCCTTTTTTAATCTGCAGCTCTGTGTCTGTAAAATTAAATATGGCCAACTGGAGGTGTTCTGTACACAGAATGTACACAGAACGCCTCCCAGAAACATCATTTCCTGCTTGTGTGATTGGCTCACTGATTTTCCCAGAAGTCTGCACTAAGATACAAGTCAGATTTCAGGCCTCCTCTGCAACAAAAATGTAATTTTTGTAAGATACTTCCAATGGGAAATCATGTCTAAAGGGATGCAGACACAGCAGCTTTCCTCATTAGAGCCCTGCAGGTGCACAGCTGATTGATAATTAGGAAACCACTCCCAATTGACTCACTTTCCCACATGGATACAGAAAAACACAGAGGGATCTCTTCAGAATAACAAAAGGTAGGAATCTGCAACAAAGTTTGTTAAAATCCTTGTAATGTACATAGATCACCCAGAGGGGAATGTTGTTTTCTCAACAAAGGTGGAGTTATGCTTTAAGTTATTGGCTCATAAGCTATCTGGCAAGATTACCAGGGAAATATGTTTACATGCACAAGGACAAACTATGGTGTTTGATTGCATTTGGGTGTGAACGGGGTCTTCAGTGGGAGAAAGCTCTATTTGTGGGGAAAAAAAGGACGTCAATTTTGTTTGGATAGAACGTCCCACGACCGCGCAATTGTCAGTTAAAGCGACGTAGTGCTGTATCGCAAAAATGGCCTGGTCATTAAGGGGGCAAATCCTTCCAGAGCTGAAGTGGTTAATTTTTTTTTTTTTTTTTTTATCATAATATATTTTTTGTAATACTGTTTAATTATTATTATTCTTTTCATTTGGCTCTATTGCTATCACAAGGGGGCTAACAAACCCACTATGTGATAACATAGGCAGGTGATAGGTCCTCACATCAGGGGGTCTCTATTAGACCTCCCATATCACCCGTTCCCTCCACTGCTGCTATTCAAGCACGGATCATGCTTAATTAGCTGCTTCCCTGGCTAAAGTAGCCAAAGTACGACAGCCCTGAACCCAGAAGCGGCGTAATACACATTGCTTCTAGGTTCATTAGGCGCATAGGAGATCGGGGAATGGATGTCCCCTGAACTCCTCTCACAAATAAGTGCATTTAACGCAGTCCTAGGCTCCCCGGAGAAACGGGAGAGCCAGGGAAACACATCAGACAGCTGCAGCAAAAGGGGGAGATTGGTGTAACCGTCAAGGCTTATTCACACAAGCTTTACACTCTGAAGAGCTATCTGTGTCCGGCTCGCTCTTCATAGAGCATTTGAGTTGCATTGCATCCACAACTCCTGCTTTAACCCCCTGAAGTCTGACTAGCACGCTGCAATTGGGTGCATTGCATGTGGTTGCGGCAGGTTGTAGAGCAGCCCCGTCCAAGCAAAGCATCTCGGCCGCGTATACACCGCCAACCATTGCCTCTTCAGCTAAAGAGGTAGCGGTAAAAAGTCAGCTAAACTGCTGGATTTTACTGCCCCACAACTGCTAGTGTGAATGAGCCAGAGTTTAAACTCCTTGAATATCAGCACATTTATTATTATTATTATTATTATTCAGGATTTATAAACGAACCTGAGTAGAGAATGGGGTTAAAAATGAAATTTCTGCAAATACTTTGTAAAAAAAAAACAACAAAGTAAAAAAAAAGAAAAAAAAAAAAAAAAAAAAGAATTAAAGCAGGAGTTTAACCACTTTTGCGGCCCCTGGAGTTTTTACTCCAAGTGCTGATGCCTAAATGGCCGTACCATACAAATTTTTTTTTTTTTTTTTTGCTGGCCTTGACCTACACACTGCGCTCACATACCATGAATCCCGCCTTTTCCGAGATAATTGCTGATGGTAGTCAGGATGTCGATAAACGCCGCTCTGGTTACCAAACACGGATTTTGCCTGAAACATCAAAAGAGAGGAAAGTTAAACACTAAGAGCCATTTATTTAAACACAGGGATGCTGTATGTTTTATATAACGATGACAGAAATTGTATGTTTTATATAACGGCGGCAGAACCTAATCTGTAACTGAATCAGATTGCCATCCCCTGTGGCCATGAGATAAATATTCTGGAACACACAATGATTGGTCCTGTGTTCCCCGGCAAATGTATTTCTCCGCTGTAATTCAATCTAGGCCGTGCGCATATGATTCTGATCAGCACACGAGCTGCAAAGCTAAACCAGCGATTGAAAATCACATTATATCAATAACGAGAAGTGCTCAGGGCTGCTATGTTGTCATTAAAAAAGACTGAAATACACATTTTATAGATCTTGGAGTTTATTTCAATGTTATTTTGTTCATAAAAGGCCTATGGGTATAACTGGCGGCAGACGGGAGGTTGTCCAGGCCACTTGGGGCAGCATCATTTAGACACTACAGAAGTAAAGGTGGAGTCCGCTCCAAACTGTTCTTTTTCAGTTAATTTGAAAGGCTGATGCTTGATCTTTTCTGCTGCTCCTGTTTCTGAGATGCTGTCACCATCTTTGAATGGGAAAAGAGCATTGTGACTCAGTTGCATAAAAGCAGCACAACTTGGCTACATGTTATTTATTTATTTCAGGTACTTATATAGCGCCGTCAATTTACGCAGCGCTTTACATATACATTGTACATTCACATCAGTCCCTACCCTCAAGGAGCTTACAATCTAAGGTCCCTAACTCACATTCATACATACTAGGGACAATTTAGACAGGATTCAATTAGCCTACCAGCATGTCTTTGGAATGTGGGAGGAAACCAGAGTACCCGGAGGAAACCCACGCAGGCACAGGGAGAACATGCAAACTCCAGGCAGGTAGTGTCGTGGTTGGGATTCAAACCAGCGACCCTTCTTACTGCTAGGCGAAAGTGCTATCCACTACACCACCGTGCCTGTGAGATTAACTTAAAGCGGGGTTCCCATTAAAAAAAAAAATAAAATAAATTAAAAGTCAGCAGCTACAAATACTGCAGCTGCTGACTTTTAATCGGACATTTACCTGTCCCAGGGTCCAGCGATGCGGGGGATCGAAGCCCCGCTCATCCCCCCCCTCCGCTCGGCAGGACCGGCATTTAAACTGTGGGCGCCCGGCTGTGGCTTCACAGCCGGGCACCCACTGCGCATGCGCGAGCCACGCGCCGTTACTGGGCCCGCAATCATCTGGGACCGGTCACGTGTCCCAGATGATTGCAAGAGGGAGGATGGAGAGGCGATCTCCCTTCCTGCGCCGAGGGAAGTGACATCAGGAGCCCAGGCACCGAAGGAGGCAGACTACGAGGGACCCCCTAGCAACAGGCATTTAGAGGTGAGTAAAAAAAAAAAATTCTCCAAATGTTTTTTTTTTTATTTTTTTAAGCACTTTACTAATTTTTTTTTGTTTTGGTGGGGTGGAACTCCACTTTAAAGTGTTACTAAACCCAGCACCCTGCATTTACTATATCTGGTCTCCCACAGTACAGAGAACATGCAAATGCAATTATTTTAGTAAATATAAATGGCTAAATATCTTTTCTCATCAGCAGTATATAGCAGTCTTGTGACTTCTATCAGTGTCTGGTTAAAGCTTGTAGGAGTTTTCATTCTCCTCTGACTGTCCTATGAGGCTGCTGGACCCCTGACCCTCTGTCTGGATAGTGCTGATTGGCCCTGTGCTGATCACATGCACTCTCCAAAGAAACAAAAGAAAAACTGTCTAGCAATGCACACAAAACTGAGCATGTGCAGAGTGACTCCAAAGGCTCTGTACTATCAGCAAATGGACTGGGGACAGTGGAAGAAGAGGGTGATCAGAGAAGACAGGATCAAACAGCCTTTTTACACAATGCAGAGGATTAAAGTGGTTGTAAACCCATTAAAAAACAAACAAACGAACACCTGCAAGACAACGGCATAATGAGCTAGTATGCGTTGCATACTAGCTCATTATGTAATACTCACCTGAGATCGAAGCCCTCGCTGCGGTGCCTGTACACAGCACTAGCCGGTGACATCACTCCCGGGGGTTACTTATGGGTATCGCGGCTCCGACGCTGTGATTGGCCAGAGCCGCAATGACGTCACTCCCGTGCACGCGCGCAGTAACGGCACATTCACTGAAGTAACGGCACATACGTGCCGTTGCTTCAGTTTGTGTCAGTACGCATGTGCCGATGACATCGGCACATGCAAATACAGGGGATATCTCCTAAACCATTCAGGTTTAGGAAATATCCTGGGTAGCTACAGGTAAGCCTTGTTATAGGCTTACCTGTAGGGAAAAGTGGTCTGTAAGTGTTCACAACCACTTTAAAGGATATCTAAAGGTTCATTTAAAAACAAAAAAAAACAAACATGTTATACTTACCTCCTCTGTGTAGTTGGTTTTGCACAGAGTGACCCTGATCCTCCTCCTCTGGGGTCCCTCAGCGGCGCTTCTGGCTCCTCCTCTTCTTGACTTCCCCGCTGAAGAGCCGCTCTCCCTCAGGGCACATGTGCGGGTGCGCTCACGTCTTCTGCTGCTGCGACTATAGACACAGACCGCAGGACTCGGCCAGCTCCCACGTCATTGAATTTGATTGACAGCAGCGGGAGCCAGTGGCTGTGCTGCTATCAATCTATCCAATCACGACCCGAGACACTGGCTGGAGCTGGTGTGCTCGTCCCCGTCGCTGGAAAGACCAGGTTCAGCTAAGTAAAAGGGGGCTCTGGTGGGCTGCTGCATCACAGGAGGTTTTGCATCCTAATGCATGTAATGCATTAAGGTGAAAAACTTTGAGGATTTACAACCCCTTTAACCCCTTGGGATCCACAGTGAGTATAACAAGCATGCTTTACCGCATATACAGACTGATTTTACTGTTGTGGGTTTAGTAACACTTTAAGTTAAACCATGTCTTGTCTTTAGAACCAACTTGGTTCGAATTCCTGCTACACTGGCTGAAATTCAAAGGCCCTGTCAACACCACTCAACTTGATGTATGTTGATTTAAAAACCAACTGAGCCATGTGGAAAACTGTCAGCCAAACAGTGACTGCATTCTATCAGATGCAATCACTGTACAGGTAGTCAGGCAGCTGGGGGGGAGGGGGGGGGGTTGTGGCTATCTGAATACAATAGCCAGCAGTGCAGACTCTTCCATACATACAGTTTAACATGGATGAGGAATCAGCTGATTTCTCTTGTTCAGCTTGCAGCTTTACATGTATAGCAAGCCCCAGTATTAGATTGAGATCTAAAAGTTGATGCCTGCCAAACTTCTTGACCTAATGCTGAAAACATAATATATAATCTCCCAGCTCCTGAGTGTGCATATAAAACATTAACATTATATAAGTACCTGAAATAAATAAATAAATAAATACATTAATTAATTACAGAACCCCATACGTCAAGGGTAGGCAACCTCAAAGAGGTGGAGATCTACCTGTACAACATGGGAGAAGTTAAAAATCACTGGGCACAGTGTCGCCTCCTCACCCCTGATTTAAACGACTAATTGCTGTACCACCCCGACACAATCGCATGCATTGCACGGCAATCATGGGTCTAAATCAGGTGGTGAAGAGGCAACATATCACCTCCTCACCGCCTGTCAAATACACTCAGATCAATTTTCAGAGGAGCAGCAGTGCCTGCTGCACTTGTGAATGAGCCCCTAATTGCATTCCGGAAGTGGCACTATTAGGGCTCATAACACGTAAAGTTAGGTGGTGGTAAATCCCTGCGGTTGAGTCGCAGTTCAGTGTGAAAGCAGCCCTATACTATTATGCCCAGTGTATTGCTTCACACTGACCTGAAGATTTCTTCTTTCCTGCTGCTGGCACCACTCTGGAGACCACTAGCCAGGATAAGGGGGTGAGTGCAGTTGGTATCCCTCCGCATGGGACGGGAGTCAACACTACAGGGGGCAGCGGCTTATGCGGCTCTTGCTCCCTACTACAGCTCCAACTTTACAAGTAGTCCCTTCTGCATTGCACTTCGTTTGATGTTCTGGGATGGCGGGTCAGCAAGCCTAGACCGCGAGCTACCAGTCACCTGGCCGCAATCTACTGGTAGTGTGGCCTCTCTACACTACGCACAACTCTGAGAGTCCACCTTGGAAGGCTAAATAGCGGATTGGTTTCCGCGGGCAAAACTGACCCTTTCTTTCCCCTTAGATACCTTTATATGAAGTCTACTGCACAAGAGGGAAAGCCGTTATTTTCCAGTGTTTTCTTAGTGTAGGAGCACCATTTATCCTGTAAAGTGTCTTTCAGTGGATGCTGCCAGTGCAATTAATAACCCCAATAATTCACATTAAAGAAAAGTGCCTGGTGTTTATTTGCAGTTCTGAGTGAGAAGACCAGAAGAGCGGAATGGGAGAGAAGACTGAACCAGACACAGGCTTTGAACAGTTACAACATCAAAAAGGTGATCCAACAGTAATAATCTGCTGTGCCAATGATTACAAATGAAACAAGACGTATATTTCCTTGCCTGGGACAGAACATATTGCAAATGCGAGGTGGAGGCTGAGAGGTCTTGAAAAACACATCCCAGTTACTGGTCTCTACAGAGGTCCACAGAGCTTCTGTGTAATATGTACAGGTCACTCCCGTACTCCCTGGTCTGCAGGAATCATGGAGGAAGTGATAATATTTTAAGTGTTTAATATAGAGAACATATTAACATAATACATAATAACGGTTTCATCACGCATTACATGGCTCACTGTTGTGACCATCAGGAAACCTACACTGACAAATGACATGCAACCATTGCTGCAGAGCAGGAAGAAAGAAGCTCCTACAAAAAGGGTGAGGGAGATCGGCAGTACTGAGATGTTAAAAAAATATACACTATATTACCAAAATTGGGACGCCTGCTTTTACACGCACATGAACGTTAATGGCATCCTAGTCTTAGTCCGTAGGGTTCAATATTGAGTTGCATGATTTCTGCAGATCAGGGAGTACGGGAGTGACCTGTACATATCACAAAGAAGCTCTGTGGACTTCTGTAGAAACCAGTAACTGGGATGTGTTTTTCAAGACCTCTCAGCCTCCACCTCGCATTTTTAATATGTTCTGTCCCAGGCAAGGAAATATATGCTGTAACAGCTTCAACTCCTCTGGGAAGGCTGTCCACAAGGTTTAGGAGTGTATCTATGGGAATGTTTTACCATTCTTCCAGAAGTACATTTGTGAGGTCAGGCACTGATGTGGACAAGAAGGCCTGGCTCGCAGTCTCCGCTCTAATTCATCCCAAAGGTGTTTTATGGGGTTGAGGTCAGGACTCTATGCAGGCCAGTCAAGTTCCTCCACCCCAAACTTTATGGACCTTGCTTTGTACACTGGTGTGCAGTCATGTTGGAACAGGAAGGGGCCATCCCCAAACTGTTCCCACAAAGTTGGGAGCATGAAATGTCTTGGTATGCTGCCGCCTTTGGAGTTCCCTTCATTGGAATTAAGGGGCCAAGCCCAACCCCTGAAAACAAACCACACACCATAATTCCCCCTCCACCAAATGATTTGGACCAGTGCACAAAGCAGCGTCCATAAAGACATGGATGAGCGAGTTTGGGATGGAGGAACTTGACTGGGCTGCACAGAGTCCTGACCTCAATCCAATAGAATACCTTTGGGATGAATTAGCATGGCGACTACAAGCCATGCCTTCTCATCCAACATTAGTGCCTGACCTCACAAATGGGCTTTTGGAAGAATGGTAAAACATTCCCATAGACATGCTCCTAAACAGCCTTCCCAGAAGAGTTGAAGCTGTTATAGCTGCAAAGGGTGGGCCAACTCATTATTGAACCCTAAGGATAAAACTGGGATGCTATTAAAGTTCATGTGCATGTAAAGGCAGGTGTCCCAATACTTTTGTCAATATAGTGTAGGTAGCACCCTCCTAGATAGGTGTTAGGATTAGATAGATAGATTTAGTGTTGGCCGGCATCTTCTTTCCATCTGCGGATGGCGGTCACCTTGGAATTGATGGCTCAGATGTAGATGGGTCTCTATATTGGGCTGTTGGCAAATACTGCTGTGGATGTTATACTGCATCACTTGAATTAGGAGCTGTGAGCATTGTGTGTACCAGGCTCTTTTTATGATATTGATGCAGTTGCATCCACATTATATGGATGAGGATTTCAAGGTAATATACCATTGGTGTTCACCCCATGAGGAATTCAGACATCAATATTATACGTCTCTCAGCCATCCTTCTGGTTGACCCTCATTCGCATAGACGCCTCTCTTCCCCAGTGTGCTGGGGGGGGGGGATTGGGAGGGGAGCGGGAGGAGGATTTCTGGCCTGGTGTGCCCCTGGACCCGCTTATTGAGTGGTTTCCCTTTGCTACACATGATCATTGGTAAAACTTTTTCATGTTGCTGTCTGGGTCCTGAAAAAGCCACGTGTTTGGGAAAACGTTGACCATACAGACGTTTATTTTTTACCATGTACACTGTATGTTGATGATCATGTGAACACTCTATGTATGTTTTTATCGTGTTTGGGATTACATGTTGGTACCCCATGGTGTAAGGGGTTACCACGTTCAGTTTTATGTAATTATATTTCATCCTTGTACAATAAAAATGACTTATGATATTCCTGTCTCCATCATGTTGCCGCTATAGTCCGCCATTGTAGGTACTGAAAACTTTGTTTCCAGATATTTCCTTATTGTTTTTCACAAATTCTTGATATTTCAACTGTGTACATGGCTGTTTACTTGGCGCCCAGCTTTGAAAACACCCATGCATCAAGCTATGAAAAAAAATGGGAGCAACATTTATTATTTTATTATTTTATAAAAACATAATGAAAATACATTGATTGGTATAATGGGCGTGAAAATAGTAAGCATTCTTTACTCAGGGTCCAGGCCGGGCCCTTCCAAGGTCAAGAGCTTTATAGTAATTTCTACTACATTGTATAAGCCCCATGGTTTTCAACACTGATGCCTACAAAAAAAACATTATTACCCCAAAGCTTCACACACCTGGGTAAGAAAATAAACCTTTGAGTAATCTATCATTGGCTGCTAAACCTAGACTGGACCAACAACCAGGATCAATGCATCTGTGTGAGTCAGTCAAAGGTGACAGCTTATATACACACACCTTGTATTACACACACATCCCAATGAGATAATATCACTTTCTCCCAGCCTGCAGAACAGGGAGTGCTGACCTATATGTGCATATTAAACAGAAGCTCTGTAACCCCTGCATAGGCCTGTAACATGTACTATGGTTGTCAAGACTTCAGTCTGTTAAAGTGAGAAATAAGCTAGGTGTAGGCAATGCAAAGGGCCAGATATTCCACTTTGCACTCCGTATCCCTCCTAAATAACGGCAGTGCATTTCCTGACATTTGTCTGTGCCTTCAGCCTCAAAGCTGTACATCTGCAAGGTGAGAGCTGCATTTGACTGCTAGTCTCAGGAGATCTAGAGTAGGATGTGATGTCACTATTGTGATATTCAATGTTCCCCTTGCTGGAAAGGAACCTGTACCTTAGGACCTGCACTGCATGGTTATCCCTGCCTCTGCTTTACTGAATTGGCGCATCTGTGTTTTTGCACCTTTCCTGCGGTTTGTTAAATTTCACCCCCACAAGTCATAAGACCAGTCATTAAGGTGACAGTTCTAATATGAAAAACCAAAGCGCTGTCTCTAACATGATAACTGCCTCCAGAGACACAGTGTGGAACAAGACATGGTCGATTTAAGGGTATATTCTCACCACACCTCATGTGTTAACGCATACCCACTGCATTTTTTAAACATGTTGTACTGTGTTGATGTGTGTTTTACATGCACTTACATTTTCTTTTTTTTTAATATACTTTATTTAAAGCATTGTATGTTATATTGTTAAAAAAACCAACAAAGAAAAATTCTATTGCAGGGGCGCACTGGATATCATTGCTGCCACGGTGCTATTGCAGGGTGTCCGGTGCATCCCTATACCTTTAAAGTGTCTTCTAGATTGTAAGCTCTAATGAGCAGGGCCCTCTTATCTCTGCTGTATTGATTTGTATTGTAAGTGTACTGTCTGCCCTCATGTTTTAAAGTGCTGCGCAAACTGTTGGCGTTATATAAATCCTGTATAATAATAAATGCTAAACCCACAACAGTAAGATAAGTCTGTATATGCAGCATAGCATGCTTGTTATACTCACTGTGGAACTTAAGGGGTTAATCCTCTGCATTGTGTAAAAAGGATGTTTTATCCTGTATGCACAGATCCTTCCCTTCTTGCATTGTCTATCTTAGGAAGGCCAGCTAACACAGGCAGAGTAGCCAACTGCATATGCTCAGTTGTTTCTTTTATGCTGGAGAGAACATTTACCTGTTCTCAGAGCTAGCCAGGTCACATGATATTGGCATCACACATGTGGGCGTGTATACAGGCTGTAGTGGAAATCTCCTCCTACCTGAACTCTCAGCACTGGAGAAACTGTGCAGTTAATCACTGACGGTGGTAAACAGATCAACCAAAAAGGTATATAGTGGCAATATTTTAATGTAAAAAGATGATTTATAAGCTGCGGGCACTGTGAGGGGGCAGATTAACTATTTTCATATTACTGGGTTTAGTAACACTTTAAAGAGGGGTGGGCTCCCTCCAGGCATGCCTGCCCTGAATCTGTGCATTATTATATATGTGCTCCAATTCTAAAGACTCTCAAAATGTAGAGTTAGGACAGCAGTACACTGGGGTGCCGCAAACTAGACCTACAGCTTATGCATATATTTGTAAATGCGTGCAAAATATACCCCTAGCTTTAAGGTGAACTGTTATGCCGTGTACTATTCAGTTTGTTGCAGGCTGACTGGTAAGTGAGCTGGGAATTTTTTGTTGTTTTTTTTTACATGCATCGCCCTTCTACGTGGTCCTTGCTGCAAAGGCCAGTTACAGGTTGGGGTGGTCGCCATTTGTTTGTATGTTGTATCCTTTGTGCTGAGACAGGCAACAATCTCCATCCATATCAGTCCTTTTTTTATGACTGTCCTTGTACTGCCCATGCTTGGGATTACAGAGCATTGAAAGATTTTAAACAATACTTATCATTGTGTCTATGTCCAACCAGTCTTTGTTGGTCATTTCTCTTCTTCTTGTAAAGTACTGTCAGGAATATGTGGCAGTAAGTGGTGTATGACACCTCAGAGAAGCCAAACTTTATAAAGCTGGAAGTTTTGCCTTGTAGTGCAATGTGTTAATGCATGCATGTTTGCATACCCAAGTTTGTGTGCATTGCACTGCCTGCTGTACTTTTTTAATCACAGCACAAGTGCAATGTAATGCAACGCAGTGGTGTGAACAGCGTTTATAGGGAACCATTTTATTTTGAATGCTATGTGTTGGGAATGCATTTACAAGCACACCCCACTGCATCTGGTGTGAACCAGCCCTAATGAGGCCCATTTCACATAAGTGGACCGATTGGACCACCCATTGTTCGTTATGGGGCGGTGGATGTCAGCAGAAATGTGTCTGCTGTCATTCAATCCGCAGAAACAGATTGATGGGGATACGTTCGCCATCCGTCCGGCGGATCGGATGACAGTCGGATGGAAACGGGCATGCAGTCCATTTCCATCCGACTTCCCCATAGAGAGGAAGGGACTGTGTCCGCTCTGCTTTAGTGGAGCGGACACGGATTTGCCATCCGCCTGCTCAGCGGGGATGGATTCCGGCTCGCGTGAAAAGGAAGGATCAGCTGCAGGGAGTCTACAAGCAATACCGATAACTAGTCCTCTATGTGCCTCCAATGGACACAACTTCTGCAGCTCTTTAAACTAGTGTACATGACTTAAGTTTGCAAACTCTTTCATAAACAGGATTATGTGTAAAGTGCAGCTACATCTGACAGTACTACATAAATGAAAAATACAAATACAATCCTATATATTAATTTAAATGCCAGAATACAAAGAAGGGTTAGCTTTATTAGCTCAGTAATGTCCTTTAACTTCAGTTTAAACATACCTCTTGGCCAGCCACAGTTTGGCTTTCAAGCTGTCGATGAGGTCACACACCTCCCGCTGAATTTGCTCTGAATTGGATGTGTGTTTTGCCTCGAAGAACGACTGGAGCAAGTGAAAAACCTAGATGAAGTAAAACAGAGGGGGGGGAAAAAAAAAACTTAAGAAATTTGCCTTCACTGTAAAAACAAGTTTTAATCCCCAGATCCTCGGAGCCCACTTCTCATCAAAATACATCCTTTGATGAGAGACCAGCCACCTGTAGCTGACGAGTGGAAGTGAGGCTTTCAGCTGGAAAGTCTGCTCCCGCTGGAGAATGCCTGAATGTACTAGGCCCAAATCCTTCCCTTGTTTATAAATGACGGCCTGTGAGCTTCTTTCACATAGAATGAAAAAAGCCAAATTACCTCACTGTGCCATCAAGATTTCCTAGTGAAGTCACATCCTTGCAATTAAAAACAACGGACAACTAGCCAGAGTACTGAATTCCAAATACAACAAGATCCTTACAAAACGCTGGCCCATGCTCATATATTTTATATATATACACACACATACAGTTTTGCTCATAAGTTTACATACCCTGGCAGAAATAATGATTTCTTGGCCATTTTTCAGAGAATATTTTTTTCACTCATGGTTAATGCTTGGCTGAAGCCATTTATTATCAATCAACTGTGTTCACTCTTTTTAAGTCCTATTTACAACAAACTACCCAAATGACCGTGATCAAAAGTTTACATACCCTGGTGATTTAGGCCTCATAAAATGCACACAAGTTGACACAAAGGGGTTTGAATGGCTATTAAAGGTAACCATCCTCACCTTTGATCTGTTCTTTTTTGCTTGTAATTAGTGTGTGTGTATAAAAGGTCAATGAGTTTCTGGACTCCTAACAGACCCTTGCATCTTTCATCCAGTGCTGTGCTGACGTTTCTGGATTTTGAGTCATGGGGAAAGCAAAAGAATTGTCAAAGGATTTGTGGGAAAAGGTAGTTGAACTGTATAAAACAGGAAAGGGATATAAAAAGATATCCAAGGAATTGAAAATCAGCAGTGTTCAAACTCTAATCAAGTGGAAAATGAGGGGTTCTGTTGAAACTAAACCACGGTCAGGTGGACCTACTAAAATTTCAGCCACAACTGCCAGGAAAATTGTTCGGGATGCAAAGAAAAATGCACAAATAACTTCAGGTGAAATACAGTACTCTCTGAAAATATGTGGTGTGACTGTTTCAAGATAAGGAGGCACTTGAGGAAAGATGGGCTGCATGGTCGAGTCGCCAGAAGAAAGCCATTACTACGCAAATGCCACAAAGAATCCCACTTACAATATGCCAAACAGCACAGAGACAAGCCTCAAACCTTCTGGCACAAAGTCATTTGGAGTGATGAAAACATTTTGATGACCAAAATTGATTTTTTTGACCACAACCATAAATGCTACATTTGGAGAGGCGTCAACAAGGCCTATGATGAAAGGTACACCATTCCTACTGTGAAAAACAGAGGTGGATCGCTGATGTTTTGGGGATGTGTGAGCTACAAAGGCACAGGAAATTTGGTCAAAATTGATGGCAAAATGAATGCAGTATGTTATCAAAAAATACTGGAGGAACATTTGCATTCATCAGCCAGGAAGCTGCGCATGGGATGTACTTGGACATTGAAACATGACAAGGATCCAAAACACAAGGCCAAGTCGACCTGTCATTGGCTACAGCAGAATAAAGTGAAGGTTCTGGAGTGGCCATCTCAGTCTCCTGATCTCAATATCATTGAGCCACTCTGGGGAGATCTCAAACGTGCAGTTCATGCAAGACAGCCCAAGAATTTACAGGAA